>NW_006202983.1:47893-49798 GCF_000334495.1 Tupaia belangeri chinensis
GTGGTGTTATCTGTTAAAGATATTTTGATCAATGGGTCTGGGGAGAAATGTGCACATATCAAAATGGTCTCATTGTAAGCCAAACAATATGATTGAAAGTATATGCAAAAAAAACAAATAATAAATGGGAACCAGCAGTTAGCGTAATGGCTATGTTGCTGGACTCCCATGTAGTCGACCGCGGTTCGTGTCCCGGACCCGGTGGCTTAAAACTCACGCCGGGCGCGTGTGTGTGCGTGCCCAAGATCCCAAGAGGAGAATGGAGGAGAAGGGATTGCGGCATGACCATCCCCCCTGGGGGGTGATTTCTCGCTTTCTGTCTCTATGTGTCTCTCTGTCTGTCTGGTGAGCGCACGCGCCCTACAGTGAAAATCTCTCCAAAAAAAAAAAATAAATAATGTGAAACAAAGCAAAACAAAACAAAAAACAAAAGAGACATTAAACAAGACTGATCTGGTGCAATTGAATTCTTTACCTATTTTCTAAAACATTACTCATTTTCTTCTAAGCTTTATCTACCAGGTTTAAGAATTTTTGTTTTCTTTTGAGTTGTTGGGTTCTGTAATCTGTCAACAAAAATTTTTAAAAATTTAAACATTAACTTTTCTCCTTTTCTGATCCATCTGAAATTGGGAAATATTTGTCAGTATTCTTATTTTGTGGCAGAGCAGTTATTTGTATATGTTTGGTAATAAAATAATATCTATTGCCTTGCATCAGAAATTGAAATCTTATGGGGCTTCGTGTAAACAGCAGAACAAATTGAGATTAACCTATTTTTTTGGCAAATAAGTTTGCTTATACCTCTCTTTAGTGAAAGGGGTAATGGAGAGAGAGAGAGAAAATATTTCAGAAGAAAATTACAGTGCACATTTCACTAGATTCTAGGTTTGTCCATACTTTAAGATCTTTTGTCAACCAAAAAAATGTGTATAAAAAAGTTTAGTGTTGAAGGGAGGGAGGAGAAGGGGGAAGGAAAAAATAGGCAAAAGTTTGCTTAACTTACAAAAAATGAGAAGCTATTCGCTGATGATAATGTATATAGTAATATCCTTTTCTTGACTGACATGCATGGTATTTGTGTTGGAAAAAGAAATGTATACTGTAAAGTCATGTGATAAAATGTTTTAAAAATGTATTAATAAATAATGAAAAAAAAAAAAAACAGAACAAGACAAGGCTGTTCACACTCTCCACTCCTTTTCATCGTAACACTGGAAGTCCTAGCCAATACAATCAGACAAGGTAGTAAAATAAAAGGCATTCAAGTATGAAGAGAAGAAGTGGAATTGTCTCTATTTGTAGATACTATGATTACATACATAGAAAGCCCAAAATAATCCACAAAAATAATACTGAAATTTGCCGGGGACCAGCCTCGGCGGGGGTGGGTTTGCTCGACGGAGGCGACGCTGGAGGGAAAGAAGGACAAAGGCCTTGTGCTTTTTCATGCACGTCCTAAGTCGGACACTCCTCTAAGATTGCTCTCTGAGGAGTGACAACTGCTAGGAATCGCCGTGCCTTTTTATTGAAATGGGATACATGCAAGTAAATGGGATAGGGGCTACGTGTACTAATGATCAGTTCATAATGTTTTAACAATAGAAACCATTCAGGGTTTGATTAAGGGCAAGTCTATTAATCATTGATACAGTTCAACAATTGTTTGATTGATGAAAGCAGGTTCCTGGTAACTTCAAGCAGTGCAGTTTCAGGAAACAGTTCCAGCAAGCAGAGTTAACTATCAACCGATGTTCAGCAGCAGCCGTCTTATGATTACTAAAAGAAAATCTCAAGCATAGATATTAGTTCTTATGGATTTTCATAAAGAATGATACTTATATAATTCTATAGGGATTTAAAACTTAAGGAATCCTAATATATTTACCTATCCTGAAGGGGTGG
>NW_006202983.1:50174-52877 GCF_000334495.1 Tupaia belangeri chinensis
CCTTGCCAACATGCTAAGTGACCCAAGCTTGTTCCAAGGTCAGGGGGCATACAGTCGTAGCCTTGCCAACTCACTGAACTGACTGGAAGCGATGCTCAAAGGTCAAGGGGCTCAGACGGGTCCTGGAGCCCCACCGGGTTGGACTCCACCAGAAATTGGCTACAGTAATTTGACAGGATACAAGATCAACATACTAAATCTACAGCATTTTTATACACTAAAACTGAACAACTTGAGGTGGAGTTAAAGAAAGCAATCCCATTTATAATGGTCAAAATATGTAAGATACTGAGGAGTAAACCAAACCAAAGAAGTCAAAAACTTCTTGGAGGAAAACTCGAAAAACATCACAAAAAAATTGAAAATAATGTAAAAATAAGGAAAGACATTCCATGTACATGGATTGGAAGAATTATAATCAAAATGTCAATCCTACCCAAATTAATCTACAAATTAACGTAATTCTCATCAAACTGTCAGATATTCCTCACAGAAATAGAAAAAAAAATAAAAAATTTGTCTGGAATCATAAAAGGCCTCCTACTGTCCAAAACAATATTCTTCAAAAAGAATGAAGAGGCATCTTCCTTCCTGACCTCAAAATGTATTACGAAAAAATGATAATCAATGCAGCATGGTATTGGCACAAAAACAGGCAGGTAGACCTATCAAACAGAACTGAGACTCCAGAAATAGGCCCCAAAGCATATAGCCAACACCTTTTGACAAATAGCACAAGACAACCCAGTAGGGAGAAGAAAAGTCTTCTGCAAATGGTGCTGGAAGTACTGGATATCCATCTGCAGAAAAATGAAACTGAAATCCTATCTCTCACCACTAATAAAAATCAACTTAAAGTTGATAAAAATTCTAAACATAAAGCCTCAAACCATAAAACTACTTGTGGAAAACACAGAAGAGACCTTTTGGAGACATTGGAGCAGGCAAAGGCTTGTAAAGTAAGAACTCCAAAGCACAGGCAATAATCCTGAAAATAGACATGTGAAACTGTATCGCAGTTTCTGCACAGCAAAAGAAACAATAATTGCCATGAGAAGACAACCCTCAGAATGGGAGAATATATTTGTGAACTATGTCTCAGATAAAGGACAGGCAACCAGAATACAACAGAGAACTCAAGTAGTTTACTCACACACACACACACACACACACAAAATCAACACAATAAAAAGATGGCAAATGAGCAGAACAGACAACTCTTCAAGGAAGACATATAAATGGCCATGTCTCTTGTCACAAGAGAAATGCAAATCAAAACCACAATGAGATACCCCTAACCCAGTCCAAACAGATAAGATAAAAAATATAAATACTGAAAGGACCAGGAGATGGAATAATGGCTATGTCGCTGGACTCTGATGTAGTCAATCGTGGTTCAAGTCCTGGCCCCTGTGGCTTAAGCTCATGGCAGATGCATGTGTGTGCATGCCCAAGATCCCAAGAGGAGAATGGAGGAGAAGGGATTGTGACATGGCCATCCTCCCTGGGGGGTGATTTCTCACTTTCTGCCCCTCTGTCTTTCTGGCAAGCACACACACCCTATAGCAAAAACCTCATAAAACCTCATATACGGTGTGTGTATGTGTATATATTCATATATATATATATATATATGACAAGGGCTGGCAAAGCTGGGGTAAAAAGGGAACCAACCCTCTTACACTGTGGGTGGGAATGTAAATTAGTAAAACCACTGTGTAGAACAATATGAAGTTTCCTCAGAAAACTTCAAATAGAACTACTATATTATCCAGCAGTTCCACTCTTGGTTATCTACCCAAAGGATAATAAAACCTTCATTTGGAAAAGCCTTGTTTATTGCAGCATTATTTACAATAGTTAGGATATAGAACCAACCCAAACATCCAAGAACAGATAAGTGGATTGAAAAAATGTGGCTTATGTACTTTATGGAATACTACTCAGTCATAAAAAGCAATGATTGGACATCTGATACAAAGTGGATGACTATAGATTTAAAGCTAAGTGAAGCAAGCCATACTATGAAAGACAGGCACTATATATTGCCACTTAACATACCAAATGGAGGGTATGGCAGGTAGCATGGTGGTTAAGGTGCTGGACTCCTACATGGCTGACCATGGTTTCAGTTTCCGACCTGGTGGCTTGCTTTCTCATTTTTCCTTTCTCTCTCTCTCAACTCAAATTTAAAAAATAATAATAATGAATAAAATTAAATAATTCTTAAAATAGAACAGATAGGGACTAGCAGATGGCATAATGGTTATGTCACTGAACTACCATGTAGTCAAACGTGGATCAAGTCCTAGTAGCTTAAACTCACACAGGATGCATGAGTGTGCATGCCTAACATCCCGAGAGGAGAATGGAGGAGAAGGGATTGTGGCCATCCCCCCCAGGGGGTGATTTCTCCCTTTCTGTCTCTCTCTGTCTCTCTGCCAAGCTCATGCACTCTACAGCAAAAACTCTCTCTCTCAAATAAAATCAAACACATTTGTACATATGTATGTGTTTGTATGTGTGTGTACATATATGTACACATATATGTATACACACACACATATATACATACACACACATTTTTTTTTGTATATATGCCAAATGGACATAGCAGGCCTCCTAAAAAGTCATCACCTGAAGCCTCCTGCCCAGTCTAGGGGAGGAAAGGCAGGGCTGAGACAGACCCAGAATGCCAATCTG
>NW_006202983.1:52957-61594 GCF_000334495.1 Tupaia belangeri chinensis
CCCGCAACACCATAGGACAGAGAAGTAACAGGCCTCTTAAATAGATATCTCCACCTGAAGTCCCTTCCCCAGTCTAGAGCCTGGAAAGCAGGACTGAGACAACCCCAGACTTCTGACCTGATACAGGAGTTGCAGAATTAGAAAGTAGGTGGGGTTTTCCTTTCTTGTACTTACTTTTTTTCTATCCTCTGCCCACATAAGACAGAGAAATAGCAAGGCTTTTAAGCAGCCATCTCCACCTTAAGCTCCCTGCCCAGTCTAGGCCCAGGAAGACAGGGCTAAGCCATCCCAAGACCTCCAAAATCCTGTGGTTTTAGTTAGAAGGTAGGCTTATACTAACTTTTTTCTGTCCTCGCCTTACACAGGACAGAGAAATAGTAGGCCTCTTAAATAATCAACTCTACTTGCCCAGTCTAGGGCCCAGTCTCCGACCTCAACCTGATCTTGTAGTTTCAGAGTTAGAAGGCAGGCAGGGTTTATGTTTATGTGTTAACATTATTTTAGTCCTTCTCTGACGTAGAATGGAGAAATAGCAGACCTCTTAAGTGTACAACTTTACCTGAGGCCTCTTACCCAGTTTAAGGCCTGGAAGGAAGAGCTGAACCAGGTCCAGACATCCAACATGACCTTGCAGTTTCAGAGCTAAAATAGTAGAGAAAATAGTAGAGAAATAGTAGGCCTCTTAAGCATCCCCCTCACCTATAGCCAAATTCCTAGTCTAGAGTCTGATCCTGCATTTTAAGAGTTAGAGAGACAGATAAATAGGAAGCCTCAAAAGCAGCCATCTCCACCTAAGGCCCCCAGGTCAGTTTGTGTGCCATGCTTGTTTGGTGCACATTTTTTTTTTCACCTTACATTAGCATTTAAAAAAATTTTATTATTATTATACATTCAATCGTTATACATCATTTAGATGGTAAAGAGACTTTACAGAGCATAATATATACCTCAGTTCAGCACAGTTGAGAATTCTATACATGTCATTATCAACAGGTAACAAACTATATCTGTGTCCCACAAATGTCTTACCTCTATTCTTTTCTTTAAATTTCCTTTCCTATACTGTTCTCCTCTCCCACTCTCCTTCCACTTTGTCCCTAGTGTCCATATAAATTTTCAATGGTTTTATGACTTCTAGTCTTTCAGTCTCTACCATAGAGAATAGACAGTTAGTATATGTTAAGTGGAGACATACAATGTCTCTGTCTCATAGCCTGACTTGCTTCACTCAGCAATATATCTTCCATATTTGTCCACTTTCTATCAAATGCCAGGGACTAATTTTTTATGGCTGAATAGTATTCCATGGAGTATATTGACAGAGCCCATACAGCTAACACAGGCAGAACATGGGGAGCTGCCTCTCATGTCTAAGCAAGGCTTGTCTGAGAAGAAGCTACAAGCAAGGTGGCAGCTGTGAGCTCAAGGTGTCAACTGTGTTGCTGTACTGGTTTGTCCTTTCAATCTCTCTGCCATGGGCTTTACTGTCATTATGGTACCCCGGTACCCCATAAAGGTAAAATAACACCCCCAGCCTTACTGTAACTTTTACAATAATCCTGAAGGAATGTGGATCCCTAATGTGGTGGTGGCGAACGGGAATTACTCCCATTAGACTCACCCCACCTGCCTGGAAAATATCAATAAAGATTGCTGCATTCACTTCTCCTACTGGGGATTACATATATAAGCATTAGAAAGGTTTGGGTTAAAGCTACTAAATTGGTAAAATGATCTCAGTAGCTGGGAGGGGCTCAGGGACTCATCCGTGAGGTATTGATATATTAAACAAAGACCATGGGTCACCACATAGAGGGTAACAAGTACACAATAACCTTTAGGTCAATCATTAAACTGCTTACCCCTGAGATAATATAGGTATTCCACTTTAGTATATATTAACCTTGTCTTTACTTAACCAGACAGGATTTCTATCTAGGCCTTTGTAACTGGCAATCAGCTGCCACCCTAGCCTGAGGCTGAAGTTCTCAAGCTGGTCTGGGACTGAAGTTATCAATCTGGCCTGGGACTGAGGTTATCAAGATTCCTGGGAGCCTCCTCATCCAAAAGACCTTTCCTGGTAATCAAGATCTAAGGAGATAATGAATCAGACAAGTGGACTCCCTCGTTCTGAGGATTATGACTGTTTATACATAAACAAAACAGACATCATGTTTTATAATTATTTTTCCTATGTTTTGAATACTTTACCTTTTAGAGTAAAATCTTTTAATTACTTCCGCTCACCTATCCTACTCCTGTAAAACTCCTTCAGTAATAAATATGCATTTCTCCTGGCCATCAGGGCTGCAGTCCTGAGCTTACTCTGGCTATAGCTGGCTGAGAACATGCTAAGGGGCATTGAGGTCTTGGCCTAATTTTGTTCACCTGTATCACCTTCCTGTGTACCCACCCTGGCTGGAGCATGGCGTGTATGAACCTCAACCCACCCCGGCTGGAGCAGGTCTCTGGCAGTATATCTGACATAATTTTTCAATCCACTCATCTGCTTGTGGACATTTGGGTTTGCTCCATGTCTTATTATTCGTGAATAATGTCACAATAAATATAAATGTGCAAGTGCTTTTCCAACTGAGTGTTCTCCTGTCCTTTGGGTAGATACACAGGAGTGCAAATGCTGGATTGTATGGTAGTTCTATTTGAAGGTATTTGAGGAACCTCCGTATTATTCTCCAATTTACAATTTACACTCCCACCAGCAATGTTGAAGAGTTTCCCTTTCACCACATCCCCACCAGCACTTACCATTTGTTGTTGTTGTTGTTGTATTAATCTTTGGAATTCTGACTAGAGTTAGGTGGTATAACATGGTAGTTTTGATCTTTATCTCCCGTATGATGAGAGATGTTGAACATGTTTTCATATGTGTTTTGATTATGCACATGTCTTCTTTAGAGAGTTGTTTTGTTCACCTCATTTTCCCATCTTACTCAGAAAATGAGTAAGCTGCTTGAGTTTCCTGTGTATTCTGGTTATCAGTCCCTTATCTGAGGCATAGTTTAAAAAATTTTCTCCCATTCTGAGGGGTGTCAATTGACACTAATTACTGTGCCCTTTGCTGTGCAGAAATTTATTAATCTGATGTAATTCCACTTGTCTATTTTGTGAATTATTGCCTTGCTTTGGGTGTTCTTGCTTAAAAAGTCCTTGCCTTCTCCAGTGTCTCCCTAGTTTCCCCAGTGTTTACTACCAGTTATTGTATAGTTTGCAGTCTTAGGTTTAGATCTTTGATCCACTTTGAGTTGATTTAAAAAAAAATCCTCATTTTTTAATCATTATTTTTTAATTTATTTTTTTATACATTCAGCCACATTATTTAGCTTACAAAGTGAATATTTCAACATGTGGACATTTCTCCCTAGTCCAGTTTATAAAACTATACAATTATCTTCAACAGATAATACCACATTTCTTTGTACCATTAATGCTTTGCCTTTCTATTTTTTTCTAAATGTCCTTCCTCAGACTCTACCCTTTCACACACACTGTATCTGTTATTCACATCCATTTACTGTGTTTCTATATCCAATGCCCATGAACAGATGAATGGATTAAAAAACTGTGGCACATATGCTCTATGAAATACTATTCAGAAAAACAAAACAAAACAAAACAAAACTGGCTTTTGACAGGAAGTGGAAGAATATGGAAGATTTACTGCTGAGTGGAGCAAGCCAGGCTGTGAAGGAAAGACACTGTATGTCCCCACTCAATAAATACTGTCTGCACTCTATGACTGAAGCTGATTGATTTTTGTTAATGGTGACAGGAGTTTAGATTCATCTTTCTGCAGGTTTTCCCAGTTTTCCCAACACGAAGATGTTTTCCTTTTCCCAATGAACTGATTAGTACCCTTTGTCAAAGATCAGTTTCTTTTTGCTGCCCAGACCCTACCCACAGAGGGTCTAGACAAGTCTAGATATATCGTAGCCAGACATGAGAAAACTGTGAGGATCTGGAGAAATACTCTCCTCCACTTAACCACCAGAAAAAAAAAGGGAGAAACTCCTTTTTATAAATCTGAATCCAAGACTCTGCCTGTGTTACCATACTGCAAATCATAGTAGAAGAGAGAAATTGGCACAGAACTAATTCACAATGAAGGGAAGCACATGAGCACAAAGTTACAGAGACCTACTTCAGAGAATTAGCAAGTGAAGACAACACTAAATGACTAAGAACTGCAGAAAAGTCTCAACTATGAGAAAACCAGAAAATATGTCCCCAACAACAAAACATAGTAACTCATCTCTAAGTACAAAAAAAAGAAACAAACAAAACCAGAGGAAATCACTATGTCACAAAAGGAATTCAGAATATTTATAGTGACAGGACTGGTGGTTAGTATAATGGCTATGTCACTGGATTCCCATGTAGTCAACCGTGGTTCGCGTCCCGGACCCAGTGGCTTAAAACTCATGCTGGGCGCGTGTGCGTGCGTGCCTAAGATCCCGAGAGGAGAATGGAGGAGGAGAGATTGCGGCATGGCCATCCCCCCTGGGGGGTGATTTCTCGCTTTCTGTCTCTCTGTCTCTCTCTGTCTGTCTGGCGAGCGCACGCGCCCTATAGCAAAAACCTCTCAAAAAGAAAAAAAAAAGAATATCTATAGTGACAAGCTAAATGAGATGCAAGAGAAAAAAGACAACTAGGACCAGCAGATGGTGTAATGGTTATGTTGCTGGACACTCACGTAGTCAACTGCAGTTCAACTGTTGGATCTGGTGGTTTGAAACTTATGCCAGCCATGTGTGTGTGCATGTCCAAAATCCCAAGAGGATATTGAAGGAGAAGGGACTGTGACATGGCCATCTCTCCTGGTGGGGTGATTTCTCACTCTCTGTCTGTCTCTCTCTCTCTCTCTCTCTCTCTCTCTCTGTCTGCTGAGCACACATGCCCTATAGCAAACATCTTTCTCAAAAAAGAGAGAGAGAGAAAAAAAGACAACCAACTCCAGATGAGACAATATTTTCACAACTGGAAGAAGGAGATAGACATAAAAAAATAAAAAAGAATTTCTACCGATGAATACTATAAAGGAGAAAATTAAAACCTCCATTGAAAGTATTAATGCAAGATTAGGCCAGGTAGAAGATAGAATTGCTGATCGTTAATAGACAAAATCTCTGACTTAGATTAAACCTCCAAAAAGAATATAAAAAAAAATTTAAAATGAGGACAAAATATGAAAATTATTAGACACTATTAAATGCTCAAATTTCCAAATAATAGGTATTACATAAGGTGAAGAATCTGACAAGGTCATAGAAGATCTACTCTATGAAATAGCTGAAGAAATTTTTCCAAACCTAGAAAAATACTCAGACACCCAGATCCAAGAAATACAAAGGACCCCAAATGGAATCAACGTATGAAGATCTTCTCCATGGCACATCAGCGAAGACTGGTCAAAATCAAAGAAAAAGATAAGATTCTACAAATGCTAAGAGAGAAAAGTCAAGAAGTTATGTACAAAGGTTATTCTACTAAACTAACATCAGACCTCTCAACTGAAACAATGAAGGCAAGGAAAGAATGAGAAGACATATTCAAAACACTGAAAGAAAAACAACTTCAGAGCAGTACTGTACCAAACAGACCCAGCAGCAGGCCTCTGGCCAGCCAGCAATCCTGAGGCAGGGACATAGCTGCTCTCTCACCCAAAAAAAAACCCCAGCACAAGCCCCCCCCCCCTTAGCCTCTCCTGTCCCCAGCAGTAGGCCACAGACCCAGCGGCAGGCCTCTGGCCAGCCAGCGATCCTGAGGCAGGGATATTGCTGCTCCCTCACCTCATCTGCAGACCCCCAGCCCAAGCGACCACCCCTTAGATAGGTAGCTAGTACTTTCTGCTTTTGATTTTTCAGCTTCTTATTCTCTTGTTAATTTCCTGGTCTTCCTCCTCCCATAGCCTCTTTTATCCCCAGCAGCAGGCCACAGACCCAGCGGTAGGCCTCTGGCCAGCCAGCAATCCTGAGGCAGGGACATTGCGGCTCCCTCACCTCACCTGCAGGCCTCTGGTGAAATCGCGGTGCACGACTTTTTCTTTAATCCTGTATGTGTGTGTTTTATTTGTTTTTCCTTGTATTGTTTCACCTAATACCCTCTCCTCTTCATCTTCCACCCTGTAAGAAGGACTAGACAGGTCTATATTCAGATATCTGAAATCCCCTAGTATTGTAAGACTCTCTGGGATCTTCCCTTGTACTGAACCATCAGAGAAAAAGGAGATATTGCTTTTCAGACACCTCAGTAGAGTACCCCTCTTGATACCATGTTGGTAGAAACAATAGAAGAGAGACTTCAGCAAACATTAATTTGCAGCAAAAGGGAAAGTCACTTACTCCTAGTCAGAGAAACATTCCCCCAAGAGGTATTCAAAGTGAATTCGTCGTCCAATGGCTAGAAGAAGAAGATCCTCAGGTATGAATAAACAAGGAAAAATGTCTCCATCAAAGGTACAGAATAACTCCCCTCCATCTTTCATGCTAATGGTCAATGCCACCAAAATGTCAGAGAAAGAATTTCGAACATTTATGGTGAACAAATTCTTTGAGTTGGAACAGAAAAGAGACAACAAACTACAGGAGATGAGGAAGTCATTCCAAGATATAAAAGAAGAAATGGACACTCTGAGTAAGAACCATATGGAGTTATTAGAGATAAAGTCTGGAATAGAAGAAATAAAAAACTCCCTTGAAAGTATTAAAAGTCAATTAGACCATGCTGAAGATCTAATCTCTGATGTAGAAGATAACATTTCTGACCTAGAAAGAACCACCAAAAAGATAGAGAAAATAACAAAAAAACACGAGGATAATATACGGGAAATACTAGATTCCATAAGACGCCCAAATACCAGAAAAATTGACATTCCAGAAGGTGAAGAAAGTAATAACGGCATGGAAAATCTATTCCATAAAATCCTGGAAGAAAATTTCCCAAGTCTAGAGAGGCACTCAAGCATCAAGACCCAAGAAATACAAAGGACCCCAGTTAGAATAAAACCCAGAAGACCTTCCCCAAGGCACATCTTAGCCAGACTATCCAAGACTACAGATAAGGACATGATTCTAAAACTGGCAAGAGAGAAACGAGAAGTGACACACAAAGTTCATTCCATCAGGTTAACTCCGGACCTCTCAACGGAAACAATGCAAGCAAGGAAAGAATGGGAAGATGTATTGAAAGTGCTAAGAGAAAAACAATTTCAACTAAGATTATTATATCCTGCAAGATTATACTTCATATGAGAAAAAAAGATTAAAATCTTCTCAGACAAACAAGACCTGAAAGAATTT
This sequence comes from Tupaia belangeri chinensis, assembly GCF_000334495.1. Taxonomy (NCBI): domain Eukaryota; kingdom Metazoa; phylum Chordata; class Mammalia; order Scandentia; family Tupaiidae; genus Tupaia; species Tupaia belangeri. The sequence continues at coordinate 60,274 of NW_006202983.1, forward strand.
GCCAGCACCAGACCAGCTCTTCAAGAAACCCTGAAGAAAATACTGTTTCAGGAAAACTGAAGAGCTAACTGACACAAACAAAGGAATAAAAGACTGCTGTGACAATGGCCAACTTAAATGTCAGGTCAGATCCAGTTACATCGATAATAACATTGAATGTGAATGGATTAAATTTCCCAAACAAGAGACACAGACTAGTGGCATGGATAAAAAAACAGAGACCCTCTATCTGTTGCCTACAGGAAACACACCTCTTCGATAAAGACATACATAAACTGAAAGTGAAGGGTTGGAAAAAGGGGACCAAAAAAGAGCTGGAGTCCATGCAATAGGGGACCAAAAAAGAGCTGGAGTCACAATACTAATTTCTGACAAAATAGGCTTTAAAATAAAAACTGTTGGAAGAGACAAAGAAAGGCACTATATTGTAGTAAAATGATCAATAGATCAAGAAGATACAACTCTTATAAATATCTATTTATCTAGCACAGGAGCACCCAAATATGTGAAAGAAAGACTATTAGATCTAAAAGGGGAGAAAGACTGCAATACACTAATTGTTGGAGACCTCAACACTGCACTATCTCCTCAGGACAGATCGTCTAGACAAAAAAAATAGATAAAGAGATGAAAGATCTGAATGATACTGTAAATGAAATGGACTTAACAGACATTTATAGAACTTTCCATCCAAAACCACGAGATACAATTTTTTCTCACCCCCCATATGGAACCTTTTCGAAGATTGACCACATCATAGGACACAAAGCAAGCCTCTACAGATTCAAAGGCATAGAAACTATTCCCAGCATCTTCTCTGACCATCATGGAAATAAACTTGAGTTTAATTTCAAGAGAAATCCTCAAAAATACTCATATACATAGAAACTAAATATCCTACTACTGAATGACTGCACAATGACTGATTAAATAAAATTCGAAATCAAACAATTCATGCAAGCTAATGACAATGAGGACACGAGATTCCATAATCTTTGGTACACTGCAAAAGCATTCATAAGAGGGAAGTTTATAGCAATTAGTGCTCATAAGAGGAAGACGGAAAGAAGGCAAATGTATCACCTAACATCATGCCTCAGAGAATTGGAGAAGCAACAGCAAAATAATCCAAAAACCTCCAGGAGAAAGGAAATAATAAAGATCTGAGCAGAAATAAATGAAATAGAAAATAAGCAAACTATACAGAAAATAAATGAAAGTAAAAGCTGGTTCTTCAAAAAGATAAACAAAATCGATACACCATTAGCGAGAATTATTAAGAAGAGAGAAAGGAACCAGGTGAATCAAATCTGCAATGAAG
>NW_006202983.1:62252-63293 GCF_000334495.1 Tupaia belangeri chinensis
GCTCAGCAAGATTGGCATACAAGGGTCATTTCTCAACACGATAAAAGCTATCTATGAAAAACCCATCGCAAACATCATCCTGAATGAAGAAAAGCTGAAAGCTTTCCCACTAAAAACGGGTACAAGACAAAGATGCCCACTTTCTCCACTCCTTTTCAATATAGTACTGGAAGTCCTCACCAACCCAATCTGAAAAGAGGAAAAAATTAAAGGCATTCAAATAGGAAAAGAAGAGGTGAAACTCTCTCTATTCACAGATGACATGATTGTGTACATAGAAGATGCAATGATTTCCATGAAAACATGTCTGGAAGTAATGCACAGTAAAGTTGCAGGATACAAAATTAATGTACAGAAGTCTATAGTGCTTCTATATATAAACAACAGGCAGACAGAAATAGAACTGAAAAAAGTTATTACATTTACCATAGCCACTGTAAGTATAAGATACTTAGGGATAAATCTAACCAAAGAAGTTAAAGACCTCCACAAGGAAAACTATGAGAAGGTAATAAAAGAAATTGAAAGTGACACAAAAAAGTGGAAAGACATCCCATCTTCCTGGATTGGAAGAATTAATATAACCAAAATGGCAATTCTACCCAAATTAATTTACCTATTTAACACAATGCCAATCAAAGTACCAGACAAATTCTTCACAGATTTAGAAAGACAATCATAAAATTCTTCTGGAATAATAAAAGACCCCGCATTGCCAAAGCAATCCTACACAAAAAGAGTGGAGTGTGCGACATCTCACTCCCTGACCCAAAAATATGCTACAAAACTGCAGTAATCAAAACAGCATGGTATTGGCACAGAAACAGACAAGTGGACCAATGGATCAGAATTGAGTCCACAGGCATAAATTCCCAATCATTCAGTCAACTGATTTTTGACAAGGGGTACCAGTCAATCCAGTGGGAAAAGGAAAACCTCTTCCACAAATGGTGCTGGAAAAACTGGGTTTCCACCTGTAGAAAGATGAATCTGAACCCCTACCTCTCACCTTTGACAAAAAATCAAGTCAAGGTGGATCAA
>NW_006202983.1:63496-69498 GCF_000334495.1 Tupaia belangeri chinensis
TGAATGGATTGAAAAACTGTGGCACATATACTCTGTGGAATACTATTTAGCCATTAAGAACAACAAAACCCTGGCTTTTGACAGAAAGTGGAAGAATATGGAAGATTTACTGCTGCGTGAAGCAAGCCAGGCTATGAAGGAGAGTCACTGTAAGTCCCCATTTGATATATACCGAATGTCTGCACTCTATGACTGAAACAGACAGGCTAAAGGATGTACAAACACAAGAGATGGGTGTGAATGCCAGATGTGGTGTGTGTGGAGGAGTGGGGCCTGGGGAATAACATTTGAAGGAGGGATATGAAGACAGCATTGTTGAGACAGGGAGGTAGTGTTATATTTTTATCAACTCAACCAGGGATAAATGTTCACATATTGAAATGATCACCTTGTAAGCTAAATAATGTGATTGAATGCATTAAAAATGTAAATAAAAATAAATTAATAAAGAAAAGAAAAAGAACTTCAACCAAGAAAACTGTACCTGGCAAGATGATCCATTTTTCTTTTTATTTATTTATTTATTTTTATATTTTTATTATTTTTAAGACTGTATATCATTACAGCTTCCAAAATAAATTTTCTGATCATGAATACACTGCATGTTAATCCAATTAAAGATACTATCATACATGGTATAATAATATCATCAATAACTTTCAACAGTCACCAATAGATAATTTTCCATTTTAAATATTTAGCTTTTCCCTTCAATTATCTTCCTTCCACCCTCCTCCCACATTGTCTCTAGTATCCACAATCATTCTTCATGCTTTTATATCTTCCCATCTTTCTGTTTATTCATATAATGCAGACATTTGGCATTTATTGATTGGAGACATACAAAATGTCTCTTTCATAATCTACCTTGCTTTGCTTAGAAGTAAATATTCCATATTTGTCCACCATCTATCAAATGGCAGGGTCTCATTGTTTATGGCTGAGAAGTGTTCCATATTGTGTATGTATCACAATTTTTCAATCCATTCAACTGTTTGTGGACATTTGGATTGGTTCCATGTCTTAGTAATTGTGTATAATGCTGCAATAAACATGGATGTGCAAATGCTTTTCTCAGAGTATTCCTATCCCTTGGATAGATACGCCAAGAGTGAAATTGCTGGATCATATGATAGTTCTATTTGTAGGTTTTTCAGAAACTTCCAAATTGTTCTCCACAGTGACTGTACTAATTTATATTCCAACCAACAGTGTAGGAGATTATGTTTTCACCACAGTTTCACCAGGACTTACCATTTTTTGTTTTTTAATCTTCACCATTCTGACTGGTAAGGTGGTATCTCATTGTGGTTTGGATCTGCATTTCCCTTAAGAGGAGGGATATTGAACATTTTTTCATATGATTTTTTTCTGTTTGTATGTCTTCCTTAGAGGGGTTTCTGTTCAGCTTATTTGCCCATTTTTCAATTGAGTTGATCACTTTTTTTGGGGGGGTAGGGGGTAAGCCCCTTGAGTTTTCTGTATATTCTAGTCATCAGTCACTTATTTGAGGCATACTCTGCAAATATAGTCTCCCATTCTGAGGGGTGCTGACTCACTCTATGATTACTAATTTTTAAAAATAAAATGTAATTCATTCTATTTGAATTAACATATGGACAGAATAAAGTTCAAATGCATTTTTTTTCTTTTTAAAAAGACATAAATTCTTTTTTTTCCTATCATTACATTTTCCCACATTTACCTTACATATTAAACATTTTTACCCATATCCCATAGTCCTTCACAGTTAATAAATGACTTTCAAAATTTCAAAAAACTGAATTTTAAAGATAATGTTTGAATTATTTGTTATTTTGTTTGTGATTCTATAACAACATAGACAGTATAGTTTTAAATATTTTTGAGAGAATACTTACATGTCAATTACTCAAAGTGTTGAAAAATGAACACCCAGGACACAATTCACAAATAATCCTCAATTCAGCCCTACCTACCAAGTATTCTGCAATATACCATCTGCTAGCAAAGATCAGTATCGTTTTCTTTCTTCAAAGTCTTCCTCTGATTGTGGCTGCTCTTTTGGAATCTCTTCTGATTACAATGCTGGACTGGAAAAGTCCAGGTTATTTTATGGTACAAATTCTTTCATATAGCTTCTCTAATCTTCTCTGCCAGGAAGAACTATTTATGGTGCCAGGTTGTCTTTCCAAGAGCTTAGTTGAGATCTACCTTAGCTTCCTGGTTTAATCTTCAGATATGACATTCCAGTCAAACCCTGTCCAATAACAAATATTTCTGATATCTTATTCGAGGCAATAGGTATTACTGAATTTATGCAAATGACCATTCTGCCACAAAATAAGAATACACCCAAATATTTGTCAATTCCAGAGGGGTCAGGAAAGGAGAAAGTTTATGTTTCCATTTAAATAAACAAACAAGAAAAAAAATTTTAACAAATTGCTGAATCTATCAACAGCTCAAAAGAAAGCAAAATCCTTAAAATGGGAAAACAAAGCATAGTAAAGAAAAGACAGTAATGTTTTGCTCAAAAGTCATAAAATTCTATTTTGCCAGTTCAGTATTAAGTAATTAATCTTTTTTATGTTGAATCTGCAGCATTGCTGTGGTCTAATCTTTCCGTTTAAATCTTGTAAGTTAACTTTCAACGTTACTTTTTAAACGTTATTATTGATATTTCTTGTCCCTAGAATTAAGTTGGCCATTTTCTTGATTGCTTTTTGTTCTCTTATTTCTGTATGTGTGTCTTTAGTTTTCCTGGTAAAGCACTCCTTTTAGAACTTCTTGAAGAGCTGGTCTGGTGTTGGGTAAATTCTTTCACATTTTATTTATCTGAGAATATTTTTTTATCTTTTCTTCCCATATGAAGAATAATCTTGCCAGAATAATCTTGATTGAAAATGTTTTTCATTTAACATTTTAAATATATTTTCTTATTCTTTTCTTGTTCACATTGTTTCTGATGAGAGGATGTTAGCCTGATGAAATAACCTTTATAAGTAACCTGACATTTTCTCTTGCCATATTTAGTATCTTGCCTTTGTCTGCGGAGTTAGCCAATCTGGCTATGATGTGCCTTGGAGAAGACATTCTTGGGTTGATTCTTTTAGGGGTCTTTTGTATTTCTTGGGTCTGTCATGTTTGAATGCCTCTCTAGATTTGGAAAGTTTTCTTCCAGGATTTCATGAATATATTATCAAAGTTCTTACTAGTTTCATGTAATAAATTATCAAAGCTCTTACTAGTTTCTTCACCTTCTGAGATACCGATTATCCGGATGTCAGGGCACTTAATGGTATTTAGTATACCTCATATAGTACTCTCTCTCTCTCTCTCTTTTGTTATTTTTTTCAGTTTTTTTTTAATTATTTTTCTAGGTCAGAGGTTTTGCCTTCAACATCCAAAATTCAACCTTCTGCATGGACTAATCTGCTTTCAATACTTTTGAGGGAGGTTTTGATTTCATGTTCTGCAGCCTTCATCTTTAACAGTTCCATCCGATTCTTTTTTACAGTGTGTATTTCCTCTTTGAGATTGTGCAAGAACTTCCTTACTTCCTGGAACTCATTGTTTCTTTTCTTCTGCATCTTCTGGAGTTCTTTGTCTCTCATCTCTTGCTTCTCATTTAGTTTTGTCACTATGAATATTCTGACTCTTCGATCAGACATTTCCATGAGTTCCACTGTACTTCCTGTGGAAGATAAAAGGTTGTTCTTTTCACTTATGGAAAGAGATATTTTCTTGGTTTTTCATATTTCTTGTGACTCTGCAGTGATTTCTGATCATTCTGTGACAAAATATCTCTGCTACTTGTCTGAGTGTTTGAGGAGTCTGGAAGATGAGACTTAGAGCATAGCTTTAGTTGCCTTGGTCCCTGAAGAAGGCAGGACAAACCTCAGAATTAAAATGGCTTATTTTCTCAAAAGAGGTATATTCTTAAACAACACTCTAACTTTTAAAAAATAAATTAAGAATAGCATTTCAGTTGTTTCAATTGGTGGGATTTTTCTGATCACAATCATTCTGGTTTATGTATGTTTCCTTGACCTCCAACTATGAAAGATGAGATATTTCCAACAACACCTTCTAACATCACATGATAACTTTTACAATTTCAAGTTGGTAACATTCACATTTTGTTTTGTAACCAGAATTCTAACCTTTTAAAAATCTATTTTATACATAATTACTACACATCACATACCTTGTAAGCTCAATTTACCCAAAATGAATACACTTCACACCAGTCCAGTTCAGGATACAAAACACATTATCATCAGCAAATAATAATCCATTTTTGGTTCCCAACAATGTGTTGCACCTCTATTTTTTTCTTTCTTTCCTAAAACTCATCCCTTCTTCTACCTTCTTTCCACATTGTCTCCAGTATCTATAACCATTTTGAATGCTTCTATGTCCTCCAATCTTTCAGTTTCAACCATAGAGCGTGGACAGTCAGTATATATTAAGCAAAGACATACAACTTAAACAAGTCTAGCTTGCTTGTGAGTAAATCTCTCATATTTGTCCACTTTCCATCAAATTCCAAGGTCTTGTTGTTTTTTATGGCTGAGTAGTATTCTATAGTATATATGTGCCACATTTTTCCAATCCATTCATCTGTTCATGGACATTTGGGATGGTTCTACGTCTTAAAAAATGTGAATAATGCTGCAATAAATATAAATGGGCAAGCACTTTTCTGACTAAGCATTCTTCTGACCTTTGAGTAGATACCCAGGATTGGGATTGCAGATTCATATGGCAGTTCTGTTTGTAGATCTTTGAGGAATCTCCAAATTGTTCTCCACAGTGGCTGGACCAATTTAAATTCCCACCAGTGGTGTAAGAGAGTTCTCCTTTCACCATATCTCTCCCAGCACTTATCATTTTTTTTTGTTTTTTAATATTTACCTTTTTGACTAAAATTAGGTAGTATCTCATTGTTGTTTTTATCTGCATCTGAGTATAGCTTACAAAAATATTCCCCCATTCCAACGATTGTCAATTCACACTAATTACTGTGTCCTTTGCTGCACAGAAACTTATCTGATGTAATGCCACTTGACTATTTTGGGGATTACTGCCTGTTCTTTGGGGGTCTTATTTCAGAAGTCTTTGCCTACCCCAATGACTCCAAGAGTTTCCCCAGTGAATTCCCCCAGTTGTTTTATAGTTTGAGGTCTGAGGTTTAGATCTTTGATTAACTTTGAATTGATTTTTGTTCATGGTGAGAAACAGGGTTTCAGATTAATTTTTCAACAGGTAGATACCCAGATTATCCAGAACCTTTTGCTAAAGAGGTTTTCCTTTTATCACTGAATTGATTGGTATCTTTTATCAAAAACTAGTTTATTTAGCTCTCAGTCTTTTTTTAAAATTTTTCCTATTTAGCTCTTTGGGAAGTTCTGAAGGCAGTGCTATACTAAGAAAACTAAAGTCAGATTGACAGAAATAAGAGAACCAAAAACAATCAAGAAAATGGCTCACATAATGAAAGAAACAAGTCTGTAAATATCAATAATAATATTGAGAGACAGACAGCTCCATGGCTCCTGTGATCTAGCCATTTTGGGAGAAAGGAAGATGTCCCACTGATGACTGGGCCTCCAGCATACAAAACTCGTGTGGTAGGAAGACCACTTTCAAGTCTCCTGTCTCTGTATCAGTCTTTGTCTCTCTCTACCTCTGTCTCTGTCCTCTCTCTGTCTCTGTCTCTCAGTCTTTTTTAATTTTTGCTTTTTAGAATTTTTTAAGGTGAGACATTTTACAGGGCCCTTTGGCCCCTCCTAGGCCTTTATCTTGTTAATAATCCCCTCTCCTCCTCCCAGAACAGCCCTTCTTCAGAAGATAGACAGCTCCATGGCTCCTGTGATCTAGCCATTTTGGGAGAAAGGAAGATGTCCCACTGATGACTGGGCCTCCAGCATACAAAACTCGCGTGGCAGGAAGACCCCTTTCAAGTCTCCTGTCTCTGTATCAGTCTTTGTCTCTCTCTACCTCTGTCTCTGTCCTCT
>NW_006202983.1:69971-71265 GCF_000334495.1 Tupaia belangeri chinensis
CCGTTCCTCCTCCTTGGCCCCCAGTTTGGTTGTCTGGGACTTTAAGGCGAACTTCTACCCCACCCCACCCGCAATCCAGATCGAGCCGGCCAGCAGTTCTGGGCACCAGGCAGACTGAGGCTGCAGGCCCAACCCTTCTGAATCTCCACGTATTCCCACCGTTCCTCCTCCTTGGATCCCAGGGTTGTTATCTGGGACTTTAAGGCAAACTCCCACCTCACCCCACCCGCAATCCGGATCGAGCCAGCCAGCAGTTCCGGGCACCAGGGGGCTGCAGGCCTGACCAACCTGGTCTTGTCACTCATCTTCTGACCCTTTCCCACTAGCCTTTGGACTCTTTAAAGCTTGGGGATTTGAATAGTGTGTGGCACGCTCATTTTGTTTTTCTTTTTTGGGGGGGTGTTGCTTATTTGGTCAATTGAAGGGTCACTTCTCCTTAGAAACAGTGAGGACTTTGGGCCAGGGTAGTGACAACAGTTAATGGTAATTGTGAGCAACAGGTATGCCAACCATAAGGGAAATCATCAATTTTCTAAGCCTGTACAACTTTTAACAATCAGAGATACCTTAAATAAGTTAGGAATAAACATACAGATTACCTGATGACTAGGAACAATTGCAGAGGCTCAAGAAATATGAGCAACCAACAAAAGGCCTCTCCCTCAAGGGAAATCATCAAGCCTACATCACCTACAGTCAATACAATGGATGTCGTGGACATGTCTGATAAGGAATTCAGAATATTTGTAGTGACCAAACTAAGAGAGAAGCGAAAACACACACGGAGCTCCAGGAGATGAGGAAGTCCTTCAATGACTTGAAAGAAGAAATGGATACCTTAAATAAGAACCAGATGGAACTTTTAGGATTGAAGAATGTGATACAGGAAATCAAAACCTCCCTTGAAAGTATTAAAAGTAGGTCAGACCAGGCAGAAGATCGAATCTCTAACGTAGAAGACAAAATATCTGACCCAGAAAAAAGTATCAAGAAAATTGAGAAAACAACCATGACCATGAAAAATGAGGATAATATATGAGGAATACTGGCTACCATCAAGCACCCCAACATCCGGATAATTGGTATTCCAGAAGAGGAAGAAAATAATAAGGACCTGGATAATTTATTCCATGAGATCCTGGAAGAAAACTTTCCAAATCTTGAAAGGCATTCAAATATCCAGACCCAGGAAATACATAAGACCCCGGGTAGAATCAACCCAAGAAGATCCTCTCCAAGGCACATCATAGCCAGACTGGCAAAAACAACAGACAAAGACAAGATACTAAAGTTG
>NW_006202983.1:71707-82280 GCF_000334495.1 Tupaia belangeri chinensis
TCTCCTATAGACAGATCTTCTAGACAGAAAATAAATAGAGAGATACTGGACTTTAATGATACTATAAGTGGAATGGACTTGACAGATATCTGTAGAACTTTCCACCCTACATCCACAACATATACATTTTTCTCACCCCAACATGGAACCTTTTCAAAGATAGATCATATATTAGGACACAAATCAAGCCTTTATAGATTCAAAGACATAGAAACTGTACCCAGCATCTTCTCTGACCATGATGGAATTAAACTCAGGATTAATTTCAAGACACAACCCCGAAAATACACGAACAAGTGGAAACTGAACAACCTACTTCTGAATGACTTTTAACACAATCCTAATCAAATTACCAGAGACCTTCTTCACAGATCTAGAAAAGACAATCATAGAATTTGTCTGGAATCATAAAAGACCCTGTATTGCCAATGCAATCCTGTGCAAGAAGAGTGGAGTGGGTGGCATCTCACTACCTGAACCCAAAATTTATTACAAAGCTGTGATAAAACAGCATGGTATTGGCCCCCAAACAGACAGGTGTACCAATAGAACAAAACAGAGACTCCCCAGAAATGCCTGCCCTGCACAGTATAGCCTACTGATTTTTGACAAAGTGCAGCAGACAATACAGTGGGAAAAAGAAAACATCTTTAACAAACTGAGTACCCACCTGCAAAAATATGAAACGGGACCCCCATCTTTCATCATTAAAAAAAATCAACTCAAAATGGATGAAAGATCTAAACCTAGGGGCTCAAACTATAAAACTACTGGTGGAAATCACTGGGGAAGTCCTGGGAGACATTGGGTTAGGCAAATATTTCTTAAATAAGACCTCTAAAGCAGTCAATAATCCCAAAAATAAACAAGTAGGATTACATCACATTAAGAAGTTTCCATGCAGCAAAAGACACAGGAATTAGTGTGAATTTATGACCCTCAGAATGGGAGAATAATTTGTAAACAATGCCTCAGAAGGGACTAATAAGCCGAATACACAAGTAACTCAAGTGGCTTACAAAAAAAAATGATTAATCCAATTAAAAGGTGAGAAAATGAACTGAATAAGCAAATCTCTGAGGAAGACATATGAACAGCCAAAAAACATATGAAAAAGTGCTTTACATCCATCGTGAAAAGCGAGATGCAGATGAAAATCACAGTGAAATATCACCTAACCTGTGTCAGAATGGCAAAGATTAAAAATACAAAAAAAAAAAAAAAAAGCGTTGGCAGGGTTGTGGTCAAAGTGGAACTCTCTGACGCTGTTGGGGAGAATGTAAATTGATCCAGCCACTGTGGAAAACAATATGGATGTTCCTCAAAGACCTACAAATACCTACAATAGAAATACCATATGATCCAGCAATTCCACTCCTGGGTATATACCAAAAGCAGAGAATGTTCAGTTGGAAAATGCTTACACATAAATGTTTACTGTGACTTATTCATGATTGCTAAGACATGGGGTCCACCCAAATGTCCATGAATAGATGAATGGATTGAAAAATTGTGGCAAATATATTCGATGGAACACTATTCGTCCATAAAAAACAACAAGTACCTGACATTAGATAGAAAGTGGATGAATATGGAAGATTTATTGCTGAGTGAAGCAAGTCAAGCTATAAAAGAAAGACATTATATGTTTCCACTTAACATATACTGACTGTCAGCACTCTATGGTAGAGAGCGAAAGGTTGGAGGATATTAAAGTCTTGAAAATAGTTATGGACACCAAAGACAGTGTGGAAGGAGGGTGAGGGAAGTGAAGTATGTAGGAAAGGAAATTAGGGAGATAAAATAGAGAAGTTAGACATTTTTGGGGGAACAGAAATGGTTTATTACCTGTGGATGATAAAGCATAAAGTATTCTACACTGGACTTTTCTGAGGTATATTTTATAGTGGGAAAATTCTCTTTGCAACCTAAATGATGTATAGCAATTATAAAAATATAAGTAATTAAGATAATAATTTTAAAAGTCATAAAAGGAAAAAAGAAAAAAAAATCATTGACTGTAAGTTTTCAGGTTTATTTCTGGGGCCTCTATTCCATTCCATTGGTCCACATAAATGTTTTTGTGCCAATACTATGATGTTTTGATTATCACAGTTTTGTAATATAGTTTGGGGTCAGAGAGTAAGAGGATGCACACTCCACTCTTCCTGTGCAGGACTACTTTGGCAATATGGGGTCTTTTATGTTTCCAGACAAATTCTATGGTTGTATCCACTAGATTTGTGAAGAATGTCTCTGATAATTTAGTTGGTATTGCATTAAATATGTAGATTAATTTGGGTGAATTTCCATTTTTATTACACTAATTCTCCCAATCCAGGAAAATGGGATGTCCTCTCACTTTTTTGTGTCGCATTTTTTTTTTAAAAAGATTTTCATAGTTTTTCTTGGGACCAGCAGTTAGCGAAATGGCTATGTCGCTGGACTCCTACATAGTAGACCGCAGTTTCAGTCCCGGACCTGGTGGCCTGAACTCACGCCGGGCATGTGTGCATGTGTGCTCAAGATTCCAAGAGGAGAATGGAGGAGAAGGGATTGTGGTATGGCTGTCCCCTCTGGAGGGTGATTTCTCGCTTTCTGTCTCAGTGTCTCTCTCTGTCTGGCAAGTGCACATGCCCTATGGCAAAAAAAAAAAGAAATAAAAAGATTTTGATAGTTTTTCTTATAGAGGTCTTTGACTTCCTTGGTTAAATTTATTCCTAGGTATGTTATACTTTTTGTGGCTATGGAAAACGGGATTACTTTCTTCAGTTCTGCCTCTGTCTGCCTGCTGTTTGTATATAGAAATGCTACAGATTTTTGTACATTGATTTTATATCATGCCAGTTTACCATATTCATTTATTAGTTTGAGAAGTTTTTTTTGGTGGATAACTTTGGGTCTTCTATGTATCCAATCATGTCATCTGCAAATAGAGATACTTTCAGCTCTTCTTTTCCTATTGAGATGCCTTTTATTTAAGTCTCTTGTCTGATTGTATTGGCTAGGACTTCAAGCACTATATTGAAAAGGTGTGGAGAAAGTTGGCAGCCTTGTCATGTATCAGTTTTTAGTGGAAAAGCTTTCAGTTTATCCCTATTCAGTTTAATTTTATCTATAATTTATTTTTTTAGAGTTTTTTTGCTATAGGGCACATGCACTCACCAGAAAGACAAAGAGATACAGAGAGACAGAAAGTGAGAAATCAGCCCCGAGGGAGGATGGCCATGCCTCTCTGGATCTTGGGCATGCACACACATTCACCTGGCATAATTTTAAACCACTGGGTCCAGGACTCGAACTGTGGTCGACTACATGGGATCCCCGTGACATAGCCATTATGCTACCTGCTGGTCCCTATCGTTTTCTTTTTTGTTTTTTGTTTTTTGTGTTTTTTTTTTTTAGAGGGATCTTGTTATGCTGAGAAATGACCCTTCTATACCTACTTTTTGAGAGTCTTAATCATGAAGGTGTGTTGTTTTTTGTCAAATGCTTTTTCTGCATGAATCAAAATGATCATATGGCTTTTATCTTTCTTTTTTCTTCATATGGTGTATTATGTTTATAGTTTTGTACATGTTGAATCAACCTTGTATCCCTGGAATAAAGCCTACCAGTTCATAATGAATAACTTTTTTTTATATGTTGGTGGATACAATTCTAGTATTTTGTTGATAATTTTTACATCAATATTCATCAGATATATCAGTCTGTAGTTTTCCTTTCTTGTCATATCCTTATTAGGGGGGGAATTGAGAGTGATGGAGGCTTCATAAAATAAATTTGGGAGGATTCTTTCATTTTTGCCCTTTAAAAATAATTTGAGTAGAATGGGATCTACCTCTTCTTTAAAAGTTTTGTAGAATTCAGAAGTGAAGCAATCAGGACCTAAGCTTTCCTTTGTTCTTAGATTATTTAATACTGATTCAATCTCATTGATTCTTATGGGTGTATTCTGGTTTTCTCCTGAATCAGTCTTGGTAGATTTTATTTGTCCAGGAACTTTTCCATCTCATTCAGATTTTGTTTGTAAGGGGGATAGTTGATCATAGTGTCCTCTAATGATGTGCCTTTTTCATTGTGAATTTGATTTTCCTTTTTCTTTTTTCTCTTCTTAATCATTTTAACTAATGGATTGCATCTTGCTTATCTTTTCAAAGAACCAACTTTTTCTTCCATTTATTTTTTGTATAGTTTATTTTCTCTTTCATATATTTCTGCTCAAAGGCATATTTCTTTTTTCTCCTGGCATTTTTGTTGCTGCTGTTGTATTTTTCCAATTGCCTGAGGCATGATGTTGGATTGTCCTTTTCCATCTTTTTCTTATGCACACTAATTGCTATAAACTTCCCTCTTGTGACTACTTCTGCAGTGCCCAATAGATTATGGAAACTTGTGCACTCATTATAATTTGTTTCCATGAAACTTTTGATTTCAGTCTTAATCTCTTACATAACTGTGAAGTCATTCACAAGTTGGTTATTTAGTTTCCAGGCATTTGTGTATTTTCGAGGATTTTTCCTAAAATTGATATCAAGTTTAATTCCAGCAAGGTCAGAAAAATGCTGAATATAGTTTGAATGCTTATGAATAGCTTGTTTAGTGCCTCTATCATGTGGACAATCTTCAAGAAGTTGCCATGCAGCATGAGAAAAATGTGTATTTTTTTTGCATGTGTTGGAAAGTTCTATAGATGTGTGTCAAGTCCATCTGATTAATGGTATCATTTAGGTCCTGGATGTCTTGGCTTATTTTTATCTCATTGATCTGTCTAAAGGAGACACTGGGGTGTTGAAATCTCCAACAATTATTGTGTTGCAGTTTCTCTCTCTTTTTGGATCTAGCATTCTTTCCTACACATATTTGGGTGCTCCTAAATTGGGTGCATACATATTAATAATCACTATATCTTCTTGATGAACTAGCCCTTTTACTATTACATAATGCCTTTCTTTGTCTCTTCTTACAGTTTTTGCCTTAAAGCCAATTTTGTCTGTGATCAGTATCCTAACTCTGTTTTTTTGTTTGTTTGTTTCTGTTTTTATGGAATATATTTTCCCAACCCTTCACTTTCACTCCATGTATGTCTTTATCCATGAAGTGGGTTTATTGTAAGCAACTGATGGATGGTTTCTGGTTTTTTTGTTTGTTTGTTTGTTTGTTTCCATTCAACCAGTCTGTGTCTTTTTTTTTTTTTTTGGGGTGGGTTTTTGCTTCAGGGGGGTGGTTGCTTGTGTGTGCTCGCCAGACAGACAGAGAGAGACATAGAGACAGAAAGTGAGAAATCACCTCCCAGAGGGGATGGTCATGATGCAATCCCTTCTCCACCATTCTCCTCTCGGGATCTTGGGCATGCACGCACACACGCCCAGCGTGAGTTTTAAGCCACCGGGTCCGGGACGTGAACCGCGGTCGACTACGTGGGAGTCCAGCGACATAGCCATTACACTAACTGCTGGTTTCCAGCCAGTCTGTGTCTTTTGATGGGGGAATTTAAGCCATTAACATTCAATATTATTGATATTTCTGGACTTGTTTCTATCATTAAGTTGGCCATTTTTTCGTTGCTTTTTGCTCTCTTATTTCTGTCTGTCTATCTTTAGTTTTATTGGTTTAGTACTCCTTTCAGAATTTCTTGAAGAGCTGGTCTGAGGTTGGCGAATTCTTTCAGGTTTTGTTTATCTGTTATCTGAGAATGTTTCCGTCATTTCTTCCCATATGAAGGATAATCTTGCCAGGTATAGCATTATTGGGTGAAACTGTTTTTCATTTAACATTTTGAATGTATTTCTCCATTCTTTTCTTGCTTGCCTGGTTTCCAAGGTCTGGTGTTAGCCTGATGGGATAACCTTTGTAAGCGACTTGATGTTTCTCTCCTGCCAATTTTAGAATCTTTGTCGTGCTTTTGGCAAGTCTGGCAATAATGTGCCATGGAAAGAAATCTTATTGGGTGATTTTATTTAGGGTCCTTTGTATTTCTTGGGACTGGATGTTTGCTTCTCTAGGCTTAGAAAGTCTTCTCCCGTCATTTCATGTAATAGATTCTCAATGCCCTTATTAGTTTCTTCACCTTCTGGAATACAAATTATTCAGATGTTTGGATGTTTAATGGAACCTACTATTTTTCATATATTATCTTTATTTTTTGAGTTTTCTCTTTATCCCTTTGATTTTTTTTTTCCCTAGGTCAGAGATTCTGTCTTCTGTATCAGAGCTTTGATCTTCTGCATGGTCTAATATGCTTTTTATACTTTCAAGGGAGGTTTTGATTTCCTGTATTACAGCCTTCATCTCTAACAGCTGTTTGATTCTTCTTTATGTTATCTATTTCTTCTTTCAAATTGTGGAAGGAATTCCTCATCTGTAGTTCGTTGTCTCTTTTCTCTTGTATATTCTGGAGTTCATTGTCTCTTTTCTCTTGTATGTCATTTAGTTTTGTCACTGTAAATATTCAGAACTGTTTATTTGACATTTCCTCGAGTTCCATCGTACTGTCTGTGAATGATGAGGATTTGTTATTTTCCCTTGGGGGAAGAGATATTTTCTTGGTTTCTTGTATTTCTTGTGCCTCTGTGTTTGTTTTGGCCATCTGATGGATTATATGTTTCTCCCTAATTTCTGAGAGTTAGTTTTGAACTTTCAATGGTGTATGGGACGATGTGATTTGCGATATCTTTGCAGCCCTTTCTCCTTGATGTTCACCCTGTAACTTGCACTTTTGTTGTAGAGACTGGATGTTCTAAATGCCTCCCAAATTTTAAAGAACAGATGCACCTGCGACTGAGCAGCAGGGTTTCAACTAAAGAAGAAAGTATAGATCATGCAACACACTTCAGAAAGATATTATGTCTGTAGTGAGCATGAAAAAGTGGATATTCCAATGTGTTCTCTGGATCAGTTCACTCACATGCTTCTGCTGCACAGGAGCCAGGAAGAATAGTGCTGCAGAAGTTGGAATGGAGAGGGACCGGCACTTGGAGGGGAGAAGGACAGTGCACAGGTTCAAAAGATGGTCTCTAGCCTAGGTTGGCTCACTTGCTTCTGATATGCAGAAGCCAGGAAGAACGGCAGGGTAGAAGTTGGAAGCAAGAGAAACTGGCACCTGGAGTGAACAAGGACAGCACACAGGTTCCAAGGCATTTTCTGGCCTTGCTTTGCTCACTCTCTTCTGCCATGCAAGAGCCAGGAAGAATACAGTCTAATTATTGTTTCTTTCCCTGAGCAGAACTTTTTTTTAACATGATGTAACCCCAAGATTAACCTTAAAACAATTTAAACCAATCTCAGATAAACAGAAACTGAAGAATTCAACAATACTAGAGCAGTTCTTCAAGAAGTATAGAAAGAAGCACTGTGTTAGAAAAATTGGAGAAAGACAAAGAGAAATGACAGAATAAAAGAGAATGACTAACAAAATGGCAGGGATAAGTCCACAAACACTGATAAGAACATTGACTGCTAAGATTAAATTATCCAATTAAAAGACAGAGACTGAATGGATAAGAAAAGCAGGAGCACTCTATATGCTGCCTAGAAGAAACACATCTCATGGATAAGGAAATAAATAGAATGAAAGTGAAAGGCTGGAAAAAGATATTTCACACAAATGGAAATTTATAAAAAAAGGTTGGAGTTTCAAGACAAAATAGACTTCAAAATAAAAATCCTAAGAATAGACAAGGATACTATGTAATACTAAAAGGAATAATACACCAAGAAGATATAACACTTATAAATATATATACATCCAACTTGAGATATAACACTTATATATACATCCACCTTTCAAAATACATGAAACAAAGACTGCTAGATCTAAAGAGAGAGAGAGACTGAAACATAATAATCATTGGATGTCTAAACACCCCACTGTTTCCTTTGAGTAAATCGTCTAGACAAAATATAAGCAAAAAGGTACAAAATCTGACTGATACCATAAATTGAATGGACTTGACAGACACCTATGGAACTTTTCACCCAATCACCACAACATTTACATTTTTTTCACTCCACATGGCACATTTTCAAAAATAGATCTTAATGACAGGCACAAGACAAGTGTTTAGAAATTCAAAGTTATAGAAACTTTATGGACCATCTTCTCCAACCATAATGGAATTAAACTTTAAATGAACTGCAGGAAACTCTCTCAAACATACACAAATGCTAAAAACTAAAAAAAAAAAAAAAAAACTACTCCTGAATAATTTCACAAACACTGAAGAAATTAAGACAGAAATAAAAAAAAAATCATGGACACCAATGATAACAGCACATGAATTTTCATAACCTATAGGAGACAGCAAAGGCAGTCATAAAAGAGAAGCTAATAGCAATTAGTGCTCATAAGAAAAAAAATGTCAGGTGGCAAATGCACAATTTAACATTCCTTAAGAACACTCACTAAAGATGACATACAAATAGCCAGAAGGCATATGAAAAAATGCTCAACATCCCTCATTGTAAGGGAAATGCAGATCAAAACAACAATGTGATACCACCTAACCCCAGTCAGAATGGCAAAGATTAGAAAAACAAAAAATGATAAATGTTGGTGGGGATGTGGTGAAAGAGGAACTCTCTTAAACTGCTGGTGGGAACGTAAATTAGTCCAACCACTGTGGAGAACAATTTGGAGATTCCTCAAAACTCTACAAATAGAACTGCCATATGATCCAGCAATCCCATTTCTTGGCATCTACCCAAAGAACAGAAGAATTTCTCATTGGAAAAGGGCTTGCACAACAATGTTTGTTGTGGCACTTTTCATGACTGCTAAGAGATGGAACCAACCCAAATGCCCTCGTATGGCTGAATGGATTGAAAAACTGTGGCACATATACTCTATGGAACACTATTCAGCCATTAAAAACAACAAAACTCTGGCTTTTGACAGAAAGTGGAAAAATATGGGAGATTTACTGTTGAGTGAAGCAAGCCAGGCTATGAAAGAGAGACTCTGTATGTCCTCACTTAATATATACCGAATGTCCACACTCTATAACTGAAACTGACGGGCTAAAGGATGTACAAACAGAAGAGGTGGATGTGAATGCCAGAAGTGGTATGAGTGGAGGAGTGGGCCCTGGGGAAGAACATTTGGAATAGGGATATGAAGACAGCATTGTTGAGACAGGGAGGTAGTGTTGTTATATTTTTATCAACTCGAGCAGGGAGACATGTTCTTATATTGAAATGATCACCTTGTAAGCTAAATAATGTGATTGAATGTATTTTAAAAAATGTAAAATAAATAAATAAATAAAAAACATTCCTTAGGAAACTCGAAAAAAAATACAGCAAAAAAAAAAAAAAAAAAAAAAAAAAAAAAAAAAAGAAAGAAAGAAAAATTCCAGGAGAAAAGAAATGGTAAAGATTTAAGCAGAAATAAAAGAAATAGAAGATAAACAAACATACATATAATAAATGAAAGCAAAAGCTGGTTCTTAGAAAAACAAAATTTATATGCAATTAGCTAGACTACTGAAGATAAATGGAAGAACAGATGAATCTAATAACAATGAAGTGGATAATATTACAACAGACATAAGATAAATACAAAAGGTCATCACAGAATACTACACGTGACTATATAATACATCAATAAATAAGAAAACCTGGATGAGATGGACAACTTTCTAGACACATATAACTTACCAAGAATGAATCAGGAAGACAGAAAGCCTGAACAGACCAATAACAAGCAATTAGATTGAATCAGTAATAAATAGTCTCACAACAAAGAGATCACAGGTCCCACTGCTGAATTCTAGAAAACTTTTATAAAATAACCCCAATTCTCCTCAAATTATTTCTAAATAAACATGAACACTCCCATTCATTATTTTTCCAAAAGTACATGATTAGGCAATTATTATAAGGTTGAATCTTCATTTTAAAACATATTTTAAAATGTTGTTATAGTCAAAGGGCTTGGTTATTTACCATGCAGTTCTTAGGATATGGTACAAAAAGTAGCAAAATACCTCCATAGCAGTGTGTGTGTACTTTCTCCTTGTTTTCTCATCTGAGTATAAAAAATGATCAGTTTTAAGTCATTACAGTACCCACAGGTAGCTCTAAGGATTAAACATCTTCCATTTCATGGGTAGACTTTAGCATGGTCCACTGTGAGATGTCACACTGAGACTGTTGCTCCAAGCAAGGTATGATAAGGAAAGACATCCACTGAGGTCAGGGACACTGATAGGAGATTACTGTAGAAATGGAGCTGGTTCCTTTCTCTCTTCTTAATAAGTCTTGCTAGTGGTGTATCAAATTTGTTTATCCTTTCAAAGAACCAGCTTTTAATTTTATTCATTTTATATATAGTTCATTTATTTTCTAATTCATTTATTTCCGCTCCTATTTTTATTATTTCCTTTCTCCTGGAGTTTTTTGGATTTTTTTTTTGTTGTTAATTTTTCAATTCTCTGAGGCATGTTAGGTGGTCCATTTGCCTTCTTTCCATCTTCCTCTTATGTGCATTAATTGCAATGATATTCTCTGTAATGACTACTTTAGCAGTGTCCCCAAAATCATGGCAACTCATGTCCCCATTGTCATTGGCTTT
>NW_006202983.1:82868-85251 GCF_000334495.1 Tupaia belangeri chinensis
GTGAAAACTGTAACACAGAAAGAGCTGATATGGCTATACTAAGAAAGACAAAACAGACATTAAGTAAAAAATTGTTACAAGAGACCAAAAGGGTATCATTCATTGAGGAAAATGTCAAGAATAGTTAACAATTATTAACACATGAAACTCACAATAGTCCAAAATAAATGAACCAAAAATTGGTAGAATTTAAGAGAAAAACAAAAAATTCTACAGTTACAGAGACATCAAAACCCCACTCTGTATAGCATTCTCTGACCACAACAGAATAAAATTAGAAACCAGTAACAAAAGAAAAACTGGAAAATTCAAATACATGAAAATGAAACAACATACACTTATTTAATTCTTGGATCAAAAAAGAAGTCACAGGGAATAAAAAAATACTTTGAGATGAATGAAAACAAAAACAACAGTACAACAACATGTATCAGATTCAGAAATGGCAGTGATAAGAATAAAATTTATAGCCATATATGAAATTAATAGCTGTCAAATTTATAGCTGTGACATAAAAAATACATTAAAAATTATAAAAGTTCTAAAGTCAAGCCAGCCTGTGGTATAGTGTCTGAGGCTGCTGGATCTCAAATAGCTGATTCCACAGTTTGAGTTCTGGACTGGCAGCTTAAGAAACAATGACTACACATTTCAAATCCCAAAGAGGACACAGAAATAGAAGAGAATGATCATTCCCCATGGGAGTGGTGTTTTCTCACCATCCCCCTTCTCTCTCAGGCAAGTCCTTGTGGTCTCTGACAACTTTTTTATTTTTAAATCTGAAATCAATAACTGAACATTACAGTTTAAAAAAACGAAGAAAAGAGCAAATAAAATCTAAAGCTAGAAGGAAGGAGGAAGTAATAAAGATTAGAACAGAGATAAATGATCATTCCCCATGGGAGTGGTGTTTTCTCACCATCCCCCTTCTCTCTCAGGCAAGTCCTTGTGGTCTCTGACAACTTTTTTATTTTTAAATCTGAAATCAATAACTGAACATTACAGTTTAAAAAAACGAAGAAAAGAGCAAATAAAATCTAAAGCTAGAAGGAAGGAGGAAGTAATAAAGATTAGAACAGAGATAAATGTTGGGAACAGCAGAAGGCATCATGGTTACATTGCTGGACATGGCTGACCACAGTTCGAGTCCTGGACCCAGTGACTTCAAACTCAATGCTAGGTGCATGTGCATGCATGCCCCAAGTCCCAAGAGAATGGAGGAAAATGGATTGTGGTGTGGCCATCCCCACTGGGGGGGGATTTCTTGCTTTCTGCCTCTCTATTTCTTTCTATCTCTCCAGCAAGCACACATGCCCTATAGCAAAAGTCTCTTAATATTTTTAAAAAAGAGGAACAGAGATAAATGAAATAGTAATCAGAAAAACAACAGAGTTAACAAAACCAAAGTTGGTTCTTTGAAACAATCAATGTGATACATAAACTTTTAAGATAAACTAATTAAGAAAATAATAAATTTTAAATATTAAAATCAGAAATGAAAGTGGGGACATTACTACTGACCTTAAATTTAAAAAAGTTTATAAGAGCATACTATGAATAATTGTATGCAAAAAAGTTTGAGAAATGAACAAATGTCAGAAAACATCTGAACTACCAAAACTAATTAAAGAAAAAATAGAAAATCTGAACAGAAACACAAATAAAGACACTGTATTAGTAATCAAAAATTTACTAACAAATGGAAGTCTGGGACCAGATGTTTTAACTGGTTAATTCTACCAAACTTTCAAAAAATAACACCATGGACCAGCAGGTGGTATGAAGATTAAGGAGGCTGGATCCCACATGCCCAACTTAGTGGTTTGAGTCCTGGACCCAGTGGATTGAAAATTAGGCTGGGTACATTTGTGTGCATACTCAAAATTCCCAGAAGAGAATGGAGAAGGGATTGTGGTGTGGCCATGGCTGGAGAGACAGGGGTGATTACTCATTTTCTCTTCCTCTCTCTTTGTCTGTCTGTCTCTTCCCAGTGAGCACACACACTTACAGAAAAACTAAAAATAAAGAAGGAAGGAAGGAAAGAAAGAAAAATATCAATACAAAATCTCTTCCATAAAAGAGAAGAAGGAATGTTACTTAACTTATTCTAATGAGACCAGCATTACCCAGATACTAAAGGCAGACAAAGACATCCAAAGAAAATAAAACTACAGATCAATGTCCCTTTAAATACAGATGAAAATATCCTCAACAATATACTAGCCATCTAATGCTGAAGTAAACCTAGAGAATTATACACTGTGACCAAGTGGCATTTATCTCACAAAAGCAAGGGCAGTAAGAGAAGAAGCCGCGGGCCTTCAGAACAAGGTTCCACATGGCTACTGTGAACTAGATTTTTAAGGGAATGAAGACTTTCTAC
>NW_006202983.1:91135-93091 GCF_000334495.1 Tupaia belangeri chinensis
TTTCAAATTCTTGAAGTTTAGTCTGAATGTGCAGGAGCAAGCAGACAGAGGTGATCTAGAATCTCGTTGCCATTCTGTTGTGATTGCTGGTGCAGCAGATTCAGTAGATATTGAGGAATATTTTAACCCTATTATTATTTGGATGTTTAGCTACAGTGCTCTTAGATCCGTCTAAAAACACATTAAATAGATATTGGAGAGTGGAGAGAAAAGAAAAAGGAAAATAAAAAAGAGAGAGAAACAACAACAAAAAGAGAAAAAAAAAGACAAAAAAACGAAAAAAATTGTAATTCCTGATTTTAAAAAAATCACAAAAATTTAAAAAAATGTAAAAAGGAAAAATTACAAACAACAGGGAAGACAGAAGCAGGGAGAGACAGAAACAGAGACAGAGAAACAGAGATACAAGGCTAGGGGTTTGGGGTGGGCTTTCTACCGCTAGCTCATTTGCTGGAGGTTGAATTACCAGTAGAAAATCTTCATTTCTCCTGTACCCTGAAATACCTAGTTTGCAGGAGCCATTTGGAACCTTATTCTGAAGGCCTGGCCTCTTCTGCCTGGGTGGGAGGACCAGAGCGATAATTAACAAGATAAAAGGTGGAGGTGAGAGCAAGAGAAAAACTTTGTCTTTAAAAAAATATAAAATGGAAAAATTACAAAAAAAGGGAAGACAGAAGCAGGGAGAGACAGAAACAGAGACACAAGGATGGGGGTAGGGCGGGCTCCCCACCACTCGCTTGTTTGCTGGAGGCTGAATTATCAGAGGAAAATCTTCATTTCTCCTGTGTCCTGAAATACCTAGTTCACAGGAGCCATGTGGAACCTTCTTCTGAAGACCTGGCCTCTTCTGCCTAGTTTGCAGGATCCACGTGGAATCTTCTTCCCAGGAATGTAAATTTGTATAGTCACTGTGGAGAACAATATGGAGCTTCCTTAAAGACCAACAGATAGAACTACTAAACAACCCAGCAATTCCACCCTTGAATATCTACCCAAATATTAGGATTGTACTCAGTCAGAAAAACACTTGCACATCCATGTTTATTGGCACATTATTCACAATCTAAGACATGGAATCAACCCAAATGTCCAATACCAGATGAATGGATTGAGAAAGTGTGGTACATATACACTGTGGAATACTACCCAGCCATAAAAAAATGAAACCTTGGTATTTGATAGAGAGTAAATAAATGTGGAAGATTTAATGCTTTGTGAAACAATCCAGACCATGAAAGTGAAACACTATGTCCCCAATTAATTTTTACCACATATCTGTACTCTATGACAGAGACTGGAATACTGAAAGATATAAAGGCATGGAAAATAATTGTGGATACTATAGATAGTATAGTAGGAAGGTGGGCAGTTGGGAGCAGGAGGGAGGGAATTAAAGGGGAAAAAAAGTACAACATTTAAAGAACACAAAAGTAGAAAATTGTTGGTGATCATGCATATGGTAAAATCTTTGACTGGACTAATATGCAGCATATTTATTTTGGGAAGATTCATTTTGTATGCTGCAAAGATATACAGTGATTCAAGGTAAAAGTAAACAAAAAAAGAAGATAAAGAAAAAAAAAACCCTATAGACAACACCATACTCAATAGTGAAAGGCTGAAAGTTTTCCCCTGAGATAAAGAAAAGGACAAAAATACCTGCTTTCAGTGCTTTTATACAACACTATACTAGAAGATCTAGCCTGGTCAATTAGGCAAAAAAATAAAAGACATCTGAATTGCAACATTTAAATAAAACTATTTTTACCAATGACATGATATTGGGTTGTCAGAAAAGTCATGATGGATTTTTGCAACAGATGGCACTTATTAATTTTTGGAAGTACTAGAGTTATTTGCGTTTACGTTATTGCTAGGTCATTTGACAGTTGACAGTTGTACTGATAGCTTCATTCTTTTTTTTTTTCCATAAAATGCTGTTATTATTTATTGGTC
>NW_006202984.1:0-1370 GCF_000334495.1 Tupaia belangeri chinensis
TTCAGTACTGGGTGGGTCAGCAACTACTGATTGCTGATCCAGATGCTGAAGCTGCATGTTTCATTTCACTAGGTTCTACTGTCTTTTTGACTTTACTTGATCTGAATGTCTGCTGAACAAAAGAATCACTTTGAATAGCTTCAATTTCTTTTACTCTTTTCACTTGTTTTACCAGGGTAGCTTGGTCTTCCTCTTTTCTTCTCTTTGCTTCTTCATTTCTTTCTTCGGCTTTTAATGTTTCATCGGATTTTGCAGCAGCTTCAAGAATCAGCGGTAGCCTGGCTTTGGCCTGTTAGGCTGGCGGCAGATGTTCTAATCCAGCTTTGATGTTTACAGATTCCCCACATTTGATGTTATGTAATTCCTTGTCCTTGCCTTTCTCCTCTTTTTCTCTTTCTCTCTGCCTTTACACCATTCTGTATCTCTAGAGAGACTATGGGTTTTTCTGTGACTTGATCTCTCACTGCTTCGACTATGGGAAAGTGGACGATTTCTTGGCCTGGACCTTGTTCTGCTTTTTTATCTAGACCTCTGAACTCTATAGGATTTCCCTCAACCCCTTGAACAACTTTGACTTCGTTTTCTTCTAGAGCCATAAGAAGAACTACTGCTTGATTGATGCCTGCATCTTCTATCATAAGAATGTGAACAAGGCTGGAGATCTCTGAACCAAGATCTTGACTTTGATCTTGATTTCCTTCCACCTTTTTTCCAGCTGTATGTTCTACTACCTGAAGAACGGCTTGAAGATGACTGTGGTGTTTCTTTTTTCTCTTGCTTCTGCTTTCTTCCTCAGTATCTGATGACTGGTGTTCCATTTCTATAAGCTGGGTCTGGACCTTCACTCTCACACCTCTCATTGATGCGCAAGCACCATGGTTCTGGAAACATCCCTGCAGATCAGGACGTCACCAGTGTCCTCTGAACTTTGGAGTCCATCAACTTAACCATCATGTCACCCGCTGGTCACAAGTGCACATTTTTTTAGACAGAATCTGCCGAGGCCAGCTTAGCATAAACACATTTTCCTGAGTGGGGAAGGCTGCGGATTAGAAATAGATGCAATACTAGAGTAAAAGAGATACCAGAGTAAAAAGATATCAGAGTAAAATAAGGAGATTATAAAACAAGAAAAGGAGTGCATTCTATTATTATTCAGTGTAAAACATGGGGACAAAATTGTCTAAAAAAATGTATGTTCATGTGTTGTCTTACATGTTAAAAGCTAGGGGCAATAAAGTTAGCATCAAGCAGTTACGTCAGTTCCTAATTTTTGTGCAAAAAATATGGCCTTGGTTCCCAGAGCAAAAAACAGTTTATAAAGAAATTTGGGACAGAGTCAGAAAACAATATACAACAGAGGGTCCTAG
>NW_006202985.1:0-1005 GCF_000334495.1 Tupaia belangeri chinensis
TAATTATTGGTAAATCTGAAGTGAGTTTCTTATAGATCATATTTTTTATGTACTCTGTTAATCTTTGCTTTTTAAATGGCATATTTACTTAAACCTACAATTTTTTTCTTAAATGAAAACACAGTTTGTATAATTTTCCTAAGTATTATGAAAGACAAGACTCAATTCATTTATTTCAAGGAGGTAAAGTCAGATAAGACTTACTCTCTTCCATCAATCGTGGTAGTGGCACAAGTTTAGATAGGATAAACTTTAAGACAAAGATCATCCTTACTCTTTTGCCTTTAATTCTATGTTAGTTAATGTTTTCTTTGCATTTTATAGTCTGGCCCTCCTTTTATTGTCACTTGCTTCATCTTCTCATGTTATTTATGTTTTGGAATTTTGTTTTGTGACTTCTGCTTCAGATTGAAGTCTAAACTTCCTACTGCTTGTATTTTAGTCTGAAGGTAGGGTCACAAAACAAAATTTTCCTGTGTTCTGACCCCCAGCATCTTCTGCCAGCATTGTCCCTTTGTTTCTGTTTTGAAATTTAATTCTATAACCAGAAAAACCCCTTCCCCCCCTTTGTTCTTTCTGTGCAATATTCTATTTCTACGGGCCTTTGATTTACAAAAACCTCAAACCAAACCCAAACCAAAACTAAGAACAAAACCATAATAATAATAAAAAAAAAAACCTATAAACTACTTGTAGCTTAAAAGAATACTGGAAAATGTGGAAGGAAAGAGATGGACAACAATTTGATTCTCAGGGTGCAGACTGGTCAGATGTCAAAAGTGTCAGTGCACGTGAAGAAACCAGATAGTACAGGAGACCAACTGAAATTGAGAATGATGTTAGGAATTTACTCGCTGATGCAGGACCAATTATTAAAAAGAAAATGAAACTAATTCATTTTTTTAAAGAATGTTTGTATTGAATTCTCATTGAAAATCCACTTTTAACACCAGAATAGGGCCAGAACAGGGACTAAGAGACTTTTGGGAAAATTAAATCCTGTAA
>NW_006202986.1:0-452 GCF_000334495.1 Tupaia belangeri chinensis
CGTATGGAAGGAACTACTGAATTCTCTTGGTCTCTTTCACAAGGGCACCAACCCCGTGTACGATGGCTCTGCCCTCACACGCACGTACCTCCCTCAGGCTCCACCTCCTACTAGCACTAGGTGATGGGGTTTCACTGTACGGAATTAGGGGGTTCAAACACTCGCCATGTGTAAGTAACTGCAGGGGGAGCTTCGGGAGAGTCTGAGCACATTAACGACTTCCATGTGTCAAGAGCACAGGCAGCAGAAGAGTGAAGTGAGGTTGTGAGAAACACGTACATCACAAAGTGCTAAGAGAGCCAGGTGCTGAAGGCAGATTTCCTGAGGTGGGATCCTGACTCAGATTCCACTTACTGTGTAACCCACGCGAACTAACTTTTCTTCCTTACCTTCCCCATATATAAAAACGGGAATAAAAGGGCCAGCAGGTGACATAGTGGCCAAGGTGCTAG
>NW_006202987.1:0-1251 GCF_000334495.1 Tupaia belangeri chinensis
CATTACACCAACTTCTGGTCCCTATTTTTTTTTAAGAGACTTTTTACTATTGGGCACATGCACTTGCTGGAGAGACAGAGATGAGTTCAAGCTGAGTGGTTTGTCTTGGGCCAAGAAAGCTAGAAATCACCCTGAGGGGAGATAGTCATGCCTCAATCCCTTCTCCTCCATTCTCCTCTCAGGATTTTGGGCACACACACATGTTCAGTGTGAGTTTTAAGTCACCAGGTTTGGTACTCAAACTGCAGTCTACATGGAAGTCCAGCAATATAACCATTATGCCATATGTTGGTCCCAAGATGACTTGCTTTAACCACAATAGTATGCTTTGACTTTTTTTCTTAAAAAAAAAATAACTGTTAATATTTAAAGAACTTTTGTGTTTCCTGGATCAAGGGATATATGCATCTATTTGATTCCTGAAAATAAAACAACTTTCTTTGAAGAAGTGAAAATTATATGAAGTTCTAATACACCAGGAGTATTTGAAAGAACATTAGGTAATCTGGTTATAATGATGTAAATTGATGGGACCAGCAGATGGCATAATGGTTACATGGCTGAACTACTATGTCATCAACCACAGTTTGGGTACCAGACACAGTGACTTAAAACTCACACTGGGCATGTTTGTGTGCATGCCCAAAAGCCCAAGAAGGGAATGAAGGAGAAGGGATTAAAGCATGGCCATAGCTACTGAGGGATGATTTCTCACTTTCTGTCTTTGTCTCTCCAGCAAGCACATAAACCCTATAGCAAGAATCTCTTTAAAAAAAAAAAATCCCAATTTACCATACATTTTTTGAGTTTTTATTTTTGTTGTTGTTGTTGTTAATAATGACAGATAGGGGTACAGATTCATCTTTCTGTAGGTGGATACCCAGGTTTTGTTTGGACACCTTTGGGGAACTTCCACACCACTGCTCCTCATCTCTACCCCTCAACATCTAGCACTCCTCGGCAGGAAGCAGAGGAGAATCTCGAGAATTTCTCTAATGAATATAAGCATGTGTTACAGAATTAATAGCACTGTCTGCTGGCATGAATGCTGCCCTCATTAGAAGTGATATAAGCTGGTCATTAGCACAGCGCGGGTAGCAGCTGGGATGAACATCTGCATGGGGCGGGTGATGTTCTTCACTGGAAAATGAAGGGATGGCAGAGGAGGATTTGAATGGGAAAATGGAATGAGTTTGGAAGAATTTCCAAGAGAGTTCTTTCACATTCAGAGTAGAGATGCCAGATTTTCAG
>NW_006202988.1:0-1151 GCF_000334495.1 Tupaia belangeri chinensis
TGTGTGTGTGTGTGTGTGTGTATTTTTTGTCCCATTCAGTTTCTCCAGCAGCATTTGCTCAAGAGGTTTTCTTGTCCCCTCTGGATTGACTGATGCCCTTTATCAAAAATCAATTGAAGGGGGACAAGGAGATGGCATAATGGTTACATCTCTAGATTCACACATGGCTGGGGGCCTTGATTTTTGTTGTTGTGTGCATCAAAGACTTACATGAATCCTTTATATGAATAATTCAAGAATACTTTTCCTTTCCCCCACTATCTAAAACACTTGCTTGAGAAGAAGTCTTACACATTAAACCCCACCCTACTTTACAAATTACAAAATGAAGAATGAGCGATTACCCAACTAGTGAGTGAAACCAGTCTTAATTCGGTCTATTTTCTATGGTACATAGTAGGTGTTCTAAGGAGTCCACCTACATTTGTATAGTCAAACTTTCCAGATACTTCTACAGAATGAAAGACAGCAGTGAACCCAATTTAGGCTGATGTTGTATGATAGCACTTTATGTGGCATAACTTTGAACAAGATTATACCATTAATTTAAAGCTGTAGTTGTTTAAGGAGCTCAGTGACATGTACATTAATTAGGCACACATTAGATTAAAAATCTAATTATTTTGGGGGCAACTGAGGATATCTTATTATGGACTGTTAGATGATACCAAGGAGTATGTTAATTTTTAAAGATGCAACAGTGGCAAGGCAATTGTTTTTAAAAAGTCAGTAATTTTTAGAGATGCACAGTGAAGTATGTATGTAGGAGTAAAATGACATAATATCTGGGATTTGCACTAAAATACTTCAGCAATAAAAAAATAAAGGATGGATGAAGCAAATGTTGCAAAATCTGGTAACTTTTGTATCTGAGTAATGAATAGATGGTAGCTCATTGTACTACACTCCCTGCTTTTTAGTATGTTTAAAATTTTTCACAAGTTTTAGAAAAATTCTTATCAACTAGTTAGATAAACTATAAAGTTATCTTTTACCTTTTAATTTTCTCTCTTTTACTTTTAGCTTAGTAAGAGACCAATGAATTAAGGGTAGGTAAAAATGCCTTGTAATTTTGAGCAGATCTTTATCAAAATATGTGGATATCTAATTGTTGATGTAGAGCAGATTTTTTTTTTTGGAGAGGTTTTTGC
>NW_006202989.1:0-1259 GCF_000334495.1 Tupaia belangeri chinensis
GGGAACTCTACTGAGGTGTCTAAAAAGCAGTGTCTCCATTCTCACAGGTAGATCAGTACGAGGGAGGATCCCAGAGACACTTACTTTACTAGGGAGTTTCAGATATCTGATTCTAGACCTGTCTAGTCCCTCTGGAAGGGAAAAAAATGAGGAGGAGAGGATAATATGAAATGAAATGAAAGGGAACAGAGAAAAATAAAAAGTCGTATGCCATGCCTTAGCGTGGCATGCAATTTTGCGAGGCCTGTAGGTGGACCTTGCGCCTGCTGGCAGGAAAGGAGAGTCTGTGGAAAGAGACCAAGCTAGGACTTAACAAGAGAATATAGGGGCTTCAAGAAAAAAAGCTGCTGCAGGAAAATTCTCTCAACCTACCTAGGAGGTGGAGTCTTGGGCTGGGGAACTGGAAGTGGGGTGGGGGTCAGAGGTAACCCTCCCTCAATATCTCTTGATGGCCAGAGGCCTGTAGGTGGACCTTGCACCTGCTGCCAGGAAAGGAGAGTCTGTGGAAAGAGCTGTTTGTTTGTTTTTTGAGTCTTTGAATTTTCTGTGTCTATAGTCGCATTATCTACAAATACAGATAATTTCACTTCACTTTTCCCTATTTGAGTGACTTTTATTTTATTTATTTGTCTGATTGCATTGGTCAGGATTTCCAGTGCTATATTGAAAAGGAATGGAGAAAGTGGGCTGCCTTGTCTTAAAGCTTTCAGTCTTCCCCTATTCAGTAGAATTTTATTTTAATTTTCTTGTGGGACAAATTTATAATTTAATGTATATTATTTCATGCAACTTTTACAACACCGTGAAATAGGCATGGCCAATCTCCTTTTATAGAAAGGTAACCTGAGAGATGTATATATGTATAGAGGGTTAGCATGAAAGAAGGAATGGAGAGCCCCCTTTATTGTGAAGAAAGATGTGGACACAAATGACAGAAAACACACCTCAACTAGCTTAAACAGAATAGAGAATTTGTTGACTCGGGTACCTGAAACAGTCTGGAGATAAGGCTGGCAAGGTTTATGCTGTGGCTCAATTGACAACATCAGGATTCCTTTTCTATCCTTTTTTTGGCTCTGTATTCTGTGCACTTTAAGACTCTGTGTTTGGCAAACTCACAGCTACACCCTCTAAGCTACACATGCAGGTGAAATGGGTTGCTTTTCTCCCTGGACCTTGTATAGTGCCATTAAAACTTGTCATCTCTAGTTGGGTCATATGTTTATTCTTTTTTTTTTTTTTGGTTCCACTAATTTTAC
>NW_006202990.1:0-431 GCF_000334495.1 Tupaia belangeri chinensis
GAGGGAAAGTGAGAAATCACACACATCCCCCACCCACCCCTGCAAGGGGGCTGGTCATGCTGCAATCCCTTCTACTCCAATCTCTCAGGATTTTGGGCCTGGACTCAGCCCCAGCATGTTTTTGAGCCACCGAGTCTGGGACTTGAACCGTGGAGTTGGCTATGTGGGATCCAACTTGCTAACCAACATGCCACCTGCTGGCTTTATTTTGTATTATTTTAAATGAACAAAAATGTATACATTTAGTTATGGACAACCTGTTGTTTTGAAATGTGTCTACACCGTGAAACGGCTAACTTGGCTTAAATAACACGTACGCTTCCTCACGTCCTTGTGCTTTTTTAAAAAACAAAAATCTGGGAACCAGCAGTTAGCGTAATGGCTATGTCGCTGGACTCCCACGTAGTCGACCGCAGTTCCCGTCCTAGACC
>NW_006202991.1:0-1408 GCF_000334495.1 Tupaia belangeri chinensis
TAATCCTTGACTCATTCTTACAGTATGAAGAAAAATGTGTACACCACAGAAATGTTCCTGTGATGTGAGAGGCGAGCAAGGCTGGTAGAATGAAGAAGCAGGAAGAGAGTATGAGAACACCAGGTTCTCTGCCGTGGAGACATTTCCAGAATGCCACAGGGATGGGGAGTACAACAGTAGCCTTCTGTCTCTTATCTTTCTGTCCATCTTTCCTTCTGTCTATATTTCCTTTTATCTTTCTCATCTTCCGTCCTTTTCTTTTCTTTCCTTCTGCCCTTCTACTTTTGTCTTTCTGTCATTTTTTCTGTTTGTCTTTTTGTCTATTTTTTTCCTTCCTTCTTCTCTCTCTCCTTCTTTTTCTTTTCCTTGGCATACAACTGGAGTGCAGTCTTCTCAGCCATGAAAATAAATGTTCTCTTCTGCATAAACCAGTAAGATTAGTTTAATGACATTCAGGAGACAGCATCCAAAGCTCTGTACTCCTTCTCTTTCTGGTTCCTCTGTTCTTTGTCTTCAGATATGGATAAGCGGTGAGCTGCTTTATTTGGCCTTAGAGTGGAGATGATACAACGCTTGATCATGGAAATTTAGAGCATAAAAATTAAACAAGTGCCTTTGTTTTTACATATTATTTATTATTTTTTGGTGAGTTTATAAATGTTTATTTAAAAATTATTTTAAATTTACATTTAGTAACTAACATCTTTACAGTGTACAACATGGCTTTTCCCAGCATACATACAGTGCACATTAGTTGAGTCAAAGGCATTACCATATACACTATCATCAATAGATAACTTTTCATTTTTGTGTCTATTAAGTGTTTATTTATTTACTTATTTATTTATTTTTCCTGATTCTCTCCCTCTCACCACCTATTACCCACCTTCTATTATTATATAAGGGCACTTTATAAAGTTCATAGGAAAATGTGATTGAGGTATAGGTTTATTTTGGTGTCAACCTTTTAAAATCCTTGCAGTTTTTTTTCTTTTTTTTTATAATACACATTTTCCATGAACTTAAAAAAAATTTGCCAGAGGGTTCATGTGCTCTCTAGAAAGTGGCAGAGAGAGCAATACCCACCTTCTATTATTATATAAGGGCACTTTATAAAGTTCATAGGAAAATGTGATTGAGGTATAGGTTTATTTTGGTGTCAACCTTTTAAAATCCTTGCAGTTTTTTTTCTTTTTTTTTATAATACACATTTTCCATGAACTTAAAAAAAATTTGCCAGAGGGTTCATGTGCTCTCTAGAAAGTGGCAGAGAGAGCAAGAAGACACTCTCCTCCCCTGTCCTGTCCCAATCCCAGCATGATCACACTGCAATCTCCATTTCTCCCACCCTTCAGGATTTTTGGCACACATACACACCTGACATGTTTTTAAAGCCACTGGGTCTAGG
>NW_006202992.1:0-678 GCF_000334495.1 Tupaia belangeri chinensis
ATATTAAGTGAGGACATACAATGCCTCTCTTCATGGCCTGGCTTGCTTCACTCAGAAGTAAATCTGTCATATTCGTACACTTTTGGTCAATAGCCAGTGGGTTTTTTTTTTTATGGCTGAATAGTATTATATTGAATATATGTTCCAGTTTTTCTATCCATTCATCTGTTCATGGGCATTTGGGTTATTTCCATGACTTAGTAATTGTGAATAGTGCCGCAATAAACATCGCAAGAACTTTTCCAATGATGAATTCTTTTGTCTTTTGGGTAGATACCAAGGAGTGGGATTGCTGGATCATATGATAATTTTATTTGTAGATTTTTGGGGAATCTCCAAGTTGTTTTCCACAGAGGGTGGACCAATTTACATTCCCACCAGCAGTGTAAGAGAGTTCCCCTTTCAACACACCTCCTTCAGCACTTACTGTTTTGTTTTTTTTGTTTTTTTTAATCTTAGTCATTCTGACTGGGGTTAGGTGGTATAGGTGGTATCTCATTGTTGTTTTGATCTGCATTTCCCTTACAATGAGGGATGCTGAGCATTTTTTTATATGCCTTTTAGCTATTCCTATGTCATCTTTCGAGAGTGTTTTTTTTCAACTCATTCTCCCATCTTTTAATAGGATTAATCATCTTTTCTTGGAGCAGATGCTTGAGTTCCTTGTGAATTCTGGTT
>NW_006202993.1:0-538 GCF_000334495.1 Tupaia belangeri chinensis
CTCTATCTTTCTCTGTCTTTCTGGTGAGCACGCGCCCTGTAGCAAAAAAGTCTCAAAAAAAAAAAAAAGAAAAAAAACCTTTGGCTATTGAATTGAAATGTGTAACAGTTATAGGATTTTTTAGTTATTTTAATTTCTCCTTGGGCTAGTATTTTTATTTGTTTGATTTTAAAGAGTTATTTATCCAATTTTATTCATCATTATTATTTTTTCATTCGCGACAGGGTACATGCACTCACCAGAGAGACATAGGGTGGGGGATGGGGAGGAGAGGAATGAGAAAGCAAGTAGTCAGGTCCAAAATTTGAACTGAGGTTAGGCATGTAGGAGACCAGTGCCTCAACCACCATGCCACCCGCTGGCCCCTGTTCATTTTTTGTTTGTTTGTTTGTTTGTTTTATGATAGAGAACACATGTACATGCATGTGTGTGTGTGTGTGTGTGAGAGAGAGAGAGAGAGAGAAGTACCTCTAAGAGGGTTTCACCATGCTGCAATCTCCTTTTATAAGCCCTCCAGTTCCTCAGGATCCTAGGTGCC
>NW_006202993.1:565-772 GCF_000334495.1 Tupaia belangeri chinensis
CCGCCCAAGGATCCAAGCCCAGAGTTGGTCAAATGGTCTCTACAATGAGATATTGATAATTTGATAAAATCTGTTTCAGAGTTTGTATTT
This sequence comes from Tupaia belangeri chinensis, assembly GCF_000334495.1. Lineage (NCBI taxonomy): Eukaryota > Metazoa > Chordata > Mammalia > Scandentia > Tupaiidae > Tupaia > Tupaia belangeri. The sequence continues at coordinate 656 of NW_006202993.1, forward strand.
TCATCAGCTATTTATAATAAACTGTTAAACCCAGTGGTTGTTTTAGAGTTTTCAGAGTTTGTATTTTCATCAGCTATTTATAATAAACTGTTAAACCCAGTGGTTGTTTTAGAGTTT
>NW_006202994.1:0-647 GCF_000334495.1 Tupaia belangeri chinensis
TGACAGGTCAGCCCTCTGAGCTCAGGGGAAGTGTCGCCTCTTCAGGGAGACGTCCTGGGCTGCTCCCAGTCAGAGGAGGTGCCCTGCTCCTCCCTCCAAAACTGTCATTCCCACTTGGCCACTGACTATAAAAGGGCAGGAGCACACGTGACCTGTGCACCCTGCGTCCCCACTGCCCACCAGGTCTCAGGCCCACAGAATGCGGTCTGGGCTGGTGAATTAGACAGCCCCCACAGGTAGTTAGGGAGGGCTTCTTGTTTCTGGTGGGGGTGGGCTAGGGTAGCCGGGCCAACTCCACTGAGAACAGCCGTTCATTTTCCTGCAATATCTTTTCCTTATGACTATGAAGATTTCAAATTGGAAGTCTATTGTGTGAATAATCACGTTTATTCCATGTCGCATAGAGGGCAGAATTTTGCCCTTTCTACAGAAGCTTCAGGGAGAGGGATTTTGATCATCACGGGGATTTTTCTTTTTCATTTTAATTGGAGTCACGCTGGACCGAGTGACCTTGGTGGTGAGTTCTCGCTCACTAAAGGGATTCAGCCAGTTGCTGTGAGGATGGATAGAGGGGACACTGTGAGGGTCAGCCCCCGGCCTCTGAGGCCCCATCCTTACTGAGGTTCCACAGCAAAGGGGGCACTGGG
>NW_006202995.1:0-1180 GCF_000334495.1 Tupaia belangeri chinensis
CTTTCAAACAAATCTCCACTGATATCTAATTGTTTTTCTTTTAGGTTTGCCCTTGGCACCCATAAGTGTTACATCTTCTTTGTACTTGGGCTCTCTGTGACTCCCTTCAATTCATTTCTGTTAAAAGTTATTTGAGTTTCTTAGTCCTCTATTTCATCCTTTTTGCCCAGATCCCCTAGATTATAGGTCATTTACAAAAATATTGATTAAAAGAAGAACTACATGGGACCAGCAGTTAGCGTAATGGCTATGCTGCCAGACTCCCATGCAGTCGACCGTGGTTCGCGTCCCGGACCTGGTGGCTTAAAACTCACACCGGGCGTGTGTGCGTGCGTGCCCAAGTTCCCAAGAGGAGAACGGAGGAGAAGGGATTGCAGCGTGGCCATCCCCCCGGGGGGTGATTTCTTGCTTTCTGTCTCTCTCTGTCTGGTGAGCACACGTGCCCTATAGCAAAAACCTCTCCAAAACAACAACAAAAAAAGACGTACTATTGAAGTATTTCCTTTTTTTATATAGTTGAAATAATGAACAAAAGTTTATAAGTAAATTCAAGAACTGTCACTGAAAGACTTCTTTAAATATCTACAACTTACAAAATTTGTCAGCATTTGATGTACTTGTATCATTTTAAGGCAAAATATTTATGGTCAATTCATACTTTCTCCACAATGATTCCTTCAATTACTACACTGGACTTCTAAGCTAGTATTTCAGTAAAAAAATAAAGAATAGCATAAAATAATAGAAGTAGGCATAATTTTTGAGAAAGAGATAAAATCCATAATGTAGTGATGTTCAAATGGAAAAAGACCTTGAGCATTCATTCCCTCAAAGACTGCAGAGCTATTCAGAGGAAACAGAAAGATCCAGTGGTCGCTACTTAAGGCTAGACCCAATGTTGTCTAGGTGCCGTAAATGAAGAGGACTTCCATGGAAATCCTACCTTTCACCTCACCGTTGCATCATTACTGCTTAATCTCACATCTAAGTCTGCATCGCAGCTAATCTTTAGGGTCATCTAGGATGTGTCCCTCTTATCTCACCCAAACCCTCCACTCACAGACATCAGAAAAATATACTAGATAATGTATGTTTTTTTTCTAGTTAAGAAAAATTAAATGGACTATTTTTTCCCTTTTTTTTTAAGTCATTTCCCAGAGAACCACAAGTAAGTTCTTTA
>NW_006202996.1:0-524 GCF_000334495.1 Tupaia belangeri chinensis
AGACACCGGCTGCCACGGAGTCTGGCCCCTCGGCAGGGCGCTCGCCGGGTCGTGGTTCTGCAAGTTGCAGGTGGCTCATGCCAGAACGCCTGCAGCCCTCCCTGGTGCCTGCTCAGCCCCCTGCCCGGTGGGCGCCAGTGGGCGTGCACCAGGGTTGTGATGCCCGGAGCGCACACGCTCTGCTCCCATCCCCAATGACCTTGAATGTACTCGGTGCAAAATGCGGGCATGCTTGTAATTTCCCGTGCTGTGCTGATCTTGGGAGAAACACTGGATGGTGAACTAACATGAATACGGACTTCTGTGCAAGTTTCACATTAGGTTGTGGACAGCCTAGTGGGTGGCCAGGACCGAGGGCTGGTGTGGCCTTGCGGGGGGGCTAAGAACGGTGGGCAACCGGGAGGCGCCCCTGCACGGGGCCATGCCAAGCAGGGGCGGGGCACCAGGTGTCCCTGGGGGCGCAGTCAGTCCCAGGCTGGCCAGCAGCTGCAGTGGCAGCCCATCTCTTGGTCACAATGAGGTTG
>NW_006202997.1:0-665 GCF_000334495.1 Tupaia belangeri chinensis
TGATATTTACTTGGATAATGTAGTAGTCAATCCTACTTTCTAATGATAGGATGAGCAATAGATCAGTCTACCCCAGTGGGAAATGGACATTGAATTTGTTCCAGCCTGTATGGAACTGCACGTTTGTGACTGATGATGAATGACATTCTCATCAGTAGAAATAAGTGAAAGAAGCTCCATGTGCAAATACGGAATAAGTGACAAAAAGAATACAGGGGGCCAGTGTGAGGCCAGGCATATTGCACCAAATAGAAGCAGATTTAATTTTATAAAGTGAATACGGTTTTAGAAAAACTAACAGATATTCATAGAACCCTTTACAGAGAAAAGCTAGTATAGTTACACAGAGTCATCGTAGATCTTATGCCTGCCAATCTAATATCCATACATGGCTGCAAGTGGCTGAAACAGGAAAAAGATACTAAGAGAAAGTGTTTTTTTGCTTTTGTTTTGTTTTTGCTTTTCCCTCTGTACATGCAGTCCTCATGTAACGACCAAATTCCATCCCTATGCATAAGTCAGTAAGCTAATTGGTCAATAAGCGAAAAATTAAAAGGTAGATGTCTTGATGTGTTGTGGCACCATAGAGTGTGTATTTCATTAAATGGCATGTGATGTCACACCAGAATAATTCAATAATTATATTCATACAAAAAGCATACATT
>NW_006202998.1:0-2048 GCF_000334495.1 Tupaia belangeri chinensis
TAGGAATGAAGATGCATAGGTTACAATGCTAGCATTTTTTGTCTGTTTCTTTTCAAGAGATTTTTGCTATAGGGTGCATGTGCTTGCCAGAGACAGAGACAGAAATTGAGAAACCACCCCCAAGGGGTGGATGGCCTTGCTGCAATCCCTTCTGCTCCATTCTCCTCTTGGGATTTTGAGCATGCAAGCACACACATTCGGCATGAGTTTCAAGCTACCAGGTGTGCGACTTTAACTGCAGTTGGACATGTGGGAGTCTAGTGATGTAACCATTATGTCATCTGCTGGTCTGTTTTGTCATTTTTAAGAGTTATATACCCCTTACAGCTAGGATTCTTTTTTTTTTTAATTTATTTTTAAGATTCTTGTCATTGCACTTGCCAGAAACAGTGAGCAATCATCCCCAAGGGGGATGGCCACACTGTAATCCCTTCTCCTCCAGTCTTCTCTTGAGATTTTGGGCACACACATGTGCCCAGCTTGAAAGTCGCTGGGACTCAAACCATGGTCAGTCATGTGGGAGTCCAGCACCATCACCACTACACCACCTGCTGGCCCCAGGAATGTCTCTTTTGAATTACAACATCACTTAAATGACAAATCCCTAAAGGTATGTATTGGTGTATAACTGGCCCAGAATATATTAGATATCCACCTGTGCCAACAAAGACTCTAGCTGATTTAGGAGGCACAGAAATAATATTTTTTTAAACCTTTAAAAAATTCAACCTAAGTTATTATTAATAGGGATGCTCTGTATACATAACCAACCCAAACTTTCAGGAAAGGTCTATCTTGTAATATAAATGTAAACCAGCATCTGTCAATTTGACTTTTGTCATTTCTTGGGTAAATGACAAAATCAACTTTCTGAAACTGTAAACCAAGTAATCAGCAATTCTATAGATTTCTGTATTCATGCTCTTTTTTGAGGGGGAGAGGTTTTTGCTATAGGGCGTGTGCACTCGCCAGACAGACAGAAAGAGACAGAGACAGAAAGTGAGAAATCACCCCCCAGGGGGGATGGTTATGCCGCAGTTCCTTCTCCGTTCTCCTCTCAGGACCTTGGGCACGCACGCACATGCACCTGGCATGAGTTTTAAGCCACCAGATCTGGGACATGAACCGTAGTCGACTACATGGGAGTCCAGTGACATAGCCATTACACTAACTGCTGGTCCCCATGCTCATTTTCTGTATCATCCTCAAGGCATAAAGAGATTGCTCTTTATAAGCTAACTGCTACACCATCCTGAATACCAATCTTTAATGCAGTTACCAAGTTTTTTTTTGTCACAAAGGCTCACACATTGAAGGACTTCCAAGATGTTTTTAAAATTCCTTACCCTAACTTTGACTACTAACTTTAAATCCAAATTACAACACTTTCATTAGCTTTCTAAAATTGTTTTTACGTGTTTCCAGACTGATTTACTTAATTTCTCACTTGAATAAAAATAAGAATCATGTTACAAATTACTGTTGGTCCTTACAGGCCCATTTGATCACTTACACTATCACTTTTGAAGTACTGATTAGGCCTTTTTTCTAGCCTCCTCACTGTGTCACAAAGACAGGGCTCTCACCTCTGTTAGCAAGATTTACTTCCTTTACTATTTCCTATGACTTAGGTCAAGTGCACTTACTCCATAAAATGTCCAGGACTACTATAATTGAATATGGCAAGGATTGTGTAATTATACAGTTACACACCACGAAACAATGACCAGAAGCATTCTTTCATCCACATTTGGCATAAATGCTATTCTCATTTTGGCTAAAGAAACTGTATAGGTGAATTAGTTTAGTGTTATTCTATTTCTTTCTGTCCTAAAGGACAAAGTCAACACAATCTAGTACCATGACTAGTATTTTCACTGCACTGATGTTCAACCAACAAAATGTTGGCATCAGTCATTATATCAAACACAATAGAAAAGTTATAATCTGTCATTTTGTTTTTTAATTATCTTAAGTCTTATGATGGCATACTTTACAAATCTATGCTGATGATATCTCTCCTTTACTTTAATCCTTCTAATAAATTG
>NW_006202999.1:0-797 GCF_000334495.1 Tupaia belangeri chinensis
GTTTATCTAAATTTATTTATTTAGTTATTTAGTTATTTTTTTATCGTGATCCAGTTTCAAGTTTCAACCTTCATAAAACTCTCAACAGCAAGCTTTTTTCCTAACCTTCCTTTCATCATAATAGATGATCCCAAATTTCCTTTCTTTCACATGCATCTAAGAAAAGCAACCTTAAGAAAATGCAAATATCTTTGGTTTCACACCTGCTTAAAAACAGAAAGCAATCCTGCTTAAAGATCCTGTCAAACTTTCTTAATATAATTCTCTCTTCTATCATCTGTTACTACAACTTGGTTAAGTAGTTTCTTCTAAGGTCTACCTTCACCCATTCATACTTGCTGTCATCCCTATTAACTGATTATCCTAACTTATTTGTATTTAAAAGTTGAGAAGTGAAAGATACAAATTTCTTATTTTTTTAAAAAAGGTTTTTGCCCTAGGGTGCGTGCACTCACTGGAGAGAGAGAGAGATAGTGACAGGGAAAGTGAGAAATCATCCCCCAGGAGGGATGGCCATGTTGTAATCCCTTCTCTTCCTGGGAACTAATGCATTCACACACGTGTGTCCAGTGTAAGTTTCAAGCCTCTGGGACTTGAACCACTTTTGACCACATGGTATTTCAGTGACATAACCTCTACACCATCTGCTAGCCCAAGAGATACAAATTTGAATATCTTCTCATTAACCAATACTTCTGTCTATATTTAGCTAAATATGCTCATTTTTGTCTTTCTGTTTCATTCTGATGAAGTTCTCCATCCTTTCCCCATTCGAACATTCAGACTGATTCATTTCT
>NW_006203000.1:0-1373 GCF_000334495.1 Tupaia belangeri chinensis
CAGTTGAGAATACTATACATATTATCATCTATCATCTACTCTTCTTGTATAGGATTGCTTTGGCAATATGAGGTCTTTTATGATTCCAGGCAAATCCTATGATTATCTTTTCTAGATCTGTGAAGAATATTTCTGGTATTTTTTATTGGAATTGCATTAAATATGTAGATTAATTTGGGTAGAATTGCCATTTTGATTATGTTAATTCTCCCAATCCAGGAACATCGCATGTCCTTCCACTTTTTTTAATGTACTTTTCAATATTTTTTTAAAGATTTTCATAGTTTTCTTTATAAAGTTCTTTGATTTCTTTAGTTAGGTTTATCCCTCGGTATCTCATACATTTTGTGGCTATGGTAAAAAGAATTCCTTTCTTCAGCTCTACTTCGTTTAACTTGTTGTTCATATATAGAAATGCTATAGATTTCTGGATGTTGATTTTGTATCCTGCCACTTTACCGTATTCATTTATTACATCAAGAGGTTTTTTTCATGGAAACCAAAGATATTTTTAACTCTTCTTTGCCTATTTGAATGCCTTTTATACTGTTCTTTTTTCTCATTGTTTTAGCTAAGACTTCCACCACCATATTAAAAAGAAGTGGAGAAATGGAAGGCTGTCCACTTTCGATGCTCCTACTCAATGTAGTACTGGAAGTCCCAGTACTACTTGAAGTAATAAATGCATACGCTAAAGTGGTAGGATACAAAATTAACTTACAAAAATCTATAGAATTTCTATATACAAACAACAAACAGAGACAGAACTGAAGAAAGTAATCTGTTTACCATACTGTATACCAAGACGTATAATATAACTAGGAATAAAACTAACCAAGGAAGTCAAAGACCCCTGTAAGGAAAACTATGAAAACTTTTTAAATAAATCAAAAAGGATGCAAAAACGTGGAAGGACATTCCATGTTCGTGGAATGGCAGAATTCATATAATCAAAATGGCAATCCTACTCAAATTAATCTACATATTTAATGCAATCCCTGTAAAATTACAAGAGACATTCTTCAAAGATCTTGAAAAGACAATCATAGACTTTGTCTGGAATTATCAAAGACCCTGTATTGCCAAAGCCATCCTGAGTGGAGTGGGTGGCATCTCACTACCTGACCCCAAAATATATTACAAAGCTGTGATAATCAAAACAGCATGGTACTGGCACAAAAACTGACATGAGGACCAATGGAATAGAGTGGAGACCCCATCAATAAACCCTAAAACATAGAAACAACTAATCTTTGACAAAAGGTACCAGTCAATTAAGTGGGAAAAGAAAAACAAATGGTTGGAAAAATTGGATATCCACCGCAGAAAGATGAAACTGCACACCTTTCTCTCACCATTAACAAAAATCAACT
>NW_006203001.1:0-922 GCF_000334495.1 Tupaia belangeri chinensis
TTTTTTTTTTTCCTATGAACAGAGATGAGAAATGGCATGTGTTATCTCTAAAGAAATGTAGAGAACAACAATTCTAAATTGTGCCACTATAAAGTTATTGAAGAATAACTGAGTTCATGGTACTCATTGATATACTAGGCCTTGCTGTACTCACATTATTTTCCAGATAGAATACGACATCATTCCTGACCCAGGTTACTGTTTAGTGAGAGAACCAGATTGCTAAGCATATCATTTCTATGTAATGCATTTAATACTCTCATTCAGTAAATATATTTTAATTATATTTTGTCACTCATGTCATTGTCACTGGTTACAAAATGGAATTCTAGAGATAGTCTCTAGTCTTATACAGATTGTAATGTAACTGAATATGAGGAGTCTATGTTATTAAAAGAGACATTGTTATTGAGGAAAAATGCCCGCTGAGTCTACACCAGTAGGAGCATCTATGTGAAGAACGGACTATAACTCAGGTAGCTGTCTCCAAAGACTCACGGGTTAAGAATTTTCTCTTCTGCTTCAGGAAAACTATCAGCTGATAATAATTTTATACTAGACACAACAGTAGATTCTTCAGTGAAGAATATTGTAGAAATGTATGTGATATGAACAAACAATAGCCTGCGAGAATCATTGGATCAAGGGCAAAGGACTCACCAGGGTTTGATACTATAACAATTGACAAGGTGGTTAGGAAGACAACTCCTTTGAAGGAGAACTCAAATTGAGCCTTATAGAATGATGTGATACAATGTCATTTTTTTGTTAGCTACATCATACTATAAAACATATAATTAACTTTCTAAAAAGCTATAGTTAATAGTTTCTCAATTTCCACATCTTCTTTATTGTCCTGGCAACAAATGTCTAAGTCCTACTGAGTGATCTGTCATTTGAAATTAAGGAAACAAACTCTGAA
>NW_006203002.1:0-1000 GCF_000334495.1 Tupaia belangeri chinensis
AATGACTTTTTATATTTAAGGGACTAGGAAGCATGTTTTATTCTTTTTAAATTGGGTGATGATCACGCTATTCAACACTGCCCTCCCAATACCTAGACAAACTGAAAAACAAAGTGAGAGATGAGAGACAGTGTGTAGCCAAGTTGAATAGTCTCTACCCCTCTTAATGTGGAACTGATGATTTTCAATGTGAACTTTAAGTTACTGTTTTCTAAAATTATTCCATTAAGTAAGCCATTTCTCTTAGTTTTTATCTTGAAGTGTTTTTCATTTTCACTATTGGCAGAGGGCATGTGTGCTAGACAGAGAGAGAGGAAATAAAAAAGCACCCCCCAGTGGGGCAGAGTTGAGCCACAGTCTTCACTCCCCCATTTCTCTATCCCATAAGTATACACATGCACGCACACACACCCACCCACACACACACACCAGCATCTTTTTCAGGGCCCTGGGGATAAGATTTGAACTGCATCAGTCATAGGCATTTCTGCCTCTGATACATAGCACTTTACTACACCACAGGGTGGGCCCTGGCTTGAACTACTTCTACCTTCTTTCTTTCCCCTTATTACCCATCATCTATCCTCTTATACCATAAGCAAGAAAGTTATAGGTGCCAGGAAATATTGATAGCTCATGGTTTTGCCTTGTTTCTCATCTTCATAGGCTTGATAATTCTTCTAGCCCAAACTAGATCAACTAATTTCCCATGGAATATAGAGGTAGCTGTGAGATGTATTTAGTTAACAATTTATGTTTTTAACATGTTATCCAGTATTTCTATTGAAATGTTCATGTATGTTTTGTTCGTACATATGTGGATATATTGGAAAAGAAAACACTTGCACAGAAATTGAAAGTTATTTCCATAATTTCCTCAGGATTCTTATGATTTCTATTGTACATCTCAGCTTTGTTAACAATCTCTGCTGAATGTCATACAAGCTTTTAAAATGTATTCATATAGAAACTGTGCACAGGATAGACAATGAGAGAGAGA
>NW_006203003.1:0-661 GCF_000334495.1 Tupaia belangeri chinensis
CACCCTCCTCTCACACCACCTCTGGGGTCCACAGTTTAGATCTTTGAAAGGTCTTTGTACTGTTAATTCTCTGGTAGGAAGGCTTCTCTCTTGACCTCCCCCATTCCTGGGTAAATCCCTGTGTTTGCTGTCTGTCCCTCACTGTTCACGGGACTCTAAGCTTCTCAGGGAGGCGATGTCCGTTTTCCCTTCTTCGGGTCCCCAGGTCCCCTCAGGGCTGGCACTAGGTCAGCACTAAGGAAGGATTTGGAGAAAGAAGGAGGTGAGGGCTGTGGGGCGGGAGGAAAGGGCGGGGAGTGTGTTTATGGGGGCTTCCAGGAGGAGGTGGCGCAGGAGGGCGACGGGGCAAATCCTGGCCCAGCTTCATCTTGGAATCCGCCATCATTCACCAGACAGGAGCTGGTACTGAGGGGCTGGGCTCTGAAGGTTTCTCCTGCCAGAGCGGCCTCCTTCCTTCTGAGGTCAGAGGGACGAAGATCCCGTGGGCGCTGGAGGCCGGGCTGCGGGGTGGGGAGCCCAGGGCCGTCAGGGCGCCGCCATCCGGGACCTCGGTTGTGCGTGTTCCCCGGAGCCCGCCGCGTGACGCCGTCCTTCCTGTCCCCACAGCGCGTTTCATGGAGCAGCATAAGGGTGAGTGTCATTTCTCCAACGGGACGGAGCG
>NW_006203004.1:0-1106 GCF_000334495.1 Tupaia belangeri chinensis
AAAAAAAAAAAAAAAAGATGAGTATGTGTGCATCCTTACTCAGATTAGTACACACTGCATGCTTGGAGAACCATACTGTACCCAACAAAGATGTACAAAAAATTTATGTAAACCAGAACAGGTAATTTTTTAAAAGTTTGTGGAAAAGTAGGATTAAAGTATAAGTTTATTTTGGTGCAAATTTTTAAAAATCCATGCATAGTTTTTTCATAATGTGCATTTCCCATGAACATTTTAAAGATCCTTTGTATTTTTAAGTCTGATGAACTTTTTTCTTTTTTCTTTTTTTTGATTTTGCTAGAGGCCTATGTGCTTGTCAGAGAAAAAGACTGAGAAAGAGAAAGTACCACCTATGGGGGATGGCCAAATATCAATCTCTTCCTCTTCAACTCTCTCTTCTTTGGGGATTTTGGACACACACACACACACACACACACACACACACACAGAATATTTTTCAAACTGCTGGGTCTGGGACTTGAACCATACAATTGACCATATAGGATCCAGCCCCTTAATTATCACTGTACTAACTGGCTTGTTTAACCCTTTTTAGCCAATGTTTAGAAATTGTTGACTTCATGTTTCCTTTCAAAATACTTGCATTTAAAATTTTAGTTGAAAACTATAAGTCTTAATAACAAATTCTGTTTTGCTGTTTTAGCTTTTTGTCATAGTGCTTGTGTGCTCACTGGATTGAGAGAGAGAGAGAGAAATCACCCCACAAAAGGGATGGCCATGCTGCATTCCCTTCTCCTCTATTCTCCTCTTGGGATTTTGGGCACTCAAACACATCCACATGATTTTCAAGCTGCTGTGTTCAGGACTCAAATCTCAGTCGGCTATGTGGGAATCCAGCACCTTAACCACCATACCTCCTGGTGTCCCCAGTAAAAAATTTCTTAAAATGCTTGAACTTCAAAACCATGTTGGGCCACGTACATGTAGGAAACACAATCAAGATTGAGCCTTTGGAAACTTATAGTTAGGAGACAGTGAATGAAAGGAAAAGAAGTATCCTCTGTGATGGAAGGCAGAGGAAGAGAATAATTCCAAGAGTTCAGGTATGAGAACGGAATAGGCTTCACTCAAAGACCAATCCTATA
>NW_006203005.1:0-1126 GCF_000334495.1 Tupaia belangeri chinensis
CAGCATTTTTTTTTTTTTTTTTTCAGATAAATTTTTGCCATAGGGCGCATACACTTACTGGAGAAGACAGAAAGCAAGAAATCATCCCCCCGGGCGTGTGGCCATGCTGCAACCCTTTCTCTTCCATTCTCCTCTTGGGATTTAGGGTACACACGCACATGCACCCCGTGTGAATTTTTTTTTTTTTTTTGAGAGATTTTTGCTATAGGGCGCGTGCGCTCACCAGACAGACAGAGAGAGACATAGAGACAGAAAGCGAGAAATCACCCCCCAGAGGGGATGGTCAGGCTGCAGTCCCTTCTCCTCTTGGGATCTTGGGCACGCAGGCACACGCGCCCGGCATGAGTTTTAAGCCACCGGGTCCGGGAGGTGAACCACGGTCGACTACGTGGGAGTCCAGCAACATAGCCATTATGCTAACTGCTGGTTCCTGCACCCAGTGTGAATTTTATAAGCCACTAGGTCCAGGACTCCAACCGCAGTCTAGTATGTGGGAGTCCAGTGACGGAACCATTATGTTATCTACTGATCCCAACCTTGATATTTTTTCTAATATGAGGGCGTCTTCACAAAGATCATGGAAAATATGTACTGTGTGGCCAGCCCTGTAGCCTAGTCGTTATTTTCATTTTTAATTTTTGCCAGTTCTAATAGGGGAAAAATAAGGTACTCTGTTTGAATTTTGAATTTATTCTAGGAAAATAATCCTGGTACCAATATGAAATAAGATAGGTAAGGAGAAGATTAGTGACAAAGAGTTCCAGTATTTCAGTAGTTTTTGTATAAGATAAAGATCCTCAATACCTTAGTTGTAAAGGGACAGAGAAAGGGAACTGGATTCAAGGAGATTAGGACGTAAAATAAATTGGATTTGGTGACAGATAAAATAGAGATGGAGATTTGAGGAAGAAAGAAATTCAAGGATGACCCTAAGGTTTCTACTGTGGGAGATCGGGTAGCCAGGTCATGTCATTAATATGAGAGGAGTCATTGATTTGGTGAAAAAGAAAATGGCGTAAGACCTGTTAATAGTTATAGTTGCCTGTTAGGGACAGTCTGGTGAATATTTTTTTCTAGGCATTTGAAAATATGAGTTTGGGGGACCAGTAGGTGGCATGGTGGTTAA
>NW_006203006.1:0-1860 GCF_000334495.1 Tupaia belangeri chinensis
GAAAGACAGAGACAGAAAGCGAGAAATCATGTCCCCCGCCCCCCAGGCGGGTTGGCTGTGCCCAGTGTGAGTTCAAGCCACCTGTACAGGATTTAAACCAGTCGACTATGTGGAAGTCCAGTGACATAACCATTATTCCATCTGCTGTTTCCAGTAACATGTATGATTAAGCCACTATACAGTGTATTCTGGATGGGAAATCACATTTTATATGCCGTGATGATGTTCAGTGAATCAATGTAAAATAAATTAATTTAAAAAAGGAAAATAAGCACAATGGCAATGAATCTGATGATTTGCTAGAACACTGAAAGCAATTTTATAGAAATTGTGGTATAATTTGCTATTCCTTAGATTTTAAAAACTCATACTATATCATCAGTGTTTCTTTGATTATTGAATTTTGAAAAAAATTAAACATTTCTTTGGCTAATTTACTCAGATTTTTCCAAGCAGTTTGTTCTGATCACTCGTTTAAACAAGTCTCTGAGACCAGGGCCGGAGTTAGGGTAGTTAGGGAAGCCGGATCCCACATGACCTACTACATAGTGTGAGTTCCTGGATTTGGCAGCTTGAGAAACACTCCAGCTGGATGTGCGTTTGCCTAAAATCATGACAAGACAGATGGAGGAGAAGGGATTGCAGCATGGCTGTGACCCATGTAGGGGTGCTTTCTCCTCTTCCTCTCTCTCTGTATCTGGCAAGTCATGCAACCTCTGGCAAAACTAAAATAAACAAACAAACAAACAAATAAATAAATAAATGATAAGTCTAGCATTATTAGCCAAACCACCTAGTTTTATATTGCATTTGAATGGATTTTAAGCCATAGGTTGGGAGTTCAGTTGAAAATGAACTTAGAAGAAGTTCTGCAAAGTTAGGAGGGGAAAACTGAGAATGATTCTTTGAACTCACATGCTGATTTTTAAAAAAATTCAAAGCATTTTTTTCACTTAACTTTTTGTGAGACAGGTACTCATATATAATTGGTTTATCCTTAAAACTGATTAATACAAGAACTAGAATGAAACTGCTGACATTACCTGACTCAAACTTTGGGTCAGGTAATGTCAGCAGTTTAGTGGCAATTATCACATTTTTTTCTTCCCTATTAGAATTTTCTCAATAGCTCTCATGACCTTCTCTGCCACTTTTCAATTTACTATCTGTCTTTACTGAGACTGAACTTTCTGGGTAATTTTAATCATAATAGTATGAAAACTTCAGGGATACCAAGATATAGAAATATGCCAATGTTAATAATTAAAAAATTTAAAAAGTGTAACGCCCAAGTAATAGTTATTATAGATTTAATTATCTGTATTGCTTTCATGATCAAAAATATAAACTTTTTATTTATCTAAGGGGTGGTGAGTTCCAAGATAGTGTGAATAGTGGTGAGTTAGATAACTAGGGTGTGTATATACCTGTTTGGTGTCCACAACCTCCAGATGAAACTCTTCAGAGATTGTTGGGCTATCAATCTAGGGAGGAAAGCAATGGCTTTTAGGCCTATGCTAGATCTAACTGAAACCTCAGCTTATGATCTAGTCAGAACTGATTATTTGAATCAGAGAGCCGTATGTGAATAGGGTGAGCCAGCTGGAGTCTTAAAGAACAGGTATTTCAGGTAAAAGATTGACTTATGTTATTGTGGTAGCTGGTCTCCAAGATGGCCCCTTGTGATCCTCATCTAGAATTCATGTCCTTGTGTAGCTTCCTTCCATATGAATTCAAGACTTGCCTGTGAGACCAGTAGAATACAGGGGAAGAAACTGAGCATTACTCCTAAGATTAAGGCATAAAAAAGCATTGATGTTTCTGTCTTGATGTTGTAGATTTTGTTAACGGATGGAAAAG
>NW_006203007.1:0-3559 GCF_000334495.1 Tupaia belangeri chinensis
TCTAGCCAGGACTCTCAATCTTACCTGCAGAGTGCATCAGAGTTGAGTGCCCCAGTGTTAGTCAGGCTGGGTTTTTTATTTTGCTGTTAAGGGGTAGGTCAAGGGGTACTGAGGAATGCACTCAAACAGCTATACATTGGCTGTAGAATTTAAGAAGCAAGTTGTCCTTTACTGATTGGTGTTTAGACCATTAAGTTGGACAAGATTGTTACTTCAGGTCTCTGGTATTTCTTTTGTTCTTCTCACTATGACCCTCTCCTACGTGACCGGCTCCGGCTCAGTTTGCATCCTTGAGATGGCGCTGATTCTCAGCAAAGTGGGTTTAACAAAATGGATTCACCCTGAAAGAAGTGGAGTGCTCTGGCCCTTCATAGGTAGAGAGATTGATGCCCGCCCTCTCCTCTCCCAGGGCGAGTGGGAAGGTCTCACTCCTGGGGTAGGAGGGAGGATGTCTTCCATCACAGTTGAGAGGAACTTGTGTCCCAGCTTCCAGAGACAAAACTCATGACCTTACATCTACTGTGCCTATCCATCTCTACAGGGAAAGCTTTACCAAGTGCTCCTGTGTCCTTCCTCCCAACTGTCCCTGTGTCACCCCTCCCATGAATGATGTCACAAAAAAAGGATGGGTGTCCCCCTCCCAGCAGAAGACCATTCAGGCATTTGCTCTGACCCTGTCCCTTGTGGGGTTTTGTGTGTTTCCTTGACAGTTGGATATAGAACCTCCACCAGATTACACACGTGGAGAGGGAAGGGGGCCCTCAGTGTGTAATACTGCCACAGTCTTTTTGGAAACACCACGAAACTGCAGAAGACAGATGGACTCATGCCCCGTAGTGCAATGCACTGTGGGACCACAAAACATTTATTCTTCACACTCGTGTTCTCTCAGAGGTTATGCATTCCTTCCCCATATCAACCCAAAGGCAAATGAGTCCTGACTACCGGTCCTGCAGCCAAAGGAGAGTGTTCAAATCTCCTCTTCCACTCACTGAGTGGGTTGACTGATGGACTCTACAGACCAACCAGAAACAGATGAGTCCAGAATGCTGGTACTGAGACCAAAGGAGAGTATATGGCTCTCCTCATTCGCTCACTGAGTGGGTTGACTGATGGACTCTAAAGATCTCTGGGTTTTACCAGATTACCAGAGTTGACCATAGTTGATGCATCCCATTCCAGAGTAAGAGCAGGTCCTTCTTTCCAACTGGAGTCTGATGATCTAGGAATGCTTGTTGTCCAGGTGGGCACTCCAGTTGAGTGATTCAATCAAACAAGTTGGGAGTGTGCTTATCCCTCCACACCACAGTGCTCATCCTAGGGGAAGGAGCACCCTAGGATTGGTGGTTCAAAATGCCAATCTGATTTTAGCTTCCCGGCCAATGCACCAAATGTTGCTAGAAAACAGAGGGCCAAGGGACAAAAAGCAACACTCTAGAGAGATAGGAATACTCTTCATTGTTACTGCCAGTGGGCATGGAGGAGTTAACACTCTGCATGGACCCTTTGTGAGGGTTAAGCACAGTCTTTTATCCAGGAATTTCCAGTGGGGAAAAGGGGGAGCTCCATCACGCTAAGGATATCCTATTAAGAAGAAACTCAAAGTTTACTTTAGAGAAGAAAGGGTTAGATAGCTGGGTGTCTGTCTTTTCAAAGCCTCAGGTGGCTTTTATAATTTCAAAGGGGGAGAAGCAGTGAATTTGCAGAGGCCTGGGGAGGGTCAGAGGCTGTTGACCTCAGCCTATTGTGAATTCTGGATATCTCCACACCATGAAGAGGAATGGTCAGGAGAGGCCTGGCACAGACAGTTGGATACACAATTTTGAACATGCACACAAGTATCATTGCTAGACATTAAAACTTTTGGGGTATATATAATGAGACCTTTAAATAGTTTTAAAGATGCAGGTCCCCAATTATACATATCATTGTAGGACATTTTTTTGTTGTTGATATTTTGGAAAATAGTCAATTGCTGAATCTCTTCAAGGGGTTTGCATACTGGTGGTAACCAGGATCCCAATATATATTGAACATGTTCACTATGTTGAACACAAAAGTTAGTCAAATTTAACTCTTGAGCCAATTTTGTCTACATATTATATCCAATGTGTTGGTGTAATTCACCTTGCGAAGGTTCATAATTAGCAAGGGCTAAAGAGGATTTAATTTACCCTGATAAGCATACAATTATGACATAACAAATTGTCATGGAGTTAGCAGTCTATTTGGCACAGACAGCAATGAACAAATTCTCAGGAGTTGGTTCTTTCAGCATCTCCTGAGCATAGTTAGCTAATGCTTCCATGTCACCCAGGTGCTAGGACTCGCTGTGGCTGGCCTGATTTTTCTTTTCTTGGTCCTCCTCTTTTCGTGAATCTTAGCTGGAAGCTCAGTATCAGGCTTTGCAGTGTCTGATGTCAGCTCATGATGTGCAGGTCATACTAATGAGAGGGGATCCAAACCAGACCTATAGGAGTAAACACAAAGGCAAACTCTCTTTCCCACGTTATTAGAGGAACTGGACCTTGCCAGGTCAGATCTGGAGGCATTTTTTTTCTTTTTTGGAGAGGTTTTTGCTATAGGGTGCGTGCGCTCACCAGACAGACAGAGAGACAGAAAGTGAGAAATCACCCCCCAGGGGGGATGGCCATGCCACAGTCCCTTCTCCTCCATTCTTCTCTTGGGATCTTAGGCACGCACGCACATGTGCCCAGTGTGAGTTTAAGCCACCGGGTCCAGGACTCGAACCACGGTCAACTACGTGGGAGTCCAACGACATAGCCATTATGTTAATTGCTGGTCCCTCTGGAGGCATTTTATAGAAAACTTCAGCCTGAGGGAGTTTTTGTGAGGCTGAGGTATCTGCCAGGCTGTGCTCCATTGGTGCAATTTTGAATCAAAAGTGAAATTTAGATGATTCAATTAAAAAGTGGTTAAAGAAAGCAATCTGGTAGCATGGGTAGAAGGGAGCCCTAGATAACTCTTTTTTTGTTCTTTTAAAAATATGCAGAGCGTTTGTTTAATTATCAAACTCTAAACTAGTAAATTAGGTCTATTTAGACTGCTTTAGCACCTAATAGCATGACCCATTGTTTTATGGCCACCTCAGACACTACTTGTCATATACACTTTTTTTCATAAAATCTTTCTAATTATTTACAATTACCTCTCAGAACTCTTCAATATAACTTAAACCTTTTGAAACTTTATTACTTGATTATTTGTCCCCTTTTACTTTTTTTTTCTCATTCTGGAATAATCCAGTCATTTTACTTTAGGACAAAAGTTTTACCCTACAAAACTCTATATTGAAATATTCTCTTTCTTTTTAACACTTTTCACCACAAATACATCTTTATACCTATTTCTTTCTTTCTATATCTTTTCCCCACTTACCATTTTCTTTCTACCTTGTTTCTCTCTCTCTCTCTGCCTCTCTCTCTCTTTTTAATAAATTTCCCTTTGGAGATAGTTGTTACCTTTGATTAATTAGGTAAGAAATGTATTTTGTTTGTCATTTTAAGGATTACTTTAGGCTTGTCAAAGTCTATCTCTT
>NW_006203007.1:4404-6577 GCF_000334495.1 Tupaia belangeri chinensis
TCTTTCTTTCTTTCTTTCTTTCTCTTTCTTTCTTTCTTTCTTTCTTTTTCTTTCGTTCTTTCTTTCTTCTTTCTTTCCTTTCTTTCTTTCTCTTTCTTCCTTGTTTTTCCTTTTCCTTCTTTCCTTTTTTCTTTCTTCTTTCTTTTTTTTCTTTCTTTCATTCTTTTTCTTTCTCCTTTCTTTCTTTCTTTCTTTCTTTCTTTCTTTCTTTCTTTCTTTCTTCCTTTCTTCCTTTCTTCCTTTCTTCCTTTCTTCCTTTCTTCCTTTTTCTTTCTTTCTTCTTCCCTTTTCTCTTTTTTTCTTCTTTCTTTCTTTCTCTTTCTTCTTCCTTTCTTTCTTTTTTGAGAGTTTTTTTTTTGCTATAGGGTGTGTGCACTCACCAGAAAGACAGAGACAGAGAGACAGAAAGTGAGAAATCACCCTCTAGGGGAGATGACCATGTCACAATCCCTTCTCCTCCATTCTCCTCTAGGGATCTTGGGCACACACGCACATGTGCCCAGCATGAGTTTGAGCCACTGGGTCCAAGACTTGAACTGTGGTTGACTACATGGGAGTCCAGCTACATAGCCATTATGCCAACTGCTGGTCCCCCCTTTATTTTTTCTTACAATCTTTGTTCCTCTTTTTCACATCAAAAGCAATTTCTATTTGGAGGTCTCAATACTGCAGCCAACAATCCTTGTTGTTGGCTTTCAGTGCCTACTATCTGACACGCCTTTATCATATCTGCTAAAGAGGTGGTGGGTTTGCCATAAATACATTTCAATACCTCCTGCTGATCAATATTAGCATTCTCAAAGTCCAGTTGTTTCAACTGTGCTTCAGCTACATCTGCATTCTCTACTTGCCTGTACAAAGATCTTTTCAACTTGTCTATAAATAAGTCATAGGTTCTTTGTGGCCCTTGATGCACCTTAACAAAAGAAAGGCATCCCCCCCCAGAAGAATCAGGTATTTTCTTCCATGCATGAGTGGCAATGGTAGCTATTTGCTCAAAGACTTCAGGTAGAAGCAGGACTGTGTCTCATTAGTAGCATAATTACCAGTCCATGACAACATTTCAGCAGTCACTTCTGGATTTATTACATTATCATCAGTCATCTGATGGCATCTGTCATCAAACTCTTGTCTCCAAACTGTATATTGGGCAGGAGTAATTACCATTTTTACCCACACTTTCCAGCCATTGGTTGTAAGCTCATAACTTGTAGCTATGTTGTCTATCATCCCTATAATGTAATGACTGCTGGTTCCATATTTGGTGAGAGCTTGTTCCTTAATTCCTTAAGTATACTATTGGGTAAACATATGTGGCTTGTCCCCTTTTGCATATAACAGGACAGATAGAAAGCATGAAAGTGTCCCCTTCTTGTAAAGCACTGCTTAGACATGTCTGTAAACATCCCCCAGGCAGTTTTTCCCTAGTCAGTTTTTTAGATAAGGCCTTGAATGGGGGAGGAGGAGTAGAAGGAGCCAGTGGGGCAGTTGGATTAGGTTTGGTCTCTGCATTAGCTGTTAATACCTCTTTCAGAGGAGGTTCAAGGTTATCAGGTTTTCCAGATTGAAGCATGACATGTCTGCATAGATGCCAGGCATGTAATGTTTTTTAAAAGATCACAGACAAGTTTTTTTCAACACCCATGATGTCATGAATTCATAGGGAATAGGTTCCAGTAGCTCAGGATCCTTTCCGATTGGTTCTCACAAAGTGTGCTTCTCTGGGTGGAGCAGGCTGGTGCTTCAGTTGAGACCAGGTACCTTTCTTTTTGGCCTCCTTCATTTTCTGGTCATTTTCCTTTACATGTTTTAGGAAGCTGTCTCTGCTCTTAGAATGCTTAATATGCTCACTATGCACATTAATTCTTTTGGCAAGAATCATGCCCTTACCTTGTTTGTTCAGAACAATGTCAACAGCATGCTGGGTAACATTGTAGACTCTTCCAGTTTTGCCATGGTAACATTTGTGGGGCATTCCTTTTTGAACAGTACCCATTGCCTTGATGTCTATAATATCACCTTTCTTATAGATTCACATATACATTTGTGGGGCATTCCTTTTACCCAGTGCCTTGATGTCTATAATATCACCTTTCTTATAGATTCACATATACATTTGTGGGGCATTCCTTTTACCCAGTGCCTTGATGTCTATAATATCACCTTTCTTATA
>NW_006203007.1:6588-8290 GCF_000334495.1 Tupaia belangeri chinensis
ATATCAGGTGCCTCTCCTCTGTCCCTTTCTGTTTGTCATTTTGGTTAATTACTGGAAGATGGCAGTACTGGCCAAAAGTGGCATGTAATATTTTTATAGGCTCACGTGGCTCTTCATGTAAGCAGATACCAATTTTTTTCCCAAAAAGTGAATTTAAAAGATCTGGCCTCAGGGTATCAAGGGTATTGTTTTGTCTATCTTGACAGCCATTCCTCCATTTTCTCTATATTGGCGGCCATCATGTCAGCCTAGGCAACCAGCACTGAGAATCAAACAGAAACAAGGATGTGGTCGTGTCTCCCAGGCACAAGTTATTCTTCTGAGGTGTATGCACTTGTGACCCTGCCATTGCTAATGAGTGCCTAGCAACCCATCTGCCGGGTGCACTTTATGTAACTTGTTTACTTATCTGTATAAAAACCCCGCTGCCCTGCTGAGGGCCACCAGACCCTTACTTGAGTGTCTGGTCACTGTGACAGAGAGTCACCTCTCAATAAACTTTCCTATCCCTCTCAACACTTGGCTTCACGTTCCTTGACCTGTTCCTGATATTACATTTGGGGGCTTGTCTGGGATCTCCCTCTTTGGTGGAGAGATCTCCTGCTTGTGAGTTCTCTCCTATGGCCACAATTCCTGACATCAAGGATGGGGTAAGTCAAACCTGGGTCACCAGTGACATCTTAAACTCCCTGAGAATGAACTGGATGCTGTCAGACACCTCGGGCGCAGAGTGACAGGGATGCCCCAATCTCCCTGGAATAGGAACTGGGTTCTTTTCGCTCATCTTCTCTGCATTTCTGTCCTTTCAC
The DNA here is from genome assembly GCF_000334495.1 of Tupaia belangeri chinensis. Lineage (NCBI taxonomy): Eukaryota > Metazoa > Chordata > Mammalia > Scandentia > Tupaiidae > Tupaia > Tupaia belangeri. The sequence continues at coordinate 7,398 of NW_006203007.1, forward strand.
TGCACACTTTCACTTTCCCTCACGGGTTTTCCTTCCAGGTTGGCGGCCATCTCTCCTGCCTCAATGCTGATCACTTCTGTTCCCCTTTACCACCTACAGCCTTCCTTTTTAAATCTTAGGGATCTCTTACAGATTCTGTCTCCTCACCAGCAATGGGTCAGGGAGCCTCCAAGTCCCCCTGTCACTCGTCCTCAGCCACTTCAAGGACTTTGGTCATGAGGCACAATCCCTCGGGGTGCAACTTCTCCTCGCCACGGCACACCCTCCGTGGATTAGAGTGGGAACCTTCGGTGATGGCTGGCCAGACGCTAGGACTCTTGATTGCCACATTGTTTTTCTTGTTCATAAAATTATTTATCGGGTACATCCGGACCAAGAGCCCTATACTGAGACTTGATTAGCTCTTATTACTTCTCCTCCCTGGCTTAAACCCTGGGTGCCCCCAAAGGCACGACCTATCTTGGCTACAAAGCCCAAGGCTCCCGCTCAACCCCCTGTCCTTCAGAGAGAAGAGAAACTCTCACCTTCCCCTCGGCAACTCCCTTACCAGCCTGTTCCCCCTCCACCTCCTCCGATTCCCCAGCCACTATTTACAGGCTCTGCCTCAGCCAGGGGTGCTCAGACCTGGGATAATTGCCAGCAGCTCCTCCAGGTTTTGTTCACCACAGAGGAGAAACAAAAGATCATTCAAGAGGCATGAAAAAGGGTCTTTGGGGGACCAGCAGTTAGTGTAATGGCTATGTGACTGGACTCCCATGTAGTCGACCATGGTTCGAGTCCCAGACCCGGTAGCTTAAATTCATGCGGGGCACATGTGTGTGTGTGCCCAAGATCCCGAGAGGAGAATGGAGGAGAAGGGATTGTGGTGTGGCCATCCTCCCCCCGGGGGGGGG
>NW_006203007.1:8352-19965 GCF_000334495.1 Tupaia belangeri chinensis
AAACCCCTCAAAAAAAAAAAAAAAAAAAAAAAAAAAGGTGTCTTTGGCCCAAACGGCCTCCCTAAGTATGATCAGGTCCTCATTGAGGCCATTTTATTCTGTGGCCCAGCTCAACTGGGACCCCAGTATTAAAAAGGGAAGGCTAATTTGACCAAGTATTGGCAGACAGACCTTCATGTGAGGCTTGTGCCATACATTTAAAAAAAGCCTATTAATATGCCTAGGGTTTCAGGTAATGCAGGGGCCCAAAGAGTCTCCCACCGCTTTTCTGGAGAGGCTAATGGAGGCCTACAGGACTTGGACTCCCATTGACCCCAAGTCTTCTGAGAACAAGCGGGCCATTAAAAAAACATGGCCATTGGAAACATGAGTGTCCTGAAAAGTCCCAAGGCAAAAGTCCACCTTCCCAACCCCCCTCGGATATTGGAATTGGACTCTGATTGAAGGGGTCAGGGGCCCTTCTGGGCCCTTCTCCCCCAAGCCTCTGGTAACCTTATGGAATCTTGCAACAATAGCTATTATGTATGTCGTGGGACATCAAATTGCCCTCTCCAAGCCTGAGGTCACTGGGAAAAACCTCGCTGATGCAGCAGCCAGAGAACCATCCCTCATGGAGCCCCAGGTCCTGACTGCACAGCCTCTCCTTTAGTTACAACTGACATACTTTTCCACTCATTTGCAATGGATTGCTCAAAAACAAGGTACCTGATGGAAGGTTCTCCTTAGTTTAAAGACTCATCTAACCGTATCTCTTCCCCAGACATTGACATGACCCCTAATTCAAAATCCACATCATCTGACACATTTGAGTGAAACCAAGTTAAACCTTCTTCTTGGACAGTCCTGCATTTGTGGCAGGATGGCTCTTATTCATGAGGTTGTACATGCCTGTGATTCTTGTCAGCATGTTAACACCAAGCTCAACACATACCTGCTGGGATATCAGCAAACAGGAACAGAGCCTCTCCGCCACTGGGAGACAGACTTCACTGAGATGAAACTGACAAAGGGTGGATTCTGCTACTTCCTTATGATGGCGGATACCTTCTCCTGCTGAGTAGAGGCCTGGCAGACCCCTTGAGAAGGTGCCCAGATGGTGACAAAGAAGATCTTAGAAGAAATCTTTCCCCAATATGGAGTCCCAGACCATCTGGCTTAAGACAATGGCCTCCGCTTTGTCAGTAAAATTACTCAGCTTTTAGGCAAGGCTTTAAATTTTGCCTGGGACCTTCACTGCAGTTATCACCCTCAGAGTTCAGGTCAGGTAGAAAGGATGAATAGGACTCTTAAGGAAACTATTACTAAGCCGATCATGTCATCTGACGGTGACTGGGTCCAAAGGCTCATGTTTGCCCTTTTTCATGTGCATAACACCCCAGGGCCTCAGGGCCTCTCACCATATGAAATAGTCTTTGGCCTCCCACCTGTGCTTCTGCTGAATCTGGAGTGACCAGAGGCCCTGGAGTGGGCAACACAGAAATAGGCATCGGACCTGTTAAATCTACAACAGGTTCATTCCCTCTTGCTTTCTTATTACCCTCTGGAAGAGTCCTCCCCCTTGCTCTCTCCCCTCTCCACAATTGGGGTTAGGGATCAAGTGCTTATTAAGAAACACTATAAACCCAATCTCTTGCCTGGGTGGGAGAGGCCATTCATTGTTATTTTGACTACTCCTACAGCATTAAATGTTGATGGTGATAAGATCTGCATTTATTACACCCAAGTTAAGAAATGGACAGTCCCAGAAGCTCCAACTACCTGATGTCCCTCCTGCTACTGAGGCTCCTTTGGTTGGTGCTCCCATCCCCTGCGTTCCAACAGCCCTTTAGTTGGATTTGAATTCTACAAAACGGTTTGACCAGTCAGGAGGTAAAATGCCTTTGCCCCCAATATGCCTTGTTTTTCTTTCAATCTCTGTTCTCTGTTCAGGCAAAACTGGTTAAAGTCCCTTCTGGGGTAGGCCAGACGACTGAGAGGTGGACATACCCAGACTTGATCTTATGGATGTGGCTCCATAGATTTAGAATGGGGATTATGACAGCTGGAGCCATACCTCTGCTCTGAAGACTCCTCCCCTGACTGCTGTGGACCGGATGACTTTTATTGTGCACAATATGAGTGTGAGACATTGGCATCTTGGGCTAACAGGGACTATCACCTTTTTCTAGAATGACCCTCCCCGCCTAACCCCTGTACGCTGGGGACCTGCAATGCAATCAGACTATGTTTAAAGCCTTCAGCCATTTCCCTCACCTGATGGGACCTGGGACATACCTGGGGCATTTATTTATATGCCTCTGGTTATGATCCTGGGACCCTTATTACCATCCATCGCTACACCACTCCTTCCTAATTTAATCCCATCAGTCCTGGTCATGCCCTCCTGCCCCCTCAGCAGCACCCCCTTTTCCCTTTGCCACACCCTCTGTCATCCACTCCCTTGTCTAGCCCACCAGCCCTGTTGGGAATTCCTCCAGCTCAAACGGTTACCAGCCTTGATGACCCACCCCACTGGGAGGCCCCTGACTTCCCGGCCATGGCTCAACATATTCTGATGCAGACCCGTGCCATTCATCATGTCATCAATGAGACTAATCCGGACTTGTGGGCTGAACTGTTGGCTTTGCTGGAACCCTTGTCCCCCCTACTTTGTCAGCTTGGCATCTACCATCGACCCTTTGGGATGGGAGGACATCTCTGGCTGCTCCCAGGATACACCTGCAATGACTATGGGGGACTTACAGGAGATGGGTCTCTGCTTAGTTATCTCAACCCTTATTCTCAGAACTGTAACTACACTAGAGTAATCACCGAATGACTTACTGTTTTTCAGGCCCCTCTGGGAACCCATTGGGCATGCACTTGGGGGCTGATGCCATGTGTTAGCTCCTTTTGGTTTAACCATTCTGGGGGATTATGTTGTATCCAAGTGTATATCTTGCCCGTGGTGTCTCTGTATTCTAGGCCTGAGGGATGACACCACATCCTGGGATTGACTCAGACCAAAAGAACAGTCCTTATCCTAATACCTCTTCTAGTAGGTTTGGGAATTGCTGATTCCATGGCTCTTGGAGCCTCGGCCTTGATTACCAATTCACAGCACTCTGCTGCCCTTGAATCGGCCATCAATCAGGACCTTAAACATCTTACTGAGGGCATAGAGACTCTCCAACATGGGCTAAGTTCCTTGGCCGAGGTTGTCTTACAAAATTGGAGAGGGCTAGACCTTATTTTTCTTAAACAAGGTGGTCTATGCATGGCTCTGGGAGAGACCTGCTGTTTTCTATGCAAACCAGTCCTGAGTTATTCAACAGACTGGCTAGTTATTCAACAGACTAGCCCACTGTCTGGGCTAACATTAAAGACTGAGAAGACAGATGCCAAACAAGTGCAGGATGGCTTGAGGGGTGGTTCCAAGGAGCCTCCTGGCTGATCACCTGCTCTTGGCTATTGCAAAGCCTCTGCTCCTTCTCCTGCTCATTCTGATGTTGACTCCTTGTCTAATTAATTCACCCATTGGCTTTGTTTGGTGGCAAATTAACAAAGTTTGCGTCCTGTATCTCCGCACCTATTATAAAGAGGTTGCTGGAGATGAACTAGAAAACGAGGCTGAGGTTAATGAGATTGACCTCATCAGAAACTCTCACCTCTAAAAAAAAAAAAAAAAAAAATTGGAAAGTGCCCCTAAAAAAAAAACAACGGTCCCTCCATTTTCTCCATATTGGCGGCCATCTTAATGTCAGCCTAGGCAACCAGCACTGAGAATCAAGCAGAAACCAAGATGTGGTCACATCTCCCAGGCACAAGCTATTCTTCTGAGACTTATGACCCTGCCATTGCAGTTTAGTACCTAGCTACCCCTCTGCCAGGTGTCTTTTATGTAACTTGTTTACTTGCTGTATAAAAACCCTGCTGCCCCACTGAGGGCCACCAGACCCTTACTTGAATGTCTGGTCAGTGTGATGGAGCTTCAACTCTCAATAAACTTCTTTCCTATCCCTTCCAATGTTTGGCTTCACGTTCCTTGGCCTGTTCCTGATATTACAGATATGAGGATGTGTCTCTGGAAGAACAAACATGGAAGCATACTCAAGCCAGAAATCAGAGTTTGTAAAGACTGGGTAATGAGATGGGCAGTCAGGGAGGAAAAAAAAAATCATCTCGAAGAGAGGAAAGTGACCATAGAACTCAGTGTGTGAAACAGATTTAAAGACACAAAGGAATTCTGAAAATGCTGAACATCTCTTAATAGTCATCTACACAGGTAATACTGGTAATCACTGTGTATTAAGACACCAAAGGTCATGGATTTTAACAGTTACTTTTAATTAAATTCTCTAAAACTGCACAACTAGTTTTGTTATTTATTTACTTATTTAATTTTTTTTTTTAAAAATTGAAGCCTCTATTTTCCCCAAAGTAGTATTTCTACATTAATGTAAATGGAAAGCCACATAATATACTTCTTTTAAATTAACATCTTAAATATTAAACTAAAAAATGTAATCAAGCAGAAATCATTCTCTGAATAGAGATCATGATCTCAAGTTCTTTCATTTTTTCCCCAAGAGTGGAAAATAGACTCTATGTAGGAAAGCTGAAAAACACTAATTTTTTACATTAAAAGTTTAATATTATCAGAACTCAGTCCAAAGAGTAAATAAAGTTACAATAACTACACTGAAATTAACAAAAAATAGAACTTACTACTGGAATGCAATTTATTAAATGTATCATTTACTCTTAAAACTGCTTAATCGTTAATCAGCAATGTATCATTTAGCAGCTGTAAAACTTTTTCTTTCTTTCTTTTTTTTTTTTTTTTTAAGGTTTTTTACCATAAGAAATGTGTACTTGGCAGAGAGGGACTGCGAGAGAGAAAGTGAAAAAGCACTCACCAGGGGGTATGTCTATCCTTTCCTGTCCGTTCTCCACCTGGTATTTTCAACATGTACACACACACGTGCCTGGAGTGAATTTTCAAGCAGCCATGTCCTGGACTTGAACCATGGCTTGACATGTGGGAGTTCAGCACATTAACCACTTCACTGCATGCTTGCCCCCCTATAAAACTTTTTTTTTGAGAGACACCTTTTCTTTTCTTTTTCTCTCTTTCATTCTTTCTTTTTTTTTAATTTAAATGTATTTATTTACATTCATTCACTGTACATCATTACAGCATACAAAATGAGATTTCTCATCCAAAATACACTGTATATTGGCTCAATCAAGCACATCAATGTACGTGTTATCATAAAAAAAAAATTTTCCATTTCTTGTTTTCTGTATATTTTGCTTTTTTGTTTGCCATCTGTGATTCCCTATCTCTCACCCTCTGCCGTGTCCCACCCTCCTCCCACATTGTCTCTGGTATCCATGGTTGCTTTCTATGCATTTTCCTCCATCTTATTGATTAGCTAATGAACTTAATTAATCTAAATATTTCCAATAGCAAGCACAGCTGATATATACCTATCCATAAACACAAGTCTGACTTTAGGCATAAACCTCAGTGAGTAGAATGAACATACTATAAAGTACCACTTAGCTGGGGCTATATAGCTTACTGCAGTCATCAAATGCACATACTTTTTTTTAATTTCAAGAAAAACAGTTTTCATGTTTTTTTTTCTCCTGAAACTTTTTTTTAATTAATTAATTTACATACATCCCCTAAACATTGTCACAACATATAAAATATGGTTTCCCATCTAGAATATACTGCATAGTAGCTTAATCATGCATGTTTTCATCAATAATTTTCCATTTCAAGTTTCATATATATATATTTTTTTGTTTATATATATTTACACCTATGTCTGACCCTCTGCCCTTTTTCACCCTCTTCTCACACTATCTCTGGTGTCTACAGTTGTCTTCCATGCCTTTTCCCCCAACATTTTATTAATCACAGAAATTCATAAATAATCTAACTACATTCAATAGCAAGTTCAGCTGGTAATTTCAAGAAAAGCAGTTTTGAACTGGTAAGGAAATTTTCTTGAAACTTAAAGCCTGGAAACAGGTTATTATTCTGTTCAAATAGTAGATACATGAACCCATTGACAGCTCAAGACATGACAAAAACTCTTAAAACCGAACAACAGACTCTTGTTTTTTTTTTTTTTTTTTTAGAGGGGTTGTGTTTTCTTTCCATATGATGGATAATCTTGCTGGGTACAGTATTCTTGGTTGGAATTGCTTTTCCCTTAATACTTTGAATATATTTTCCCATTCTTTCCTTGCTCGCATCGTTTCCAATGAGAGATCTGCCATTAGTCTGATGGGATAGGCTTTGTAGGTAACTTGCTGTTTTTCTCTTGCCAGTCTTAGTATCTTGTCTTTGTCTGTGGTTTTGGTCAGTCTGGCTATAATGTGTCTTTGAGAAGATCTTCATGGGTTGATTCTATTTGGGGTCCTTTGTATTTCTTGGGACTGGATCTTTGTGTGCCTCTCTAGGTTTGGAAAGTTTACTTGCAGGATTTCATGGAGTAGATTATCAATGCCCTTATGAGTCTCTTCACCTTCTGGGATCCCTATTATCCAAATGTTTGGACGTTTGATGGTATCTAGTACTTCTCGTATATTATTCTCAAATTTTGGGGCAATTTTCTCAGTCTTCATGGCGGATTTTTCTAGGCCAGCAATTTTCTCTTTTACATCTGAGATTCTATTTTCTATATGATCTAGTCTGCTTTTAATACTTTCAAGGAAGATTTTGACTTCCTATATTATAGTCTTCATCTCTAACAATTCCATTTGATTCTTTTGTGAAGTGTGTAATTCCTCTTTTAGATATTGCAAGAATTTTCTCTCCTCCTGGAACTTGTCAGTTCCTTTCTTCTCTCTCTTCTGTAGTTTCGTGTCTCTCTTCTCTTCCATCTCTATTTAGAATATTGTGAATATTCTAAATTCTTTATCAGACATTTCCATGATTTCCATTGACCTGTCTGTGGATGAAGAGGAGTTATTCTTTTCCAGTGGAGGAGAGAAATTTCCTGCTTTCCCATATTTCTTGTGGCCCTGCGATGATTTCTAGTCATCTGATGGATAGTGTGTTTCTTCCCAAAGTTGAAGTTCAATCTGAGTGTTGAGGAGCATGCAGAAAAGGAAACAGAGCGAGAAACAACAGGAACAGAAACAACCAAGAAACCAAGAAAAAGAGAAGAAAAAACTAAGAAAAAAATTTAAAAACCAAAGAAATTAATTTTTTTAAAAAAAGCAAAAATTAGAAAACTTAAAAAGAAAAAACTGCAAGAAAATTAGAAAGAGATAAAGCTAGACAGAGACAGAGACAGAGACAGGAGGCTTGAAAGTCTTCCTAACATGCGAGTTTGTGGGCTGGAGGCTGAATTATCAGTGGAAAATCTTTATTTCTCTGATTCCCCTGAAGTCACTAGTTTTCAGGAGCCATGAAGGTGAGAGACATCTTTTCTTTCTTTCTTTTTTTTTCCTCTTTCATTTATTTATTTTTACATTTTTCCACAAACATTTACTTTACATAGCAAAAAAATTGAGAGACATCTTTTCTATAGGGTACATGCAATCACCAGAGCAACAAAGAGAGATAAATAAATAGATAGAGAGATCATCCTTTGGGGGGGACCACACTGCTATCCCTGCTCCTTCATTCTCTTCTAAAGACTATGGGCACACATGCACACACAACCAGCATGAGTTTCAAGATGCTGTGTTCAGTACTCAAACCATGGTTGACCATGTGAAAATCTAGTGCCTAGCTACTATGCCACTTCTTGACTCCACAACTTTTTAAGAGTGTAGATTACCAACTTAAAGTGCTGCAAGTAACAATAACTTTCTTTTAATGAGTATCTTTAGTTTGTTCTCTTCATGTAATTGTATTCTGGTTTGTATCTCTACGCAGTTTCTTCACATTTAGGTCAAATGTTTAGCAAGTTTGTAAATTTACATTATAAAAAGGGTATAATAAAATTTTCTGTCATGGAAAAATTTTAAAAAGAAGGGAGATATCACATCAACACAATTTAACACAAGACACTCCAGAAAGCAGAAACGCCAGCTAGCAGAACAAAGATATTCAGATTGGAATGAAGAACAACCAGATGGTATGATGGTTTTGTCACTGGACTTCCACATAGTCAACCACAGTTCGAGTCCCTGACTCAGTGTCTTTTTTTTTTTTTTCTTTTTTTTGAGAGGTTTTTGCTATCGAGTGTGTGCACTCACCGGAAAGAGAGAGAGAGAGACACAGAGACAGAGAGAGAAAAATCACTACTCAGGGAGGGTGGCCACACCACAATCTCTTCGCCATTCTCCTCTCAGGATCTTAGGCATGCATGCACATGTACCTGGCAGGAGTTTAAGCCACCAGGTCCAGAACTCAAACCATAGTCAACTACATGGGAATCCAGCAACATAGCCATTACCCCATCTTCTGTTCCCACCTGACCCAGTTTCTTAAGCTGGATGTATGTACTTTCATGCCTAATATCACTAGAGAAAAATAGAGGAGAATGGAGAAGAGATTGTGGCGTGACCATCCCCCCTAGGGGGTGATTTCTCACTTTCTGTGTCCCTGTCTCTCTCTGTCTTTCTGGCGAGTGCACATGCCCTATAGCAAAAACCTATCCAAAACATAAATAAAATAGGGGCTGGCAAGTGGCATGGTGGTTAAAGGCGCTGGACTCCCACATGGCCGACCATGGTTCAAGTGCACTGGGCATGTGTGCATGCATGCCCAAGATCCCAAGAGGAGAATGGAGGAGAAGGGGTTGCAGTGTGGCCATGCCCCCGGGGGTTGATTTCTTGCTTTCTGTTTCTCTGTTTTTCTGGTGAGTGCATGGGTCCTGTAGCAAAAACTTCTAAAAAAAAGCTTAGAATGAATATAAATATGAGATATTAAAAACCATGCAGAAAAACAGTGTAAGCACTACTTAGTTTTTTTAAGAACATCAAGAAACTGACTGAACATTAGATATATTTTATTAAAAAATGAGAAAAGATACAAGTCAATAAATCAGATATGGAAATAAAGACATTTCTTTTTAAAAATTTTTTTACTGAAGTAGCTTTAATTCTTTCATATAATTTTAATAAATATTATTTAAAATTGTTTCTATGTTATTGGATACTTTTTGTAATAACTTTTTTTTGGAGAGATTTTCACTATAGGGTGTGTGCACTCGCCAGACAGAGAGAGACATAGAGACAGAAAGCGAGAAATCACCCCCCCCAGGGGGGATGGTCACGCTGCAATCCCTTCTCCTCCATTCTCCTCTCGGGATCTTGGGCAAGCATGCATACGCGCCCGGCATGAGTTTTAAGCGACCGGGTCCGAGACGCGAACTGCGGTCAACTACATGGGAGTCCAGCAACATAGCCATTACGCTAACTGCTGGTTCCCCTAATAATTTTATATTTAAGTCTTACTTATTAATATTATGTGTTACTCTTTTTAAAATTTATTTATTATCATCATAATCTTGTTTATATTACATTGAATCACATCTAACTTTACAGTGTATTACATTTCTTTTTCCAGAAGTAATACCTTGCATATCAGTCAATACAGAGACATTACAATCCCCATTACATCATCCAGTATCTTATTGTTTTTCCCGATCATTATTATTATTATTCCAATAATATTTTTAAGCATTCAATCACTATTTCTCATTTTGCTTGTAAAAAGACTTTACTCAACATAAAATTCTGACTACACAAAAGTAACAAGCTTTCTAGGAGAACACAATGAATAATAGCTAATAAAATTTAATAAATAATCAATACACATAATGTAAAAATGCCCATTAATCTAAGATACCATTCATAGTTGCAGGTTTAATACCTGATTAAGATTGATATACACAGTGACTGTTTTAAAGAATGAATTTAAGAAGCCGGTCATTTTCAGTTCTTTTATCATATGAGGATATAAAACCGGGGTGCATTTTTTATTCAAAACCCTAAAATTGTGATACAGGTTTATGAGATAAAACCTTATAAATGTCTGTTTTATTTGGAATTCTTTCTATTTTTTAAAGCTTTCCAGGAGTTCTCATCAGGCCTTATCAGAATAATGTAACACTTGGGCACAAAGATGCAGCCTAGAAGCCCTGCACTGGAGGCCAAGATAGAGAACACCTCCACAGCCACCATGAACTTCCCCTTGGTGCTTTGATAGACGGGGACAAATGTGACCCAGACACTGCAGAACACCAGCATGCTGAATGTGAGGAACTTGGCTTCATTGAATGTGTCAGGCAGGTTTCTGGCCAGGAAAGCCACAGTGAAGCTTCCCATAGCCAAGAAGCCCAGGTAGCCCAGGACGCAGTAGAAGGCAGTCACTGAGCCCTTGTTGCACACAATGATGAGGTTTCTGGGCTCAGAGTGTGAGTCTATGTCAATGAAAGGGGGAGAGATTCCCAACCAGAGTCCACAGATAATCATTTGAATCAGGGAGCAAATGGGAATGATGGAATTAGAAGCCCCTGAGAGCAGCAAGCACTTCATTGTTCTTCTAGGTTTCACGGCACTGAATGCCAGAATCACAGTAATTGTTTTGGCCAGAACAGTGGAAACAGCTACAGTGAACACAAGGCCAAATGTGACTTGTTGGAGGACACAGGTGGCTGTGTTAGGATGGCCAATGAAGAGCAAGGAGCAGAGGAAGCACAGCAGGAGGGAGATGAGCAGAATAAAGCTAAGAGCCTGGTTGTTGGCCTTGATGATGGGAGTGTCTCTGTGCTTCATAAAGATCCCCAAAATTACAGCTGTGAGAACAAGGAAGCACAGAGCTATGCAGGCCATGGCTGTCCCCAAAGAATCCTCAAAAGCCAGGAATGTCACAGGCTTGGGGAGGCAGTGAGTTTTCTCACTGTTTGGATACTCTTGAGCTGGGCACTGGACACACTGCTTTGAATCTGTTGACAAAATAAAGATTCAGCATTTCAATTTCACAAATTGATTGTCATGTTGAAGGAAATGGTCACTTTTGTGTACATTTTCTCAGATAAATCCCCAAGGTAATACCACGATACACCAAAGTAAGACACTGTTCATGACACTGGGAAATTTGTTTTTCGTCTGTAGGTAGCAGCAAAGTGATTTGAAATTGAGTCTCAGTGTGTGCGGATCTTGGTTAGCCCATTTTGAGGCTCTCAATGATGTTACCAAGAATGAGAATTTATTCCAGATCTATTTTCTACTCCTTCCTGAGTTTTCCTTGAGATAAACCTTCTATTTCCATGGCTTATCATAATTGTTTATCACAACAGTAATGGATAGTTTTCTTATTTATATTTAGAAAAGAATCACTTTAATTTGTTCTCCTGAAATATCTTAACTTTTCCTCTAACCTAATTTCTATTGATTTTTTTCTTGAATATAACTTGTCATTTTGTGTACAGACTTTTCTCATTGTACACTTTGATTTTTCTGTAAATATTATCATAAACACTCCTATATAAATTTTTTTTTGGAGAGATTTTTCACTATAGGGCACGTGCGCTCACCAGACAGACAGAGAGAGACATAGAGACAGAAAGCAAGAAATCACTCCCCAGGGGGGATGGTCATGCCACAATCCCTTCTCCTCCATTCTCCTCTCAGGATCTTGGGCACGCACGCACA
>NW_006203007.1:20716-23175 GCF_000334495.1 Tupaia belangeri chinensis
TGTGCTTACCAGATAGAGACAGAGACAGAGAGAGAGGGAAAATGAGAAAGTGAGTCACCAGGTCTGGCACTTGTACCATAATTGGTCACATGGGAGCCCAGTATCTAAACAAACATGCCTCTTGCTGACCCCATTGCCAGAGGGCACATGCATTCACTAGAGAGAGACACAGAGAAAATGAGGAAGTGAGACAGCACCATCTCCGTGAAATGTTTATGTCGCAATAACCTCTGCACCATTTTTTCCTCTTATTGGGATTTTGTGAAACACAAAAATTCTTTGTGTGTTTTCCAAGTCATCTGATTTGGGACTCAAGTCACAATTTCGCTCATGTGGGATTCAGCCACATTAACTACCATGCCATGGGCAAGCCCTATACCTCTATTTTTATTTCTTGTTTTGCACACTTATTTGGCTTTGCAATTCCTTCATAAAAGACAAGCAGTGGGACCAGCAGTTAGCGTAATGGCTATGTCACTGGACTCCCACATAGCCGACCGTGGTTCGAGTCCCGGACCTGGGGACTTAAACTCATGCCGGGCGTGTGTGCGTGTGTGCCCAAGATCCCAAGAGGAGAATGGAGGAGAAGGGATTGTGGCATGGCCATCCCCTCTGGGGGGTGATTTCTCGCTTTCTATCTCTCTGTCTCTCTCTGTCTGTCTGGCGAGCGCACGCACCCTATAGCAAAAACCTCTCCAAAAAAAAAAAAAAAGACAAGTAATATTTTTTTCTTGGCATATTCTTACCTGAACATATACATTTACTTTTACTAGCAATGAAATTCAAATGTTTTCTACTGTTAAAATGTCTGAAATTGCATAGTACTTGTGTAACAATTAAAACTATATTTATTCCTTATATATAAAAAATGGAAACATGATTCTTATAATTTTCCATATTTTATATTTGATAATACAGGATTTTATTATGATAATTGCTTGATTTTATATTCTGTATGAGAGCATATTCTGTGCCCAATTGTAAACTTTACTATAATGTTGAGTCCTCAATTTGTAAACTATGATTCTTTTTCTTCCTGAAATATATATCAAAGTGTGGTATTCTGATATTAGTCAATTCTTTTTATTTAATTGCACAGGTTCTTGAGTATGGTTAAAAGTTGTAAAATATTCTTATAATTGTTTATCTGGAATTCTTTTGTGCTTATCATCTGGGTCTCAAAATCAGATTCAACCTTTGAGGCACCCACGGGTAACCTAGATAATTACACATCCTCCTATTTATGACTAGTGTGGTCCAGTGTGAGAACCAAAATTAACTCTATCTTACCCAGCACCAAACTGCAAGGGTATTCATTGGAAATATTTTCACAGTTTAGCCTAATAGAATGAATATGAACAGGAAAAAGCTTACATAAAATAGGGTAGGGAATTGTTTATAAAATACATATAGCAAAACAATAATTATGTGAATTAAGTACTGTGGTGCTTCGTGTTTAATTTCTTAATTTATTTTTAAGGAGATTTTTGCTATAAAGCACGTGTGCTTACCAGAGAGACAGACAGAAAGTGAGAAATCACCCTTCAGAGGTATGGCCATGCCACAGTCTCTTCTTTTAAGATTTTCCGCACACACATGTACATGCACCTGACATGACTTTCAAGTTTCTGAGTTGGGAATTGAACTGAGGTTGGCCACAGGAGACAATGCCTTAACCACCATGCTACCTGCTCACCCCTATGTTTTATTTCTAATAGTAATAGTTTCATTTTTATTGGGCAATATAGGGACTGAGAATGTAGTTATATATTTCATACTTGTTTGATTTGAAATTGCTGAGTCTGGGCAAGAAGCACAAATAAAACAGCAAACAGGTCTTCCTTCTTGAGGAATTTTCCAGAATCCAGGAACACAGCTGTGACTACACACAGACTCTGGGGTCTGAGCAGAAAGGAAATCAGTAGTCATAACCATGTATGTTATGAGCTGTTCTGATTATATGTCACTTTTTCTCTCCACTTTAGAGAAAACTGGCATTTAATAGTTCATCACTGTTTATCCTTTAGATATTACCTAGGCCTCTATTTTTTTTCAGACAGAGATTTTGGTTCTAGGGTGTATGTGCTCACCAGAGAAAGAGGGAAAGACAGAGAAAGAGAAAAATCACCCCCTTGGTAATTGGGACACTACAATCCTCTCTCCATTCTCCTCTCAGAATTTTTGGCATGGATGCATGTATCTCTGATATGAGTTTCAAGCTGCCAAATCCAGGAATCAAACTGCAGTCAGCCATGTGGGATTCCCGAGCCTTAACCACTATGCAATCTGCTGGCTCCCCTTAACTAAACTTCTAATTAAGAATTAGTATACTTAACTTTCTTCTTTATGTATTATTATGTTTTAATTTTTAAAAATGTTTATTTAATTTTATTTGTTATTATTTCTTTTTTTTTTTGAGAGTTTTTTTTTTGCTATAGGGCGCGTGCGCTCGCCAGACA
>NW_006203007.1:23493-26917 GCF_000334495.1 Tupaia belangeri chinensis
GGAGTCCAGTGCTTTAACCACCTCACCAACTGCAGGTCCCCTTTATGTATTATTTATCAAATATTGCCAAGGTTCCTTATTACTTTATCTCATACATTACTAAAAATATCCCTGGTGTTATTTTCTCCTCTTATGCAATACTTCATCTAAAACCATTTCTATGCAGGGTTTTACATGGTGAAGATTCTGAAAAGGTGTGTTCCCCCCAATAATATTTATACTATATCTTCATATATGCTTGGGTAAAAAATATTAGATTCTGAATTTAAAAATATCTAATATTGTAATATTAAGTAAACAAGAAAAAGTTAGCTTAAAACTCATGGGCCAACATATAAAGCATGAGAGTGTGGTTATTCTGTTTCTTGGCTTCTGAGGCTAGTTGAGTGGTGTTTTTCATATATAAACACAATAAATGTACAAAACATGATATTTGTATAAATCTTCTGTCTCATATAATTTCCTGAGATTATAGTCAATGCTTTGAGATGTTTAGTACAATGAGTAATGGTATGCAAAAGATTGGCAGGTGGTGTAAGGGTTAGAGGACTGGACTCTCACTGGGCTGACCATGGTTCAAGTCCCAGATATGGTTGCTTCCTTTTATATTCTCTCTCTATCTCTCTTTGGTAAAATTAAGAATAAAAATAATAATTAATAAATAATATAAATAACTCTTAATAAAATAAGAATGGTATACAAAATGACAAGAGGAAATATAAATGGCATGTACATAAATGGCATCTTGACCTATAATCTATGTGTCTTTACAGTATACAAAATTTTAAGAAGGACTTTGTTTACAAATGATAAAGGATTTCAGGATATGTAAATTGTTTATACACATATATGTATACATATATATGAAAAATGTCATGTGCTACATAAATACAAGACATTTCAGTTAATAATAAACTGCTTATATGTTATTACTCCAATAACATAATAGTATAGGTCATATATTCCATGTGCTGTGTAAAATATCATCTATGTTTGTGTAAGTGCAATCTATGATGTTCACAGAATGAATTTTATAAAAATGCATTTCTTGGGAACCAGCAAATGGTGCAATGGTTATGTCAGTGCATTCCCACATGGCTTAGCCAAGTTCGAGTCTCATACCCAGTGGCTTGAAATTCATGCCTGGTGCATGTATATGTTTGCCCAAAATCCCAAAAGGAGAATGGAGGAGAAGAGATTATGGTATTTCAATTTCCCCTGGGGCATGATTTCTCACTTTCTCCCTCTCTGTCTCTGTCTGTCTCTGTAGTGAGTACATGTGGCCTATAGATAAAAAATTTTCAAAAATAATTTTAAAAATTAAAAATACATTCTCAAAAATATTTATCTTATTAAAATATGTTCAATTATGTATAAATAATCACACCTCATTGATTTTATTAATTGAACTATTGCTTGAACAAATATAAGAAACCAAATCAGCTTATAAAATCTGGAAGTATTTCTATAGTTTAGAATGCATATAAGCAAAATCAGATAGTACAATTCTGGATGTAAAAGGCCAACTTTGTTTTGCCAATTTGAATTTTGACTGAGACAAGAGTTCAATTTGTTTTCTTTAGAATTTGCATAGGTCATGTATGTTCACAGGAGAGAGATAGAGACAAAGAGAGAATAAGTGGAAAATTAAACCTCAGGGAGATAACCATGACACAATCCCTTCTCCTTCATTCTACTCTATAAATTTGGACATTCACACACACATACACATGCCAGGCATGATTTTCAAGCCACTGGATCCAAAACTAAAATGAGAGTCAGCCATGTCGAGTCCAGTGTCTTCACAATGATGCCTCCTGCTGGCCCTGTAAAAATCAAATTTATTGCTGAGTTAAAGTAGTCATACAATTTTATTTAAAGATTCTGTTCTTGGGGCTGGCAGGTGGCATGGTGATAAAGGTGCTGGATTCCCATATGGCTGACCATGGTTCAAGTTCTGGACCTGGTGGCTTCCTTTCTCACTTGCCCTCTCTCTCTTTCTCTGTCTCTCTCTGATCAAACTGGAAAATAATAATAATAAATAAAGTTAAATAAATTAATAGACTTAAAAATATTCTGTTCAGATAACTCATATAAATTTAGATCTTTTGTTTTTTTGTGTACTTACCAGAAAGTCACAGACAGACAGATGTTGAGAGGAAAAGTGAGAAATCACCCACCAGGAGAATGGCACACACATCCAGCATGGGTTTCAAGTCACCAGGTCCAGGACTCAAACCACAATCAGTCATGTGGGATTCCAGTGATATAAGTACTATGCAATCTGCTGACTCCACCTCTGAATGTATTTCATATTGAAACGACATCGTACCTCTTTGAAATTAACAGACCAGTTTATCATCTCTTCTCTGATGATCAAACCTTGATCATGGGAATTCCTGTAGATAAAGTCTCCTACTTTAACAAACAGCCAACTGTGATTAGGAAATCTCACAAGGTTGTGGATATCATACTGTATCGTATTTCTTTTGTCATCCAGGGACATGTTGTACCCAATGCTGTTTGTCAGTTGGCTTTTCCTCAGAAATGGATGAAGCTGGATTAAAGGCAGGGTTTAAAAATTAGGACTGCATTTAATGTAGAAGTGGACAGTCCATATCTATAAAGTAATCCTTCTATTTTAACATCTCTATTTACATATTCACTTTTCTGTAGGGGTTCAGTTTGGTTTGAGTGGTTATCAGCTCAGGGCTCATGTGAGATAAACTCTTTAAAAAAAGAAAAAAGGCAATGGAGTGGTTGTCACTTATCAGAAAAATTCCAGTATGTTTCCCAGAATGTGATTTGTACTCAGACTCTCATAAAATCCAAACTAATAAAATCCAGTTTGGACTAATTGGAGGCTAATCTTGGTTATTCATAAAGGGTACAATATGGGGTCAGATAGTGGAGTAGATAAGGTGCTAAATTGCATATGGCCAGGCCAGCAACTTGAGTTCTGTACCTGTAGCTTATAAAACACACTGGGTGGGGCTAAAAGTGGCAATGGTGATAAGGTGCTGGACTCACACACATGGCTGTTCATGGTTCAAATCCTACACCTAATGAATTGCTTTCTAACTTTACCTTTCTCTTTCTCTTTGATCAATTTTTAAAAATAATAATAAAATTATCATTAAAAAAAAACAACACGTATGTGTGCATGCCAAAAATTCCCAGTGGAGGGAAGTCCATTGGTCATGAATTCCAATGATCATGATTACATTATGACCTTTTTGGGGGGAGGGGGATGATTTCTTTTCTTTTCTTTGGAGAGGTTTCTGCTATAGGGCGCATGCACACGCCAGCCAGACAGAGAGAGATATAGAGACAGAAAGCGAGAAATCACCCCCCCAGAGGGGATGGTAATGCCACAATCCCTTCTCCTCCATTCTCCTCTCGGGATCTTGGGCACACACGCACA
>NW_006203007.1:27020-28825 GCF_000334495.1 Tupaia belangeri chinensis
GGGGGTGGGGGGTGATTTCTCACTTCTCTTATCTTTGTCTGGAAAATGCACGTGCCTTACTTAATAAATAATTCTTACAAAAGTATTCATTATATTTTATTCATTATTACTAATATTTTATATTGACCAAAAAGAGACAGAGAGAGAGAAAGGGAGAAAGAAAGTTGAAAAGTCCAAAGTTCTAACCATGGTCAGTCATGTGGGAAACCAGTGTCCTTACCACCACATCACTTGTCTGCCCCTTGTAGGAAAATTAAAAAAAAATTATATAGATGGATAGGTTGATTCTTGATAGGGGTAGTGATATTTAAAAGATATACATTTCTTCAAGTTTACCCAAATATGTACATTAAATATGTGCACTTTTTGAATACTATTTAGATGCAATAAAGCTTTTGAAAATAGCACAAATATATTTGGTTCTTTATCTTTATTTTGGACATCTTTTGATAAGAGTGTGATTGTCATGTGACAATACAATAAACAGTTTGTGACAAAATAAAAAATTGAAACTTCTAAATTCTAACAGGTATTTTCACTTTTTGTTTTTCCTAGTGGAAATGTGTCCTTACAGAGAGACAGAGTAATAGTGAGAAAAGAAGAGAAGAAAGCATTTCCAATGGGAAATGGTCAGGTTGCAATCCCTTCTCCATTTCTCCTTCCTTTTTAGATTTTGGGCCTGCATGCATACACATATGCCTGGAATGTTTCTTAGGCTTCCAGGTCTGGGACTTGAGCCATGTAAAATCTAGCTGCCTTAATCACCAGGCCATGGGTTCAACCCACAAAATATATTTTTTAAAGAGAATTATTTATTTCCTCTTATATATTATCATTATTTTAAATTTGCTAAAGGGCATGTGTGCTCATGAGAGAGAGAGAGAGAGAGAGAGAGAGAGAGAGAGAAAGAAAACGGACTGCCAGATCTGGGACTGGAACCATAATCAAGAGTCTAGTGACTTAACCACCACACAATTTGCTGGCCTCATTAAAGAGATTAGTAATTAACTATATTTTTATATTAACTTTTCAATTTGCTTCTTGAATGGCTAATGTCAAACTTGTTCAAAGTGCAAATCAAATGTTGTTATTGTTAATACAAGTGGAAATAAGATAAAAACTAAACTTTCCAATGTTTATTTTTATGTATTTATATTGTATTAACTTGTTTTGTTCAACCAATTTGTCTTATGTACTTGTCCTATTTTGATATTTTTATATACAACTTATAAATTTAGTGTTTATTTTTTAAAATTATTCATTTTATTCTATTAAGCGTTATTATTATTTTTAAGTTTGCTATAGGGCACATGTAATCACCAAAGAGACAGAGAGCAAGAGAAAGGTAAAGTAAGAAAGCAAACCACCAGTCCATTATTTGAACCACAATTAACCATGTGGGAGTCCAGAACCTTAACCGTGATACCAGATGCTGGGTTCATAATCTAGTGTTTATTTAAAATGTAAACTTATTTATAAACCAGCTAGAAAACCCTGAGAATATAGGTTTCAAAAATGGTCTCATGTTTTAAAATTGGATCACTGTTCCTTCTTCCAGGATTTTTGCAAACAGTGTAAGTACAGTTAATTCTAAAAGAATGTTCTTTCCATGAGTCATGTTAGGATAGTATGTAGAACTAATTTTTGGCCTCACCATGAGTATTGCATAAAGGGATTAGGCCACAGCATCTGTATCATTAGACATAAAATGAAAATGGTGATTATGTTAATATTCTCTGATTTTGGGTGCATTTCTTAAAAACATACACAAATTTGACCAGTTTTGATCTATGTTATCTCAACTA
>NW_006203007.1:31650-33894 GCF_000334495.1 Tupaia belangeri chinensis
CCAAATATGTACATTAAATATGTGCACTTTTTGAATACTATTTAGATGCAATAAAGCTTTTGAAAAGGGAACAAATATATTTTGTTCTTTATCTTTATTTTGGACATCTTTTGATAAGAGTGTGATTGTCATGTGACAATACAATAAACAGTTTGTGACAAAATAAAAAATTGAAACTTCTAAATTCTAACAGGTATTTTCACTTTTTGTTTTTCCTAGTGGAAATGTGTCCTTACAGAGAGACAGAGTAATAGTGAGAAAAGAAGAGAAGAAAGCATTTCCAATGGGAAATGGTCAGGCTGCAATCCCTTCTCCATTTCTCCTTCCTTTTTAGATTTTGGGCCTGCATGCATACACATATGCCTGGAATGTTTCTTAGGCTTCCAGGTCTGGGACTTGAGCCATGTAAAATCTAGCTGCCTTAATCACCAGGCCATGGGTTCAACCCACAAAATATATTTTTTAAAGAGAATTATTTATTTCCTCTTATATATTATCATTATTTTAAATTTGCTAAAGGGCATGTGTGCTCATGAGAGAGAGAGAGAGAGAGAGAGAGAGAGAGAGAGAAAGAAAACGGACTGACAGATCTGGGACTGGAACAATAAGGACTGCCAGATCTGGGACTGGAACCATAATCAAGAGTCTAGTGACTTAACCACCACACAATTTGCTGGCCTCATTAAAGAGATTAGTAATTAACTATATTTTTATATTAACTTTTCAATTTGCTTCTTGAATGGCTAATGTCAAACTTGTTCAAAGTGCAAATCAAATGTTGTTATTGTTAATACAAGTGGAAATAAGATAAAAACTAAACTTTCCAATGTTTATTTTTATGTATTTATATTGTATTAACTTGTTTTGTTCAACCAATTTGTCTTATGTACTTGTCCTATTTTGATATTTTTATATACAACTTATAAATTTAGTGTTTATTTTTTAAAATTATTCATTTTATTCTATTAAGCGTTATTATTATTTTTAAGTTTGCTATAGGGCACATGTAATCACCAAAGAGACAGAGAGCAAGAGAAAGGTAAAGTAAGAAAGCAAACCACCAGTCCATTATTTGAACCACAATTAACCATGTGGGAGTCCAGAACCTTAACCGTGATACCAGATGCTGGGTTCATAATCTAGTGTTTATTTAAAATGTAAACTTATTTATAAACCAGCTAGAAAACCCTGAGAATATAGGTTTCAAAAATGGTCTCATGTTTTAAAATTGGATCACTGTTCCTTCTTCCAGGATTTTTGCAAACAGTGTAAGTACAGTTAATTCTAAAAGAATGTTCTTTCCATGAGTCATGTTAGGATAGTATGTAGAACTAATTTTTGGCCTCACCATGAGTATTGCATAAAGGGATTAGGCCACAGCATCTGTATCATTAGACATAAAATGAAAATGGTGATTATGTTAATATTCTCTGATTTTGGGTGCATTTCTTAAAAACATACACAAATTTGACCAGTTTTGATCTATGTTATCTCAACTACCTTTTCTTGAACTTTTTTAGTATTTCATTGTACATTACTTTTACTAATTTAATTAATTTTTAAATATTTACCAGAGGGTGCATGTCACAGACAGAGAAAGAAAGCAACTTTTATGGAGAATGGTCATACTGCAATTCTTTGTCCTTCACTGACAATATGTGTTCAGGGATACACACATTTCTGCTGGTTTCTCAATCTCTAGTCCAGGATTTGAGCTATAAGATTGGCCATGTGGGATCTGACATCAATGACCAGGTCATGGAGCCAGGCCAAATACTTTGAAATCTAAGTCTCTACTGGCAGAATTCTCTAAGTAGATGTAGCAATTACCCATATACCTTGGGTGAAAATTTTTTTTAAAAAATTTGCCTAATCTTGTTATTTTGAGAAGAAAACCTAGGTTGTATGTTTTGTTTTTCAGAGAGGTTTTTGTTATAGGGCATGGTGTTTGCCAGAAAAACAGAGACAGAGAGACATAAAGCAAGAAATAACCACCCCTTGCAGGGGTGGCCACACTGCAATCCCTTCTTCTCTATTCTCCTCTTGGGATCTTGGGCACACATACACACTTGCCCAGCATCAGTACAGTCACCATGTCCGAGACTCAAATCATGGTTGACTATATAAGAGTCCAGCAACATAACCATTATACCATCTGCTGGGCCTCACGTTTTTGTTTTTTTTTTTTTTTTTTTTTTTTTTTTTTTTTTTTTTTACAATCCCCACAACCCACCGGCGTGCAAA
>NW_006203007.1:34085-64635 GCF_000334495.1 Tupaia belangeri chinensis
CACTTTCTGTCTCTCCATCTCTCTCTGTCTCACTGGTGAGGGCACATACTCAATAGCTGTAGAAATTAAATTAATAAATAACTCAACAGGTGTTATGGTAGTTAGGGTGGCTGGATTTCCATGTGACCTACTGTGATTCAAGTTCTGGATACGGTGACTTGACAATCATGCTGGCTACATGAGTATGCATGCCCAAAATCCCAAGAAAAGATTGAAGGAGAAGAGATTGTAGCACCACCTTGTCCCAGTGGTGATTTATCACATTTTTTTCCTTCTGGTGAATGCACACACACTGTGACAAAAGCTAAAAAAATAAAATAACATAACATGAAATAAACCTCCAGGAGTCAGCAGGTGGTGTCATGGTTTAGGTGGACTCCCACATGACTGGCAATGGTGTGAATCACAGAACTGGAAGCTTGAAAACATGCCAGTCATTTGTGCATGTATGCCAAAAATCACAGGAGGAGAATGGAGTAGAAGGAGTTGTGGTGTGGTCATTACCCTCTGGGGGGGTGGGGGGTTATATCTCACTTTCTCTCTCATTGTCTCTCTCTGATGAATATATGTGTTACATATATATATATATATATGTATATATATATATATATATATATATAAAACACTTTAAAAAACCCTCTAAAATTTATCAGGTGCTTGTGAAGGGCGTTTACCTGCCAGGGAAGAATAGGCTGGGCTGCATTTCCTGGGGGTCTCCAAGTTTGCCACATAGTGATCCAGCAAGTGAGCATCCAAAAAAGTATAGCCAGATTTTACTGAAGTGAAAATCTTCTGGGTATTGGGAAGGGTTCACTGTCTTGAGAAATTGCTTAAAGCCAGAAATTTTCCTTTTCTGGCTTGACAATAAGAGACTTCCATGGAAAAAGTATGGTGTGAGCTTCATAAAATTCAAAATATCATTCCACTCTGAGGAATCAAGATTTCTCATGATCCATACCTTTCCCAAAATTAAATAGAATTCTTTTTCTGTTCCTAGGTTCCAGACACTCCCTCCATCACCATGTATTATATACACATTTGCTGATGAAACTCTGATCCTCTTCACAAGAGTAAACTCATGATCTAAAATGAGACCTTTAGTGGCAGGGAGCTTTTCTGTAAAGGCCACACAGATATCTTTTTCTATCATCTTTGCCTTTACATCCTGGAGGAACTGCTCCCCTTGCATATCATCAGATACATAGAGTGCCACCCACATCCAGCCAAAATGCAGCAACAAGCAGATGATTCCATGAGTTAGAGAGCTGTCCTTGGTGGCCATCTGATAAACTGATGGAAATTGGTCTTTATCATTTAGGATGGGGTCAAAAGGACCATATGTGACCTGAATAAAAAAGAAATAATCTGATTCTAACCTGATTTGGATTTTGGATTGTTCAACTTAAACAGGTAGAAGATAAATCTTTACCTGATAAGATCATAGAATGGAATATTGAGTGAAGAAAATGCATACTGTGATAAAGAGCAGTAGAAGATTGTTTCTCACACACATTTCTTTCAATAAATAACATGTGACTAGTCCAAATAGTAGTATCACTTCCAGACCAAAACATCAAAGAAAAAGTATAAGGTTTAATAATTGTTTTATTGTCTAGTGTAGAAACTGAGGGATGCATAAATTTATAAAAATGATGCAACAAAATGGTGATTCTGCTACCTTGAGTTCATGTGACATAAGGATCAGAGGCTTCCTTTCCTAGCAGCCAAGGTTAAAAATGGGGAAGAACATTTGGAGTAGGGATACTAAGACAGCATTGTTGAGACAGGGAGGTAGTGTTGTTATATTTTTATCAACTCGACCAGGGAGAAATGTTCTCATATTGAAATGATCACCTTGTAAGCTAAATAATGTGATTGAATATATTAAAAAATGTAAAATAAAAAAAATAAAAAATAAAATAAATTTAAAAATTTTTAAAAAGTCAACTCTGAGAAAAAATGTTGTGTTTATGTTATGATACTATGTTTTATTACCACAGAATAATCTATATCATCTTAAAAGATATCTTAGCCTCTCTGACATTTTAAAAATGTAACTTTTCAAGAGCATGGTTCTCCTTAAGCTAATGTGTTTGCCAGTAATGTCTCCTGAAACTTTTATCAGACAGTTTCCCTGGAAGAATCTCTGAGGTGGAGAGCTGTTACGTGGAGAGTAACTGGAAGTGCTTTCAAGAGATCCACCTCAGGAACCAGCAGTTGGTGTAATGGCTATGTCACTGGACTCCCACGTAGTTGACCGCGGTTCACGTCCTGGACCCGGTGGCTTAAAACTCATGCCAGGTGCGTGTGCGTGCGTGCGTGCCCAAGATCCCAAGAGGAGAATGGAGGAGAAGGGATTACAGTGTGACCATCCCCCCAGGGGGGTGATTTCTCGCTTTCTGTCTCTCTGTCTCTCTCTGTCTGTTTGGCGAGTGCACGCGCCCTATAGCGAAAAAAAAAAAAAAGAGATCTACCTGCATGGGTGTGAGGAAGGGCAGAGGGAGCTGGTAAATCTCAGCTACTGTAACTGAGCCATAGTCAACTTGGAGGATCTCCAGTGCTGGAATGTCCTTTCTTTGTTCAATGTTGTAATGAATGCAAATGTTTTTATATCTTTGCGTCAAATTGTCCAATAAATATCCCTTGATATTTTTCTCTCTCCAGATAAGGTAAATGTCCACTCAGTTCATACTTTTTAGGAAATATCTTTAAATTGGCCATCAATGTTATTATTGGCAATTGAATGTAATGGATATAAACAGGTGTTTGGGTGAAACTTAACATATTCCACTTCTCTTATTTTTAACTTGTTAGAGGGCAAATTGTATCATGTGTGCCTGCCACAGAGAGACAGAGGAAAGTGAGAAATAACTCCTCTTAGGGGATGGGCATATTAATATTTCTTCTCCTAAATTTCCCATTGGTTCCTATTGATGGGATTTGTGATATGAAAGCACACAAGCCCAGTGTGTTCTTTAAGCCAACAAAATCAACATTTGAACCATGCAGTCAGCCACGTGGGACTCAGCCACATGGCAGAATCTAGCCCACTTCTGCTCTTTTTCTTTGTCTCTCATCTTTGTACTGCTAATAATCTCATGACTCAGGAAATTTTCTGTTCTTTTATTGTTGTTCTGTGTTTCAGAAAATTGTGCACAAAGAACCAAGAGAAGTTTTGAGGGTTGCAAGGTATTTGTAAGACCAGCTTTTACTTTTTCTTTGCTCATATGTGAGAAGACAGCATTAAAAGCTATTTAACTCTCATTCTCCATCCTGGAAACCCACTTACCTGTGGGCTTTTATAGAGTTCCATAAGGGTTCCCACTTGGGCTGAAAATGTTGACATGTTTCCTGTAATGATAGCAACAGCTTGTTTCTGTGTCTGGCAGTTGTAGTTTGGCAGGGTCTGATTCCTTCCAGAGAGCAAAAACACAGCATTTTCTAAAGTTCTTTTGTCACTGCTAAATGCATTGTAGAGATCATAACCCAGGGAAAGGTTAGGGAGCAAATGGGGGCTCTTATTGATCTCCTCAATGGCAAAGAGAAAGGCCAGTACATATTGGTAGTTCTTCCACTGGTACCTAAACAGAGAGGACAGTGTTAGGAAATGTAATAAATTTATGTAAATCAGGATAAATTCTTCAGCCAAGCCATAAGACATAAAGGTTAGGTCTAGGCTGGTATTCAGAGATTCTCTTGCACTGGTACATGGAGCTGTGAGTAATATTCACAGGGCTTTAGAAAACCTTGAAATGGTTTTCTTTCTACTCAAGAAAATTGTGTCCAAACAATGAAGAGAGGTTTCCAAGGCCTTGTGAGGGAGACGAGGTTTTGTTTAGCTGGATGATGACTCTGCCACCTGAACAGAGGTGATTTTAAAGGACGATCATTAATGTATAGAGAAGACAACTTTTTTTTACAGGCTGTGAATAAAGAGTGCACACATTCACCATTTTTTATACATTTAAAAAATTTACATATAGGCAAGTTACAATGTGTATGTGTATGTGTATACACACAAACACACACACACACACACACACACACACACATATATATATAATATGAAGTAGTTTTAGGATTTTTAAATATAACATTGAACAATTGGACTATGGTAGTTAATATGTATATCACCTGAAATATTTCAGATTTTTTATGAGGATAACATTACCACCATGCTCCCTTGGCACTATTGGAAAGACTAGTACTCAATGATGAGTTACATTTCTAATGATTACATTCACCTTTATAACCCTTCTCGAATGTGTCCCACATGTCATCTTGTTTCTATATAGTTCCAGAAACTACAATTGAAGCATTTCTTATTTTCCATATGTTCTGGAAATTTTATATAGCATCTGAGGGGCTAGCAATTGGCATGGTGGTTAAGTTGCTAGACTTTTAAGCTGACCACAGTTCAAGTCCCTGCCCAGGAACTTGATTTCTCTCTCTCTCTTTCTCTCTCTCTTCTCTCTCTCAAGCACATATTCCCTATAGCTTATTCAAAAGAAAATAATAGCAAATAACATTAAATAAATAATGTAAAAAGAAGCATCTGGGTTGCCAGTTTTTCAACCATTTGGTACATTTCTGGTACTTTTTGATGCTTTTTTTTCTGCAGATTTATGCACTTCTATATCAACTCTTTTTCTCTTTTTTTAATTTAATTAATTTATTTATTTTGAGAGATTTTTGCTATAGGGCATGTGTGCTCGCCAGACAGACAGAGAGAGACATAGAGACAGAAAATGAGAAATCACCCCCCAGGAGGATGGTCACGCCACAATCCCTTCTCCTCCATTCTCCTCTTGGGATCTTGAGCACGCATTCACACGTGCCTGGTGTGAGCTTTAAGCCACCGGGTCCAGGATGTGAACCGTGGTTGACTAGGTGGGAGTCCAGCGACATAGCCATTACGCTAACTGCTGGTTCCCTACATCAACTCTTTGAAAAAAGTGTTAAGTATGTTTTTGTTCAAAATTATATATTTAATTCAAATCTGCTTTTCACTTATTGACTACATCAAATATTTCTACCAATTTGTAAAAACATTACTCTCTGCAGTTATTTGTCTTTTAATTGTTCATTTTCTACTTGGAAGTTCTTAACTTTTAAATTAATATTACCTAAAACTATTTTTTGAGATTTTAAAAATTGCTCAGTTTTGTTTCTTATTTATTGTTATGTATTATCTTTAATTCTGTCTACATTCTCTGGAATTATTCTGGTCTTAATCTCTTAAATTTTGACTTTAATATTAACATTAAGAAATGTCATTTTTTTTTTTCTGAGAGGTTTTGGCTTAGTGTGCATTAGATTTCTGAAGAAAAAGATTCACACAGTGAGAGGGAAAGTAAGAAATTATTCCCAAAAGGCATGGCCATCTGGAAATCCCCTATCCTCTCTTCTCTTCCTGGGACCCTGGTCATTCATGCACACATGTCCAGGTGTGATTTTCAAGCCACCAGGTCCAGGACTCAAAGAGCAGTTGGTCATGTGGGAGACCAGTGACATAAGTGCTAAGCCATCTGCTTGTCCCCTGATTTGTTAAAAAAAAGCATGTGCGACTAGAGATTTTAATGCAATCAGAACTCTACTTTTTCAGCATTGGTTCTTTTGTCATTTGTTTCCTTTTTCCTTTTTTTTTTTTTTTCTTTTTGTGTCTCTTAGAAAAAAATGCTGAAAGGACAAGGAACATTTGATGGGGAAGGTAAGCATTTGATTTTCCAGACTTTTATTGCTGTGCCAATGTGGAATATCAATTAGAAGTTGAAATCCAACTGTGGTAGCAATGAATAGGAGGCACACATCTGCGTGGCATGTATTTCAGGCCACTTTATTCAGTACTCAAACCACATAGTCAGCCATAAGAGAAACAACAGGCTTTGATTTAAACATTTAAAAGAAAGTTTCCTTTCTTTCTTTGTTTTTTTATTTTATTTTGTTTTGTTTTGTTTTTGGAGAGACTTTTGCCTAAATGTACATGCATTTGACAAAAAAAGGAATGGATATAAAGTGAGAGGGAAAGTGAGAAATCCACCCCCTGCAGGGGAGGGCCACACCAAAATCAGTCATGTGAGAGTTCAGCTACATAACTGCTGTGCCATCTGCTGGGCCCCTGATATGTTAATAAAGGATGGTACACTGAATTTTTTTTTTTTTTTGCTATAGGGCATGTGCGCTCACCAGACAGACAGAGAGAGACATAGAGACAGAAAGTGAGACATCACCCCCCAGGGGGGGATGGTCACACCGCAATCCCTTTTCCTCCATTCTCCTCTCAGGATCTTGGGCACCCACGCACACGCGCCTGGCGTGAGTTTTAAGCCACCGGGTCTGGGACGCGAGCCATGGTTGACTACGTGGGAGTCCAGCGACATAGCTATTACGCTAACAGCTTGTTCCCATACACTGAATATTTTCATGCAAGCAGAACTCTACTTTTTCTGAGTTGTTGTTATATTTTACTGTTATTTTTTTGTTATTTTTTATAGGATGTGGGCAATCACCATAGAGAAATACAGAGAGAAAGGGAGGTAGTGAGAAGAAATAAACAAACAAACAAAAACAAAAACAAAAACAAAACAAAGTGAGAAATCACCCTCTGGAAGATGATCATTTCACAATCCCTTCTTTTTTTATTTTGTACTTGGGATGATTGGATAGGCAGGTAAAATTCCACCTGGCATGTTTCTCAGGCATCTTTAGTCACTATTTAAACTATTTAAACCATGTAGTCAGTCATATGGAATCCAGTTGCCTTAACCTCCATGCTGAATAAGGAGTTTGACTCCACTATAGGTAGATCGGAATGGGCTCTGCATAGTTGAGTTACTGTGGTTTTGATTTCTGTGTCTGATAAATGTTCACTGTGCTCCCATTACAAATGTCAGAGGAATTTATGACTCCTGTTGCTGGGCTAAAATCAGACTGAAACCCGTCACTGTGTATAGCACAATGTAAGTTTCAAGCTGCTGGGTCTGCCACTCACACCTCGATCATGTGGGAGTAGAGCTCCTTAACTGCTGGATCACCTGCTTGCCCCTTGATAAAACTTTTAATCAGACTTCAAAGAGTTTTTCTAGTCCTATATGCACACTTATATAAAACTCACACAAGTGAATTTGGCTAGAATCTCCATTACCTGTAATGTTACCACTTAGTAATTTTCTATCCAATTACTCCCAGCTTGTTCTTACTTGTCCTCACTATATTCAGAGTTGAAGCTAATATTCCTGAACTACTGCAAAATCTCATAGTTAAACTTCCCATATATTTTTTGAGGACTTAAATGAAGCATTCTTTACTCTGCTTTAAAAGGAATGCAGGGACAAACAGGTGGCATAGTGTTTAAGGCTCTTAATTTCCACATGGCTGACCATAGTATTAGTTTGAGGCCTGGCAGCATGAAATCGATGCCGTGTATATGGGCAAGCCTGAGAGGAGAATGGAGATTGGATTGAAGAGTAGCCATCCTTCCTGGTTAATATATTATGGTGGCCTTTACATACCCATGACTTCTATACAGAGCACATTTCTATAATCCTTTAGTCAGTGGTGAATGCTCAGAGTGAGCATTTTGATGCTAACATTAACTTTATGTCAGGAGGTCAGGTCTCAATATGCATGTGGGCCTCACTATACAGGTCTTGGTTGCAAAAGGGTGAAGGTAAGAATAATTTCACTCATTTTGAGCCTCCCAAAGATTGGATATGGGGATAGTGCTAACAAAGTGGACAAAAACCATTAATTTCTCTCTTTTGTCTTGAAAGAAATGGAGAAACATTGAAAATAAGAAAAAGAAAGATGATAAGAGGATAACAAGGCTGAACTTCCTGAGATCACAATTCTACACTTCTCTCATTTCTGTGCATGTGATTATTCTCAAGTGAGACTAATACACACCACATATATATGCAAACAACTTTATTACACGGTTATAATCACATTTTCAGATACATATAACCAACAACTTACCAGTCATCTGTCACTTCTTGAGTTGGCCTTATCAGATAATTTTGTGCAAGTATAGTTTGACCCTCCATGCCATAAATAGGGAAAAATCCAGCCAGTACCAGATCCCCATCCTTGTCGACACTTACTTTTACGTACGACAACTAATATCTGTCACCTCACATGCCGTTTGTAAAGGCTGCAGAAGTAGCAAAACACTAATCAAAGGTAATGACATGTCTGAGCTGGCCCAACACAGATAAAAAGCCCCATGTGTGTGAGCTGAGGAAATGGAATTGGATTGTGTCTGTAGACTCAGTTCTCTGTTGGGAGAGTCAACTCTGTGGAGGGCACAGGTGATTCTTACTTACATGCGCTGCCTTCAACCTATCCAAAGTGTGTGCCCGACTGGCATGACACAAAAAGACATATATAGAAACACTAAAAAAGGCCTTTCTACAGGAACCCTGGTGCTGAGACTCACGCCTAATCGGAGCAGCTCTGACTATCCTGACTTTTTACTGTTTCACTGAAGTCCCATCCAGGAACTCTGGGGATCTCTCCACCCTGGGGCTCTGCACCTGTCACCCTCCATTTTCGTGAAAAACAATTTGGGAAAAACATATTTTGCCCGTTTTTCTCCCCCAGCCTTTATGATTTCATAATGGCCAAGGAAAGCTTTGGGGACCATCCTATCCTGAGAAAACAAGCTTTACAATTTTGTGACCAGGAGAGGTACAAAGTGCTTGTATCACAAAACTGCTATTAATATTTGTATTTTTTGATGCTGTTAATATCTACAAAATTGGACCAATGAGTATCGTTGTGATTAAATTTCTAGACTCACACATTGCTAACCACAGTTCAAGTACCTGATCCACCAGCTTTAAACTCCTTTCTCATGAGTGTGCATTTGTGCCCAAAATCCTAGAAAAATTAAGGACAAGGTATTGTCGTATGATCATTCTCTTTGGAAGGTGATTTCTTGCTATGTATCTCTGCCTTTCCAGTGAGCACACACATGCTATAGCACAAATCACTCTCTAAAAAAAGCACTTAGTGGCCAAATTGGATAAAGCCATAGATAAGTTTTTTTTCTTTGTTTTTAGAGAGAGAATTTTGCTATAGGTTGAATGTGCTCACCCAGGACACAGAAAGACAGAAAGAGACAGAGAGAAAATAAGAAATCATCCCTCCTGGGGAGGTGGTCATATTACAATCCCTTCTACCCCATTGTCCTCTCAGGATTGTTGGACATACATACACACACACACACACACACACACCAGTGCTCAGTATGAGTTTTAAGCCAATGGGTCTGGGATTCAACCACAGTTCAGTATGTGGAGTCTGGTGAAGTAAACTTTGTGCCATCTGCAGTTCCTGCCATAGATCACAGAGTCCTGGAGACTATTTCCCCATTACTTTAAAACTTTATTATTATTATTTATGCATTCAATCATTATACATCATTTAGTTTGTAAAGAGATTTTACCGAACATGATATACGCCACAGAGCAGGTGAGTTCAGAACACTACACATGACATCACCAACAGGCAACAAGCCATATCTGTGTCCCACAAATGCCTTCTCCCATTGTTTGCAAATTTTCCTTCCTGAACCCTTCCCATCTCCTACTCTCCTTCCTCCTTGTCCCCAGTGGCCATAACAATTTTTTTTGGGGGGGTGAGAGGTTTTTGCTATAGGGCGCGTGCGCGCACCAGAAAGACAGAGAGACAGAGAGATAGAAAGCGAGAAATCACCCCCCCAGGAGGGATGGCCACACCACAATCCCTTCTTCTCCCTTCTCCTCTCAGGATCTTGGGCATACACGCACACGTGCCCGGCCTGAGTTTAAGCCACCAGGTCTGGGATGCGAACCACGGTCCACTACATGGGAGTCCAGTGACAAAGCCATTAGGCTAACTGCTGGTCCCACAATGTTAAATGTTTTTATGGCTTCCAGTTTTTCAGTCTCTACCATAGAGTGTAGACAGTCAGTATATGTTAAGTGGATACAAACATGTCTCTGTTTCATAGCCTGACTTGTTTCACTCAGCAATAAATTTTCCATGTTCATCCACTTTCTATCAAATGCCAGGGTTTTTTTTTTTAATGGCTGAATAGTATTCCATGGAGTATATATGCCACACTTTTTCAATACATTCATCTGTTTGTTGACATGTGGTTTGGTTCCATGGATTAGCAATCATGAGTAATTATGCAATAAATATAGTTGTGCAAGCTCTTTTCTGACAAAACATTCTCTTGTTCTTTGGGTAGATACCCCAGGAGTGGAATTGCTGGATCATATGGTAGTTCTATTTGAAGGTCTTTGAGAAATCTCCATATTGTTCTCCAAAGTGGCTGGACCAATTTACATTTCCACCAACAATGTAGGAGAGTTCCCCTTTCACCATATCCCCCCCAACACTTATTGTTTTTTATTGTTTTAGTATTGTCCATTCTGACTGGGATTAGGTGGTATCTTATTGTGGTTTTGACCAGCATCTTCCTTATGATGAGGGATGTTGAGCATTTTTTCATATGCTTTTTGTCTGTCTGTATGTCTTTCTTAGAGAGTTGTTTATTCAGCTCATTTTCCTATCTTTTAATTGAGTTAACCATTTTCTTCTGGATTAGTTGCTTGAGTTCCCTCTGTATTCTGGTTATCAGCCCCTTATCTGAGACATAGTTAACAAAAATTATCTCCCATTCTGAGGGTGGTTGATTCACACCAATTACTGTTTCATTTGTTCTGCTGATACCTTTTAATCTGATGTAATCCCACCTGTCTACTTGGGAGATTATTGCCTGTGGTTTGAGGGTCTTGATTAAGAAGTCTTTACCTACCCCAATGTCTCCCAGAGTTTTCCCAGTGTTTCCCAGCAGTAGTTTTATAGTTTGTAGTCTTAGGTTTAGATCTTTGATCCACTTTGAGTTGAGTTTTGTTAATGGTGAGAGATAGGGATTCAGATTAGTCTTTGTGCAGGTGGATACCCAGTTTTTCCAGCACCATTTGCTAAAGAAGTTTTCCTTTTCTAACTGGATTGATTAGTACCCTTTGTCAAAGATGAGTTGGCTGTATGTTTTGGGGTTTATTTCTGGGGTCTATACTCTGTCCCATTGGTCTTCATGTTTGTTTTTGTGCCAATACCATGCTGTTTTGATTATCAGAGCTTTGTAATATATTTTGGAATCAGGAAGAGAGATGCCACCCACTCCACTCTTCTTATGCAGGATGGCTTTTGCAATATGTGGTCTTTTATGATTTCAGACAAATTCTATGATTGTCTTTTCTAAATCTGTGAAGACTGTTTCTTGTAATTTTACAGAGATTGCATTCAATATGTAGATTAATTTGGGTAGGATTGTCATGTTCATTATATTAATTCTCCCAATCCAGGGACATGGGATGTTCTTCTTTTTTGTGTGTCTTTTTCAATTTCCTTTAAAATATTTTTATAGTTTTCCTTATAGAGGTCCTTAACTCCTTTGGTCAATTTTATTCCTAGTATCTTATGCTTTCTGTTTTTGGCTATGGTAAGTGGGATTACTTTCTTCAGTTCTGTCTCTGCTTGTTGTTTGTATATAAAAATGATAAGGATTTTTGTAATTTAATTTTGTATTCTTCCACTTTACTGTATGCATTTATTAGTTTGAGAAGTTTCTTTATGGACACTATTGGGTCTTCTATGTATACAATCATGTCATCTGCTAACTTTAACTCTTTCTATTTTATTCTCTTGTCTGATTGCATTGGCTAGGACTTCCAGTACTATATTGAGTAGGAGTGGAGAGAGTGGACAGCCTCTTATCAAGATCTTGTAGCAGAGCTGGAAGATGAACTCATTGCCATTGGACCCCCCCACCCCCACCCCCTGATCCTCAACCTGAAACATGAGAACCTCTATTTTGAACTCTCTATATTGAAAATTTGCTTCCTCCTTTTTGCCTAAACAGAATGATTAACATTCATACTGTCTTTACTAAATAACTGGAAACTCCCTACCTTAAGATGTTCCTTAGCAGTAATTCCCTTGCTTTGAGCCATGAAGACCATTAAGATTCTATTGTGTTTAGGCAAGGAACAGGAAAGTGCCCTTAGAAATTATTAACCTGCTTGATCTGGCTTCTGTAATTGCTTTTGAGTAGAATTTCCCTCTTATTTTCTTCTCCACCCCCTCCTCAACAGTTACTGCTCCTGCCTACTGAACTCAAATGTGGATTTTGCCTTTACAAGCACTACTCTGCTTATACTCAGGGATGCAAGGTTTTTGAGAAACATGAGTGTTCCTGCAGTCGTTGGTAATAAAGACTCCTATAATTTTGCTACGACTGGATGTCCTCTTCTTTTTCCCTGATAAGATTATAAGAAACCTACCCCGTGCCCATCTTGAACTGGATCACCCCAAATTCAGAGCTTTTGGAAGGAATCACACTTGTACACCTGAATGCAAAAACTCATCTTCTGACAAAGCAATTACTAGAAGTAAAGCCCAGGTCACCTCTTTCCTCACCCTGAACCTGCACATCCCAATTCTCCTGTTTTTCTCCATAGCCCAGACCAGGGGCTACATCTTCCTTCAGGTGCCCCTTCTCCTCCTCCTGATGTCCACCTATGTTTCTGCTCCCACCAAGAGACACACCATTCCACAACTAGGGTTTTCAAAAACACCATCCATCCTCCTTCACACTAAGACTCACATTTAAAGACATCTTGTTCAGCAGACCATGGTCAGCATAGCAGCAGATTTTCCCAGGTGACCACGTAGAAGAAACTGAGGA
Source organism: Tupaia belangeri chinensis (assembly GCF_000334495.1). Taxonomy (NCBI): domain Eukaryota; kingdom Metazoa; phylum Chordata; class Mammalia; order Scandentia; family Tupaiidae; genus Tupaia; species Tupaia belangeri. The sequence continues at coordinate 46,828 of NW_006203007.1, forward strand.
TCACAGGTAGAGAAAGAATCCAAAAAAGCTGCCCTCCTTGTCCTGTGCTTATAACATCATAAGAGGAGAAATTTATTTCCCACAAAGCTCTGCAATCTTCAATTAGGCACCAAAGTAAATTTTAATATGTTTTCACAGCACAGGATCCTGTTACCAGGACACCAGAACCTGATTGGAGAGAAAAGGATTCAATCCATATGAGTGAGTGATAGGATCCTGATTCTTTATAAAATTCCTGGTTTGACATTTCAGGGCTATAGGGATATGCTTATGTGGGTCATTTAGTCAGTTATATTAATAAGTAACTTAATATTTTTGTTGTTCTGATATTGTTATTCCTGTTACAGAACCACTGATTTTTTTGTAATGCAATCTAAAACATGAAAAATAATGGGTTTAAGTTTATTAAGAAATAAATGATTAATATAGTAATACTCTTGGAGTCATTAAAATATGGTTATTCCCACACACTGAGCTGATTTTTGTATGTTCAATGGGTATTTCAGTTAGAAAAAATGTTCTGTATATATGAGATAAGATACCAGGATCATAGAGTAGGTGTACTTCATATTCCAAATCTATTTACACTTCAAGTATCTGATAATTACTTGCCCAAAAGTTCCAATGTTTTATTTAACAAAACTTTAATTATTTGGGATGTGATTATGTGTGGGAGATGCACCTAACACTCCTTGATTTTGTTCGCAAACCAGGCTAGGAGGGATTTTATGTACATTTTGCTATCACTGAGTTTATTTTCAAACAGAGAACTGCCCATTTTTTTTTAGGAATTATTTTATTTAAATTTATTATTATTATTGTTAATTTGACCAGAGAGAGAGGGGAGACGTGAGAAAGCAAACCTCCAGGCCCATGTCTTGAAGCACACTCAGACATGTGATAGCCCAGTGTTTTTAACCACTAGGCCACCTGCTGGCCCCACAATGCTCATGGTGATTAATCAGGGTTAATGTTTGACTGGAGTGGTGAAATGAGGGGATCATGTGAAAAGTGGGTAAAGAAGATTGGGAATGGTGACTAGGGGATGTAAGAGACATAATCTTATTTAAGATATATTTCTGATTTTTTTTTTTGCTGTTATATGCCCTGCCATGTTTAAATTCCTGTATCTTTTCTAATGCTGTGTCTTTCAGTGACTTTGTTCTATAGACACAAAGAACTTAGTCCTGATCCCCACAATTCTCTCTAATTTTCTAGTTTTAAATCCCTGGCCTGCCTTCCTCACACCTTTGTATACCAGATCTCTTGTAAACACATATTGGAATTATTCAGGGGATATTTAAGTACAGGACGATTGGCAGGGGTAAGTGGGGGAATCAATCCCTGACATTACCACCTTAAGATATAGTGTTGTTTCCTTTCTTTGTAGGCTTCAGTTTTCTGTGTTTTAAAATGGAGACAAGAGGGGTTGGCAGGTGGTGTGGTGGTTAAGGTGCTGGACTCCCATATGGTCAAACACAGTTTGAGTCCTAGAATTGGAAACTTACTTTTTCACTTTCCTTTTTTTGTAGTTGAATTTAAAAGCAATAACAAGTAAAATAAGATAAATAATGCCTATCAAAAAAAGGAAAGAAAATGGAGACCATAATACACATTTGGATGTGTAGACCTCACGTCAGGCTCACCTCTAGTAATAGACCAAGAAAATCTCTATCCTGTTCCTAGGACGATGAATTTTCCAGAAATATGGAAAGGAAGCTCAGAGTTGTATATTATTTCAAACATTAATCATGTATTCTGGTTTTCAGTGTTCAAGTTTATCCTTATGTTGTTAAAATTATCCATAAGGGAATAATTAATTTAAGGGGCCAATTTCATGGAGTTATGGCAGCCAGATTCTACATGGAAGACCGCATGGTGTAAGTCCTGGATCTGGCTTGACAAACATGCAGGGTGTGTATAAAGTCATGGCCAAAATCTCAAAAGGAGGCATAGATGGAGGAGAAGAGATTGCAGCAAGACTATGGCCCATTTGGGATGATTTTTCACTTACCCTTTTCTTTTTCTCCTCAGTGAACAAACATATCTTCTGGCAAAGTGAAAAGGAAAAGAAACATAATTTATTTTATTATATTCGTCTTATATCATGTTACTTTCTTGAACTTGTTTATTAGTACTAATACTTTGTAGCCAATTTCTTATGATTTTCTAAAATCTGACTCTTGTCATTTACAAGTAAAGGTAACTAGATGTATTCCTTTCCAATATAAATGCCTTTTATTTATTTCTGTAGTAACTCCTCACAGTAGTCAGTCTTTGAAGTCCCTACTGAGCACACACTTGTTTTAGAGCCCCTGCAAGGAAGAAATTGTGAACTTCAGTGGTGGAAGGGGCCACAGGCATCTTCTCACACTCCCTACTGTGTGAACACATGTCCCAACTATACTGCTTAGTCTGAGTGTACATGCTCCAGTCACTGTGTCAATGTGCTGGGTTACTCATAGCACCTCAGAGATGAGCAGATACAAGCACTGTTGGGCATCAAGGTAGAGTCTATTTGGTAGTGGATCCACTTTCAGTGTGGCACCATTCTGCAACTGACTGGGGTCCAGTTGGTGTAGTGACCCTGTGCATGTTCCTTCTTTGGAGAAGTGAAATTTTGTGGGCCTCAGAAATATTCTACATTGGAGGACCAGCAGTTAGTGTAATGGCTATGTCGCTGGATTCCCATGTAGTTGACTGTGGTTCGCATCCCAGACCTGGGGGGTTAAAACTCATGCCAGGCGCGTGTGCGTGCATGCCCAAGATCCTGAGAGGAGAATGGAAGAGAAGGGATTGCGGCATGGCCATATCCCCTGGGGGGGGTGATTTCTTGCTTTCTGTCTCTCTGTCTCTCTCTGTCTGTCTGGTGAGCGCAAGTGCCCTATAGTAAAAACCTCTCAAAAAAAAAAAAAAAAAAAGAAAAGAAAAGAAAAAAGAAAAAAAGAAAGAACAAAATATCCTACATTGGGATGATTAGGGACTGCAGGGCTCTCCTACAGCTAAGGCCATGGTCCCTGGTAGCGATGTGTACCACTGGGAATCTCTCACTTACTCTTCTCCAACACTGAAGTACATCTAGTTTAAGCTAGGCCAGAGTGCAGGCACTAGAACAAATATCAGCTTTCCAATGTACAAACACCAGCACACAAACAAGCATGAAGAATAATCACCAGAATGTGGTGGTACCAATGGACAAAGTGAACTACAGGAACTTACACTAAAGGGAAGATGCAGGATCTGCCTGACAGAGATTTCACAGTCATGGTTTTAAGAAAGCACAACACACTTAAAAGAAAATACACAGAAATATTTCAACACACTTTGATACACATGTGGCAAGGTTCTAGAAGACCATTTGGGGTGGGAAATATTATTGTTGGTGTCTTTGGAATATACAATCATCTGAGGTGGCTGTTTTTATTTTTACTTTTTGAATTTTACTTGCAGTCATATCATTTAGTCTTTGGTTCAATAAGTATTTGTTCAGTGACTCACTGCCTAAGGAATAGTTTCAGAACCTGAATACCTATTGGCGAGTACAGTAATTTAGGCAAGACTGTAGTCCAAAAAAGGGGAGACAGTCATCTTAAGTGTGCAGAATACACATAACCTCTAACTATGTTAAAGTCTATAAGGAAAACTGTGGCTTTTTATAAAAGAGTAACAGTTGATCACAACAGCAACTACACACTGAAGAATCTGAAAAATTTACATGGGAAGAGGGACAGTTAACTAGGTTATGAGGGAGGAACAGTATTTGAAAATGATGGAAACGCTTATGCAAAAACCACAGTTGCAAAATTTTGGTGCAAATATAAAAGGGAAGTAATGCCCATCTATGAGAAGTATGGTAGAGAACAGGGAGAAGAATGTAAGAGAACATTGAAAAGATAGACGGGATCTTATTGACTATCTCAGATTTTACCCCAGAGAAGTGAGGAAGGCTTGAAATGCTTTTAGTAGAAGAACAATACGATCTATTTCACTCTTCAGAAAAATTAGTCAAACTGCTGTGAGGACAACAAATGGGGATAGGCAAAAGTAGAATTAGGAGAACCAGGATTGAGGCTGTTGGAGATGTTCTGGGAACAGAAAGTGATGATTTGAACTATAGAGAGATGTGAAATTATGATGAATTGAGAATGGATTGGATGTAGGGGTGAGACTCTGGAATGACCCATTCAGAGATGATTTCACTATAATTCTACAACTTTTGGATTGAGCAACTGGGTGTGGTGATGCCAATTTGGTTACAATATGGGGTACACACACAGACAAATAGATGCAAACTTTGGGTCATGTCTTGAAGGGTCTTTAAAGTTGTCCTTGGAGGGAAGACATAAATGTCCTTTGGAAATCAGGAGGGACCCCGTTCTACACCTGGTGGCTTGACATTATACCAGGCACATGTAGTGTGTGTGTGCAAGATCCCAGGAAGAGGATAGAGGTGAAGCAGTGTGGTCATCTCCCCTGAGCAGTGATTTTTCATTTTCCCTCTAACTATCTCTGTCTCTCCAGTGACTGGATGTGCCCTATCCAAAAACCTTGAAAAAAAAAAAGGGATTATATTTTAGAGCAGATTTTGTTTAACAGAAAAATTAACAGTGTCCTCTTCTTCAGCCCTTGGGGTCCTCTTACAGCCCAGCCCAGTGACAGTGACAATTCTCTGTGTGGGGGACACCCCACTAGCAGGTGGAGTCACAGGGGCAGCTGGGACATAGCATTTCTGGAGGGCTGTGAGTTGAGTTCCTTATGAAGGGACATTCGGTGACCATTGCTCCTTGAATGCCTCTGAAAGTGGCATTGGATATTTGGGCTTCATCTTCAGTCCCACATGGAGATCTTTGCACTTCAGGCAATGATCATGACAGTCCCTTTCCCCAGCCACCCATGCCACCCCACTTGATGATGCAGCAGTGGATTCTACCTACAGGATGGCCATCATTTTTAAGGTTCAGGCACCACTGCTACAGCTTCCCTGCATGTTCACAATCAGGTCTCCCAACAAACATCAAGGTCGCATTCACTCCCTATGCATCCAGAAGGAGAAGCAGGAGGTATCTGAGTCCCTGAGAAATTAGTGAAGCTACACATCTCCATTCTAACAATGGACATTCTAGATACCACAATCACTACAGACACTACAGTCCACCCACCACTCCATATCACCACAGCCATCTCAGACAGGAGCCATCAGTGCTGCAAACTGCTGTCCATACATCTCCCAGGAACAGGGTCTTCATGGTGTAAAAATAAGCTGTGATTCCATCTGTTTTCAATTTAATTTCTGACAATTTGCAGCCATTAACTGAAAAGGAAACTTCAGGTAGAGACAGCCTAAAAGAAAATAAGCTGCCTTGTTCCTGTGCACAGTTGTAGAAGCAATCACATTGGCTCCTAAAAACAATCTGTACCACAGGGCTGCAGACAAGGCCAGCTGAGATCAGGCTGCTACCTTCTTTTTGAATCATTATTTCATTCCAGCACCACATTCTCAGGGAGAACTAGACAAAGGCTCACCAGGAGAATTGATTCTATGTGTGGAAGCAAATTAACACAGCAGGTTTTTAGGAAAAGATAGACTGGGGCTGCCTTGTGTTAGTGAAACTCTGGTACTGCTCTCTTCTGGGAATGCCAGGACTCTCCCAACAATGTTTAGTGCTATATACTAACTCTGGTGGAGCCCAGATTCTAGAGAGCCTATCCAGGAAAGGTCACTGCCCCCTGGGCCTGAGCCTGTCACCTCACAGCTCAGACATGCCTTCATCCATAAAGACAGGATGGTCTCCTCATCTACACATTCCAGCTTTTCTTAAAAAATAATTATGCATTTAATTTTATTTATCATCATCATTATCATTTTAATTCACCAGAGAGTGAGAGAGACACCGAGGGAAAGTGAAAAAGCAAACCTCCAGGTGCAGTTCTCAAACTGTGGTCAGCCATATGGGAATACCACATCTCAATCACCATTCCACCTGCTGGCCCCTACACATCATCTTAGTCACCACCCCACAGAAGCTACCATGGGGATTAATCCTGTCAATTGAACTGTTGTGCCACTAGCCAGGTCTCTGGGACTTCACAAGACAACCTCGTGCAAATGGTCACCACCACAGTATAACATGTGAACATCAGCTACTGATTAAAAACTGTATCACAAAACAGTACTTATATGGCACCATCCCCATTGTGATCCACAGCCAGGTGAGCAATGCAGTGATGGGTATTTTTCACACTTGGGCAAGTCAAGTATCAGAGGTGCTATCCTTGTCCACAAAGCACCAGGATTCCAACTGATCAAAGCAGCTGGAGCTTAAGCAGATCAAGATGGAAGACTATGAGAGTGTCAGTCTCTCCCTAAGCATGGACCCACCACCAGCCAGTTCTGGTGCTGAACAGAGATGTCACTAAGTACAGAGTAGAACTACCTGGTACCGGTAACCCTGGCACTGCTTGATCTCAGTAAAGTATACTTTCAGATCTTCAAAGGGGGAAGTCCAGAAGGTGGTGTTGGTTTCTGAGCTGGGTTGTTTTTTGCACAAGTGGCACACCAATGAGTGACTAAGGCACAAAAGGTAGGCAATTTGGCTATAAAGTACTAGGAGTTCAGAGATGACTCCATGATTACTTTGTCCTAGTGGGTAAGCTCAGGATATTGACTTATTAGTGTGTATCCTAGGGCCTGAGGAACATGTAGTCTTCATCTAGTAGTCACCAGTGTCCCTTCTCCTACTGGACCCCATGAGTCATTGCCCATTGTTTTCCTCTGCTGTATGATTGTCCATCCAGGAATTTAGGCAGCACAAGTACTTTTGGGTAGTGCACCAATATTCTAACAAGGTAAGTCTGAGCTGCAACCTCCTATGCCACTCAGTCTTTAAGATGGTTACCTGAAGTGATAGGGTCTTGCACCCCTTGGTGTCCCTTGCAATGCATAATGGCCACTTTGTTGGTTCCCATGCTGCTTTAAGCAATTGCAAGATCTCCTCCTTGTTCCTTATTTCTCAGCTTCTAGCTGAAAGTAGACCCTGTTCTTTTTATATTACCCTATGAATGTGGAGAGTGGCCAAAGCACATTTGGAGTCCCTATGTATATTCACTTTTTTTTCTGGCAGCCAGTATTAGCAGCCATATGAATGCACACAATTCTGCCTGCTGAGAGGACCATCCCTGGAGTAACGGGTCTGCTTCCATGATGCTTAGTTGTCACAACACAACCCCTTCATTGTCCATCTGACATGAAACTATTCCCATCAGTAAACAGCTCCAGATCTGTATCAGTGAGCAGTCTGCTAGTGATGTCAGGCTGACTGTAATATACTTTGTCAATTTCCTCCTCACACTCAAGATCTGAGGGGCTTGCTTCAGCAGGCAGGAGATCTGTGAGGTTAAGTGTTCATACAATCTCAAGATGTACTCGGGAATTTTCATATAACAGGCCCTGGTAGTGGGCCATCCAAGAGTTAGTGAGCCACTTGTACCCTCCGTTTATTATAGTAGTTACTGAGTATGGCACTTTGACATTAATATTTTATCCCAGAGTGAATTTGTCAGAGTTCTTAAAGAAGACGACTGTAGCTGCCAGGACTTGGAGGCATGGTGGTCATCTGGCTGACACGAAGTCAAGCTTCTAGGAAATGTAAGCAATTGGTTGATTCGATGGGTCAACAGGTTGGGCCAATACCCTTAGGACAGTTCGATTTTTTTTCACAAACAGATTGAATTCCCCAATAACATCAGGCAATCTGAGGACAGGGGCACTGCTTAGTTGGATCTTGAGATCCTAGAGCCCTAGTCAGGAGTATAACTAGCTGGTACCAGTAACCCTGGCACTGCTTGCTCTCAGTAAAGTATACTCAGTAAAGTAACTAGGGCTCTAGTTAAAGAGGGTTGATTCAGGGCCCCTGAGCTCCTCACATGGAAACCAGGCTTTGATTGCAACCCCCAGTATCCAGATTAGCAGAATCATACCATTCCTACAAACTCACATAATTGTTTATGGGATCCTGGATGGGACAAGTAGCAGACAGTTGGCTTCCTCTTAGACCTCAAAATTGGATTGCCTTCTGATATGAGGAATCCAAGGTAACTAACATCTCATTGGCATATCTGGGCCTTTCTGTGGGATAATATATCCAGCCTCATCTAATAGTTCTAGTAATTTTTAAGTCCCAGCCTAGCAGTCTGCCTGATCAGGGCTTGGCAGGAGGATATCCTCCACATACTGGGCTAGAACTCAGTTTGGTTTCCTTTCCTGGATAGAATTCCAGATCAGCCTTGAGGGCTTCTCAGAAAAGAGTGGGCAAAGTCTTGTAACCCTGAGGAAGTCAAGACCAACAGAGCTGAACTTTTCTTCCTGTCTTTGGATTTCCCCATTCAAATGTGAATAGTGGGTGACTCACTGGTGCTAGCCATAGGCTTAAGATGGCAACTTTCAAATTCATGCATGTGAATAAATGGGACTGGGGAGAGTGTACTCAGAAGAGTATATGGATTTGGGACAGTTGGGTGAAGAGTGACACTCACATCATTAATAGCTCAGAGATCCTGCACTAGTTGAAAATCCTTCCCATCAGACTTCTGGACAGGTAAAACTAGAGTGTTCCATGGGGACTAACATTCCATTAGAATTCCAGCTTCCCTTAGACATTGAACATGATTCCTGATTCCCAACCAAGCCTTGCATGACATCGAATACTGCCTTAGTCTAATGGGGTGGGAACCAGTCTTGAGTGCAATGAGGACTGGTGTGTGATTCACTGCATACCCAGGTGGATTATTTTATGCCCAGACAATTGGAAACTCAGCCAGTAAGTTAGGTGGCACTGGGCATATTTCTCCCTCGGGGTTGTAGAACAGCTGCTCTCCTTCCGTTGGCACAGTTACAGCCAGTATTTGTGCCCTCTGATATCCCAGGGTGAACACCCTTCAATCCTCACAGAACCTTTCATAAAATTAGGTTGAAGACTCTTTGGCATTTTGGATGACTGTAGTTATTTTGGTCATGTTGGTTGGTTTTTTAGCACCAAATTTTGCCCCATGGAGCACCTCCATGAGGTTTTGGTCTAGGTTAGCCCACCTTACTCATAATTATAGTCATATTCTGGCTTATTGTATGGAATGGACATCCTGGCCTATCTCTTAGAGTCTAACATGCTGATTGGGGCATGGCCCTGGTGCCATTTCCAGATTTTGACAATAACTTGGTGGAGAAGAGGGTCAGCAGAAATGGATGACCATCATCCCAGGTTGGTTGATAGGTCTGGAAATTGAATGATAGGAGATAGATTTTGGCCTGGAATTTCTCCAAGCAAAGTGGAGTATTGTGTTTCCAATTTAGAAGATCTGTAGGGTTGAATAGTTGATAATAAAAGGTGGTTCTTTCCTCAGTTGTCTCATTGAATCCTACTTGTTGGAGTCCCCACATTTCCTGAAGCAGTAATTTGAGATCTGAGGAAGGTCTTCCCTGTGAGGAGTGGAGTCTTCAGTCCTCTGTCTCTGGGCTTGGAGACTGAGGACCAGCAGGAGACTCAGGAGGATATGAAGAGCATGAGTCAGGAGGAGGTAAAGAGGATGAGGTCAACCATGGTTGAATTTTAGGTTCTGGCAGTGGTAAAGTCATTGTGGGAATGTGGAAAAAACATGTGATCTTCTTTTGGGTCACCCTGAAAAATGGGGCAGCTTCTCTCTTTGGTCAGGGGAGCATCAAGTACTGCACAACCAGGACCTTACATTTTCTTTTGCTGGTTGCACAGAACTGGGTTTATGGGGATGGGTACTGAACTACCTATTGGCAAGAATTAATGTAAGGGTACTGATCTGGGTAGCCAGGATCTCTGATCCCTACCAGGTAAATTGCCCACATGGTAGACCAGTGTAAGGTTTCCTCTGAGGGCCATTCTCTGCTGAATTGGGGCCATGTCAGCAAACAGAGGGTGCAGAGTTTGGCTGGGGTCATTTTGATCCTATAGTCTTCAGAGAATCCCTTCTTGAAGTTTTTGAGCATGCAGTTGAGGATGGTGGGCTTGGGGTATGATTTTTCTCATGGTTGAGACAGTGTGTTTTGGTAAGTCTCATGACAGCACTGTATGGCAGGCCTAGCCTTATTTCATTTATGCTCCTGGAATTGCTGACACCTCCACTTATCAAAGACAGAAACCTGTCAGCCCTAGAAACTACTGACTCTAGATGGCAGGTCAAGACCAATCTTGCCAGAGGCTCAAGAGTCTGCAGCATTTTCCAGAACTTTTGTCAGAGTTATAGAGACTTCAGATAGTAGAGTTGTGCAGGCAGATAGGATGGGGATAATGAAGGAGTACAACTTGGGTCAGTCACCTTCTCATGAATATGTAGAATGCCTGGAGGAGACTGACTGGTTTATGAGTGAAGTCTATCTTGTACTGAAACCAGACTTTTTTGACCGTGGTCAAAATGGCTGGCTGGTGGCAAAAGAGGTGAAGCATCAAGAGGAATTTAAATTCTGGCTTTAAGAAGAGATCTGGATATTGAAGCCAGTGAGCTTCTTGGTGGAATGGACAGTCCTCAGACCATGGGCAGATTAGGCTGAGAATGGCTATTGCCACCAAGCCTATTTCTTCATTGGTGAAGAAGAGGGGGCTTAAGGCTCTGGTACACAGAGGCCTGCCAGACATTTATCAGTGGGTTTCCCACACAGTGTTGCCCACCCTGTGTCAGTGGTGCTGACAGACCAAGGTTGGATGGTCTCTCCAAAGAGATCACTCAGGGTCTGCATGGCCCTGTTCCTCATGGGAACTGTGGGTTGCCTCTTAGGTTTGGCAGACTCATACAACCCCTGCTAGGGCTGGGAGGGATGGAATACCCCAGTCCCCAGTACTGCCCTGAGTCTTATGAGGCCACCACAGCAAGCAAGTTAGGACCTAAACAGACTATGGCTGGAAGTTGTGGAGTCACACAGACATCCTCACACTCATACACCTTTCATTACAGAAATTAAAAACAGTGCCTCCCTGCCTTGGGAGATCCCTAACTGGTGGCACTCTGACCACAGGAGGTTAATCAAACCTCCTCTTCTGCTGTACTTGACAGGTCTGACTGGGTCCAATATCTCTGGGGACTTACCAGATCCTGAAGACCCTCCCAATGATTTGTGCTGTCTTTACTTTTGAGTCTAGTTGAGGAGCTAGCTCTTGTTAGGAGTCAGGGCTGCCCTGGGCAAAGGAGATCCTGAAAAAGAACAAAGTGCTGCTGCCTGTTCTGCTCTCAGGTAAATCTCCCCGAGGAGTTCCCCTACACCATCCCAGTGGCTCAAAGGGCCAGTATAATTGGCTTTCCAATCAGGGAACTAGAAATGTTAATGAAACAGACTGCCAAGAAACCAAACACCACTCAGAGAGTAGAACTCAGGTTTATGCTACCAGTGAACTGAGAGGAGTTCAGACTCCAAACTCTGGTCCCCCATTTGGGGAAGGGTAAGAAGTTATATTGGTTCCTAGTAGAGAAGGTCAGCATGATAAGCATGTAGACATAAGAGATGAATAGCACAAGGAGGAAGGCTGCAACAGTTACAGAACATAAAGAATTCAAAATTCTGCTGTTTCCTTGTCCTTGGAGTGTGACAACCTCTTCTTAGCTAGTCTTCAGCTGCGGAGCTGTGTTGCTTATCTTCTATGTTGCAGGTGGCCGGCTGGCCATTTCCTGCCTCACTGTGCCACCTAGTGACTGCTACTGAATTCATTTCTCTTGTTGATAATTTGTGTTTTTTTTTTTTTTTCATTTATCTTCTTCCTTAATTTATTTTCATAAAGTTTTCTGAATATTTAAAATTCTTTTAAAATATTAACTTTTGTTGAAATTTTAAAATGTTAGTTATACAATAGAATTCTCTTCTTAAATGTATTATATTCTTGGGACCAGCAGATGGTTAAATTGCTGTACTCTCAGTCTGAGTCTTGGATTGGGAACTTAAAACTCATGCTAGGCACATGTTCAACATACTGAGAGGAGAGTAGAGAAGAATAGAGGAGAAGGGATTGTGGCTTGGACACTCCCCCCAGGAGTGATATCTCATTTTCTGTCTCTCTGTCTTTCTGGCACCCTATAGTGTAAATTTCCAAATAATACTATAATGATATTAGTATTAATACATTTTTAAAAATAAAGTAAATTATTTCATTCTTATATTTCTATCGTGTGAATTTAATTTACTTCAGTCCCCCATTAACTAGATATCTAGAATACTCAGATCATCGATTACTACCTTTACTTCCTTTTTACTGAAGAGGTCAGATCACTGTATTTTCATTCTACTGATTTAAAAGAATATTAGAAAAACAATAAATACATTATGGACAATACATAAAATATCCTTGATAATGGAAACATTTTTTTCTATGATTTAAATTACCAAAACACATTAAAACTAAATACAGCAGTTTGACTCTTATTTTGTCTCTTAAAACAATTAAAGCTATCATTTTAAGACTCTACTCTAGGGACCAGCAGATGGTGAAATAGGTATATCGCTGGACTCCTAAGTAGTTGACCACATTTCGAGTTCCAGACACAGAGGCTTAAATCTAATGCTAGACACATTTGAGTGTGTGCTCAAAAACCAGAGTGAAGAATGGAGAAGAAGGGATTGTGACATGGCCATCACCCTAGGGGGAATGATTTCTTGCTTTCTGTCTCTGTCTCCTATAGCAAAAACTCTGGGAAAAAACTCTACCCTCTGTCTATACATATATGAAGGGTTTTCAAAAATTTAGTGAAGAAGTTATAAAAAAAGGTAAGGATTTCTAAATTGTTTTCACCAAAAATAAATTCATGCTTGAATTAAATATTTTATAAACTTTTAAAAATCTCCTTGTAAGTTTAGTTAATTTATTGTTGTTTCATTGTTTTTTTCCCCCTTATTTGACAAAATTTATATGCACTCACCAGAAAAAGAAAGGGAGAGAAAGCACTCCCCACTCTCCAATAGGGCATGATTATGCCTCAATCCCTTTTCCTTTATTTCTCCATCCTCTCAGAATTTTGAACATGCATACTCACAAGCCCAATATATTTCTAAAGCTCACTAGGGTTAGAATTTGAACTGCACATTCAGCCATGTTAGATACAACTCCCTTAACCATCATTGATGGGGTGGACTCCCCGTTGTAACTTTAATAGTGAATTCTATCAAATATTAAATTAAAAATAATATTTATTCTATACCAACTCTTTTGAAAACAGAACAAAGAATGATACATTTGAAGTTATTCTACTAGCCTTGCCTTTTTTTTTTTTTTGAGAGGTTTTTGCTATAGGGCGTGTGCACTCACCAGAAAGACAGAGAGAGACATAGAGACAGGAAGCGAGAAATCACCCCACAGGGGGGATGGTCACACTGCAATCCCTTCTCCTTCTCCCCCTTTCTCCTCTCGGGATCTTGGGCACACACGCACACGTGCCTGGCATGAGTTTAAGCCACTGGATCCAGGACTCAAACCGTGGTCGACTATGTGGGAGTCCAGCGACACAGCCATTACGCTAACTGCTGGTCCCTAGCCTTGCATTTCTCTACTATTGATATTTTATATTCTCTTTCCTATATAGTCCTTAAATTTTCTGTATTGATACTATGAAAACAAAGGTTTTATTACTTCCTTTTCAATATGAGCAACTTTTTAAAAAAACTTTGATCTTACCACAGCTGTGGAATGTAAGATAAATTTAAAAAATAAATCAATTTTGGGGCCAGCAGATGGCATAATAGTTGCATCACTGGACTCCCACACAAAAGACCATGGTTTGAGTCCCAGACCTGGTGGCTTGAAACATGCTGTGTATATGTGCATGCGTACCCAAGATCCCTGGAGTAGAAAGGAAGAGAAGAGACTGTGGTGTGGCCATCCCCCCTAGTGGGAAAATTTTCAATGTCCCTCTCACTGTCACTATCTGTTTCTCTCTGGCAAGTGCATGTGCTGTAAGGCAAACTTTAAAAAAAAATCAGTTGCATAGTTTGTATTATTAGGTATGGCAATAGATGTTTTATTTTTAAAATTTCATTTAAATCGCATAAAAAATATAAAATACCTAAGGATCAGCCTGACAAGATAAGGTCAAAATATTAACGTTGAAAACCAAAATTTCTCTGAGAGAACATAAAAATTTTGATAAATAAAAAGACATACAGTGTTTACAGACCAGAGAAATTAACATTATTAAGATGAACACTCTCTCCAAACTAATCTCTAGATTCAAGCAATCCAAAATAAAATCTAAACCTTTTATTAGAATTTTTCAAACCACTTTAATATTTACATAGAAATGCTAACCTGTAACCTCAAAAAACAAACTTGGAGAATGTTGCCTATACTCAAAATGGTCTGGTGTTTTCATAAAGATACACAATATAATTGATGTTGCAAAAGTACACATATATGATTAAGTAGTTTTTAATATAGGTTTGTTGACAATTCTGTTGAAAAGATAGACAAAATTAACACACCATTAGTTGGAATAATCAGGAGAAATAGAGAAAGGAACCAGGTAAATCAAATCAGCAAGAAAACAAGTGATATTACAATGGATATAAAAGAATGTAAAACATCATCAGAAAATACTATAAGTGATTATATACCAACAAGCAAGAAAACCTAGAAGAGATAGACAAATTTCTGGACATGCATAATTTACTGAGATGGAACCAGAGAGAAATGGAAAGCCTCAATAGACCCATAATAAGCATTGAGATTGAATCAGAAATAAATAGTCTCCCAACAAAGAGATGCACAGGTCTTGATGGCATCACTTCTGCATTCTACAGAACTTTTAAAGAAGAAATAAGTATGATTATCCTCAAACTATTAATATCAAAAAGAAAGAGACTCTCAAATTCATTCTATGAAGCCTCCATCATCCTAATTCCAGAATTGTGCAAGGACATAACAAAAAAGAAAACTACAGGCCGTTACTCCTGATGGATACTGATGCTAAAATTCTCAACAAGATACTAGCAAATCATATCCAAAAACACATGAAAAAGATTATACACCATGACCAGGTAGATTTTATTCCAGGGATGTAATTGGGGTTCAGCATAAGCAAAACAATGAATGTAATAATCATATTACCAGAAGAAGAGATAAAAAGTTGTATGATCATATCAAATGATGCAGTAAAAGCATTTGAGAAAATACAACATTTCTTCATAATTAAGATTTTATGGATCAGCAGCTGGACTACCATATGCCTGACTATGGTTTAAGTCCCAGATCCTGTGGATTGAAAGTCACACCAAGCATATGATTATCCAAGATCCCAGGGGAAAAATGAAGAAGGGAGTGCAGCATGGCCACAGCCCAAGAAGGATGATTTCTCACATTTCCTCTTTCTGTCTCTGTCTTCTCTCCAGTGAATGCACACACCCTGAGGTAAAAATCTCTTAAGAGGGACCAGCAGTTAGCATAATGGCTATGTCACTGAACTCCCATGTAGGTGACCACAGGTCAAGTCCCAGACCCAGTGGCTTAAACTCACGCCAGGCGTGTGTGCGTGAATGCCCAAGATCCCAAGAGGAGACTGGAGGAGAAGGGATTATGGCATGGCCATCCCCCCTGGGGGTGATTTCTTGCTTTCTATCTCTCTGTCTCTCTCTGTCTTTCTGGCGAGCACACACACCCTACAGCAAAAACCTCTCAAAAAAATAATAAAAACTCTTAAGAAAAAAAGACTCTTGGGGGGTCCAGCAGGTGGCATGGTGATTTAAAGGGGCTGGACTCATACATGTCTGACCACAGTTGAAATCCCACACCTGTTGGCTTGCTTTCTTGTTTTCCTCTTTCTCTCTGCATCTCACTGTGGTCTAAATAAATAAATAAATAATGATAAATAAAATAAAGGAAATAAATCTTTAAAAATAAACTCTAATAAAAATAGGCATGGAAAGAAAATTCCTCGACACAGTAAGTGCCATTTATGACAAACTCATAGCTAACACCATACTGAATGGGAAAAAAACCTGAAAGCTTTCCACCAAAAACTACAACAAGAAAAGGCTGACCCATTTTCCTTACTCCTTTTAAAATAGTACCAAAAGTTCCAGCCAATCCAATCAGACAAGAGAGTCAAATAAAATGCATTCAATTACTGAAGGACGAAATGAAATTATCTCTGTTTCCAGATGATATGATTCTGTATAGAGAAAAAAAAAGAGAAAAAAGAAAAAAAAAACCTTTTGGGAAGTGATAAGCAAATACAATAAAGTGGCAGGATACAAAAATCAACACACAAAAATATACAGCATGCCTATACAGTAACAATGAACAAAGTGAAAATACTCATAAAACAATAAGATACATAGGAATAAACTTAGCTAAGGAAGTAAAAGACCTCCACAAGAAAAACTCTGAAACACTTTTAAAGAAGCTAAAAATGATTTAAAAAAAAAAAGTAGAGAAATTGTGATGTTCCTGGGTTGGAAGAATTAATGTAATCAAGATGACAATCCTACCCAAATTAATCTACAAATACAATGAAACTCCGATCATGTTACCAGAGATAGTTCTGGACCTCAAAATACATGACAAGATTGCAATAATCAAAACAGCACGGCACTGGCAAAAACACAGGCAGGTAGACTAAGGGAACAGACTTTAGAACCTCAAAATAAACCTCAAGAAATACAGTCAAATAACTATTGACAAAGGGCACAATACAATCTAGTGGGAAAAGGAAAATCTCTTCAGCAAATGGTGCTGGAAAAACTGGCTGTCCACCTGCAGCGGGTCTTCTGTGTCTCACCGTTAACAAAAATTAACTTGAAATGCATCAAGGATAAAAACATAAAATCTCAAATAAAAAACTACAGGTGGAAAACACAGGAAATTCTTGGAGATTTGCAGAAGGCAATGATTTCTTAAATAAGACACCCAAAACACAAACAATAGTCTCAAAATAGACAAGTGGGACTACATTAGACTGAAAACCTACCACACAGCAAAAGAAACAGTGATTAGTGAGGAGACAATGCTGACATTGGAAGAATATATTTGCATTACATGTATAATATATATGTATATAATATATATTACACACACATTTTTAAATACCCTAAGAGTTAATTTTATAAGTATTCCAGGCACTCAAACATCCAGAACCAAGAAATACAAAGGACACCAAAAAGAATCATTCCAAGAAGATCCTCCCCAAGGCATATCATAGTCAGACTTGTTAAGACCACAGATAAAAATAAGATACTAAAACTGGCAAGAGAGAAATGACAAGTGACTTACAAAGGTCATCCCATTAGGCTAACACCGGACTTCTCAACAGAAACAATGCAAGCAAGGAAAGAATGGGAAGATGTATTGAAAGTGTTAAGAGAGAAACAATTTCAACCAAGATTATTGTATCCTGAAAGATTATCCTTCATATGGGAAAAAAAAGATTAAAATCTTCTCAGACGAACAAAACCTGAAAGAATTTGCCAGCACCAGGCCAGCTCTCCATGAAACCCTGAAGAAAGTACTGTTCCAGGAAAACTAAAGAAGTAACAACCAGAAACAAAAGAGTAAAAGGCAACTAAGGCAATGACCAACTTAAACGTTCGGACAAATTCATTAACATCGATAATAACATTGAATGTTACTGGATTAAATTCTCCAATCAAGAGACACAGACTGGCTGAATGGATTAAAAAACAAAAACCCTCTATCTGATGCCTACAGGAAACCCACTTCATGGATAAAGATATACAAAGACTGAAAGTGAAGGGTTGGAAAAAGATTTTCCATGCAAATGGGAACCAAAAAAGAGCTGGAGTTGCAATACTAATCT
>NW_006203007.1:65724-85886 GCF_000334495.1 Tupaia belangeri chinensis
GACCGGCCGGACGCCCAGGCCTCCCCCAGCCCCAGCTTTGTGTGTGTGTGCTGGCGGCGTAATTACTGATTTGATTCCAATCCATTATTTAGACAATTGAACCTACAATCTCGTCTTTAGTAAAATGAGGCGAAGTCAGATTTGATTACAGGTTCAGTCCCAGCGACAAGAGCCCGAAACCCGATGGGTTAATAACAGATCACGAGTAAATTATTCATGATTTTACGAGCTCTTTAGCTCCATTGAATCGGCCTAATTGAGAGGAAAAAAAAAAAGGGAGAGAGAAAGCCCGGTCCTCCCCCTCCCTTCGGCCCCTTGCTCCTCCCCGGATCCGATCTTGGGGAATCTCGACCCGGCCCGGGGCACTGGGGGCGGGAGTGAGGGGTTCTGGGGCGCTGGCCAAACCAGGGCCCAGCAGCCGTCTCCTCGCCGCCTTCCTCCGTCCAGCGCAGCCCCTGCCTCCACTGCTGGCCGCGCCTTGGCCTTACTACCCCGGGCCGGCTCCTGCCGGGCCCTCCCTTCCACTTCTCTCCTTCCCCCTCTTCTCTGCTCGGCTAGTGGCGCTCCAGCACAGGCCTCCCCGCAGGGATCCGGTCTCCTCGAGCCTGAGACCGGGGACTGTTCCTCACCCACCCTCCGGACCCTCCAGGCACTCATTTTCGCTATTTCCGGGACTCCCTTCCCCTCTAGCTCTCGCTATGTCTCTCTAGTTCTTTCCGTCTTTGCAGCTGTCTCTCTCTGGTTCTCCCTGTCCCCACTGCTTTCTTTTCCTCTGTCTCTTTCCCCCTGGTTTTGTCCATCTTCTTCCCTACTGCCTCTTCTTTTCTCTTTCCATTTTCTGCCTCTCTACCCGTAGCTTTCTCTCCTTTCTCTGCCCCTGTTCCCTCCCTCGCACCGCCTCCCCCCTCCTAGGCCGCTCTCTGGGCAAGTCCCTTGGGCTAACGGGGCGCCAGGGTCCCCACAGAGCTCATTAACAGCAGTGAGGCCCAGGCGGGGGCTGGGTGTAGGGCCTGGCCCAAAGATCCCAGTGGGGAGGCCTGCCACACCCCCACCCCAGCTGGAGACTAGGGGAAAGAAGAGGGTCATTCCCCTCAGCTGGTTCAGTGGGTTCCTAGTCATCCTCTGATCGCCTTTAAATTGTTGGGTCCCCCCCTTCTTCACTTCGAGCACTCTCCATGGGAACCCAGCCCAGGTGCAGGTGGAAAGGGGCCCTTAGGAGGTGCTTAACCTAGCATGGGGCTACTCCCCACCTGGGCATGGGGAAGGGGTGCTCACTGAGAGAGCAGGAGTATTTCAGAGGTAGCATTACCAGATAAAATGCAAGACGCCCAGTGAATTTCGGGTGAGTATCTTTAGTATAAGTGTATCCCATGATGTATTTGACTTTTAAACGAACAAAGATTTTTTTTAGTATATCTCATGTAATATTTGAATTTTAGATAAACACATACAATTTTAGTATAGATGTGTCTTACATCATATCTGAGTTTTAGCTAAACAACAAGTAATACATTTGTAGTATACTAAAAAATATTTGCACTATTTGGGATATACTTATACTAAGAAATTACTCATGCCTGATCTGAAACTCACATTTAACTGGGCAACTTGTATTTTTATTTGCTAATTCTGGCAACTCTGTTATGTGTTTGAGATAGGATTCAAAAAACCCACCCAGTTCCCCACTCTAGGGGGAATGATTGTGAACCTCTTATGAGGCTTCCCCCAAAGCAAGTGTGGGAGAACTTGGAATGTGCTGAGGGGATCCTGGGAGAGAACCCCAAAGTCCCCCTCAGCTGCCAGGTTGCTGAGCAACTTTCTGAGGCCTGAGCTTTCTACCCATACCCCTAACCCAGAGCCGTCCAGGCATTGGCAGTGGGGCCCCAGCCAGACCCCTTCCCAAGGGTGACAGGTTCTCTAAAGTCGTGCTCTTCCAGCTGTCTCTTCTGGAGCTGTGGAAGGAAGCAGGGAAGGCTGTGGTGTTGAATCCAGTCCCAGCTCTTCCCAGTGGTGTGCCCCCCATGCAAGTGGCTACGTTTCTCTCACCCCTGGTTTCCTCCTCTCTAACGTGGGAGGAGAACTAGTTACTTTTGGGAACAGTAGTGGTGACACAGTGACTTCCGTAAAGCCAATGGCATATGGAAGGCTCTAATACACGTTCATTTCTGCCTCCAACTTCCTTCCTTTTCCAGTTAGAACTTTGCCATTCTGTGAGACTGCTCTGGTTGTAAAACCCAGAACAACCACCGCACAGGGCATTGGTGAGGATTAAACTGTAAAATGCAGCTTCGTCTTCGGCCCAGCGCCCAAAGCTCAGGGGTCATCCAGTCCTTTTGGGTGTGGGAACTGATGAGAATGAAATGAAAGAGTTTCTGTCAAGGTACGACTTCAAAGTGCCAGTCCCTGACACTGCAGGGGGTGACGGGAGATAGCACTCCTCCTTAGGCAGTGCCAGGACCAGAGACCTTGTGCTGTTGAGACCTTAATCTGATGACTTCCTTTTCTGAGCCTCAGTTTCCACATCTATAAAAAGAGGAAAATAATAACTGGCTCACAGGATTGTTTTAAGGATCCAGTGAAATTCTGCATTTACGTAAAGCCCTTGGTGAAAGCGGACATGTCTTACACTGTTTGTGGGAAAATAAATTGGTACAGTCACTGTGGAGAACAATATGGAGGTTCCTCAAAACCTTCAAATAGAAATGCCATATGATCCAGGAATTTCACTCCTAGGTATCTACCCAAAGGAGAGGAGAATGCTCAGTCAAAAAAGCTCTTGCACATCTGTGTTTATTGTGGCATTATTCACAATTGCTAAAACATGGAACCAACTCAAATGTCCACAAACAGATGAATGAGCTGAAAAATGTGGCACATATACTCCATGGAATATTATTCAGCCATAAATAACAAAACTCTGGTGTTTGACAGAAAGTGGACGAAAATGGAAGATTTATTGCTGAGAGTGAAGCAAGTCAGGCTATGAAAGAGAGACATTGCATATCTCCACTTAAAATATACTCACTCTCCACACTCTATGGTAGATATTGAAAGATTGGAGGACATAAAAGCATTGAAAATTGTTATGGACATGGAGCATAAAATGAAAGGAGAGTGGGAGATAGGAAAAGAGTAGGGAAGAAAATTTGTGGAAAAACTAGAGGTAAGTCATTTGTGGGACACAGAAATGGTTTATTACCTGTCGATGATGATGTGTATAGTATTCTCCACCAGACTGGTCTAAGGTATATTTCATGCTGGGTAAACTCTCTTTACAATCTAAATGATGTATAGCAATTGAATGTATAAATAATAATAACAAATTTAAAAACTTATACAGAAAAAAGAATGTAATTTCATAATTTATAAATGGAAATAAAAGCCTCAAACAAATAGTCATGGTTAACTTTCAATATGTGAAAAATATAAATTAAAAAAAAGAAATCAGGTAGATTTTCAGTTGAGGTCATTAGATACTACCATGTTTGTGGATGGTGATAAGATAATAGTCACTTTCACCGAAGAAATACACTTTTTACCACATTTCTTTGTCCCATTAATTCTGTAAAGAAATGGGGTAAAAAGTTTGTTTTGGAAGTGGAGGTGACTATCACCTTTATTATCTGTTGAAGATAACTTTATAGTATTATCAACTGGACTTGGGAGAAACGTACACTTGTTGGAATATTCATTTTGCAAGCTAAATAATGTGATTGAATGTATAAAAGCACTTGAGAGTGATGTAAATACCAGATATAGTATGTGTGAAAGAGGAGGGTTTGAGGAAGGACATTGGAGGAAGGACAGGGAGGCAAAGCATTAATGGCACAAAGAGGTGTGGTATTATCTGTTAAAGATATTTTGCAGTTTTATTAACTGTACTAGGGAGAAATGCTCACCTGTTGAAATATCCACTTTGTAAGACAAATAATGTGATTGAATGTATAGGAGAAAATGAAATGAAAATAATTAATTAATTAATTAATTCTAAAAAGTAAAATAAAAAAAAGTATCACATTTTTTATCTAACATCTCTGTGTTTTCAGCTCAAGTTACTCTTGTATTAACTGTATTGCAAACTCACTAAAATAATTTATATCTGTGATCTAACTATTTCTGTTTCAAACCCTAAAAATGTGTCTCTAGTTTATCACATATCCTTTGTGTAATCTGTTAATATTTAGAGGTCTGTATCTTTGGCTAATTGCCTTAATTATTTCTAGCTGACACAAATATCTCTACATTAATTTAAGATACCTATGCTGTAATAATATACTATATTATTATAAACTGTAGTAATTCAAGAGAGACATTAATACTTCTCCCAAAATTAGAAGGGATCAAATTAGGAGCAAACAGTAGATTTTAAATAAAGAATAATTCAAAGACTACAAACCTACTAGTGAGAGCCTTCCTAAAACAGAGGACTCTTTCAAAGGTGACTTTTTCTTTTGTGTTCTGACACTAAATTAGAAATATCTAAATAAATACATGATGTTATTTCAGAGTATTACCCAAAGAACAGGAAGAGACATTATTTAGATTCCATATTATGTGAAGCTTATAACATTTAAATTACATATAATTTGAATTTTATAATATGAAGCTTCTGCATTTATTTGAATCTGCTACTTCCTGCTAAGGAAGATATTAGCTAAATAGATTATCAGAATAATGATCTCAGAGTGTTTAATAAAGGAGACTCTTTGGAAGAATGAAAACTGGTCAGGCTTTGAACATAAGTTGTGAGTATACATACAGTTAACTATTAGCAGAGAATTCTAGAAGTCAACAAACCCATAAGGGACATTATACAGGCTGGAATGGCAGAGGCACAGCCATGAACAGAAGAGAAGGATGGGACAGCATCTGCTTATACCTCATACTGTCTCTTATTGCACTTAAAACAGATTCAGAATTAACCAAGGTATGTGTTCACATTGTCTCTCTTCCTGGGGAAACTAACCCTCATCCCCTAAGATAAATCTACATTAAATCAATAGTTAAATATGATGTTCTCTATTGACTTCTTTTAACTCAATACAAACTATGAAGAAGGATTTGAAACCTTGATTCATCTTCAGTCATTTAGATCAATTTATTTTCCATAATCTTCTCATGGCATTTTTCACTTCTGCATTCCTCAAAGTATAAATAAGAGGGTTAAGTAAAGGTGTTCCAATTGTATAAAACACAGCTATCATCTTGTCCATAGGGAAAGTAGTTGCAGGACGTGTGTATATAAATATGCAAGGTCCAAAAAACAAGATGACCACGATGATGTGGGAGATGCAGGTGGACAAAGCTTTTCTCCTCCCTTCAGCACTGTGATTTCTCAGAGAATACAAGATGATAACATAGGAGAACATCAGTATGACAAAACTCACTGTGCAAATGGCCCCACTATTGGAAACCAAGAGTAGATTTATTACATAAGTGTCTGCACAGGCAAGTTTCAACAAGGGCTGCAAATCACAGAAATAGTGATCAATCACATTGGGACCACAGAATGGCAGACTCAAAGCAAGGAAAATCTGAGTTAAAGAATGCACATAGGACCCCACCCAGGCCACAGCCACCAACCCACTGCAGACCCGGCGGCTCATGATTGTCGTGTAGTGCAGGGGCTTACAGATGGCCACGTAGCGGTCAACAGCCATGAGGATAAGAATGAAGATCTCCAGGCAGCCAAAAACATGAGATGTAAATACCTGGATTATGCACTCACTGAAAGAAATAGTTGTCTTCTTTAAAAGGGAATCCACGATTATTCTAGGGGCTATAGAAGTAGAGAGGCAGGTATCAGATAAGGATAAGTAGAAAAGGAAGAAGTACATTGGGCTCCCTAGTGTACGGCTGGTCTTGATGGTGGTGATAATAAGCAAGTTGCCCACCAATGTCCCCAAATAGAAAAGCAAAAAAATGACAAACACTATTTTCTTTTTAACTGGATCCTCTGTCAACCCAAGCAGAATGAACTCGGTCACATTATTATTCAAGTACATGGTTTCATGAACGAGGAAAAGGCGCAAGTGTGAAATAATTTATCTGCAAAAAATAAAGGAATTAATTTATGATGTGCTATGTGATGCTATGGAATATCTTTAGCACAATTAAATATTCCTTATGAGGAGCATTCTGCTTATAGTTTCTAAATAAGTCATTTCAATTCCTGTGTTTTATTTAATGAGCTCTTCATAGGATTATGAGTCTCAAACGTGCTGATAAATATAATATCTTCTAAGACATTCTGTAAACTCAAGCCCTTGTTAACTTTGGCATGCCTCTTATTAGTTTTGTCAATTAAATTAATTAAAAGTTAAAAGGTATAGATCTATTTAATAATTTCTTCTTTTGTTCATACTTAGTAAATCTCAGCACCCATATTTTTTATGGTACTAACTAAACATTTAGGATATATTTGACTGCTCTTCTTATTTTATGATATAAATGTAAAGTTACATTTATTGGCACCCCATAGAGAATGTCTTATATTTATATATAGTATATATCCATTATACATAACCATATAAATAGATATTTATCAATACACAATTTACTTCATTCTGTACATAATTACTGCCATATTTTCCAGCTTGAAAGAGGAAAAGGACACATTTATATCCTCTAAGTTATCTACTACTTCATTGAAGTACACTTATGATATTAGATACTTGACATAAACTGATGAAATTAATGTTCTTTGATAGCTACTAACATATTAAACACCTTCATTTCTAACTTTTTTCCTGCTAATTTATGAGAGGCATTCTATAGAAGATTTAAAGTCTGTGGACAAGATATATCATTATTATAACATTCATGTTGACATGATTCAAGTTTTTAGCTTAAGTAACTTATATCTAGGTAGTTTGAATACATATTGCCAGACAGTTGTCCTAAGAGCACAATATAGCATAATACCTGTACACTTTTTGTTATGCAGGCATCTGAGAATCTCACATTCTTGGATAAGAACAGAGATTCATAAGAGGAAGATGAAGAGATAATTTCAGATAAAAAGAACAATAGATTTCTTTATTCAATTTGTTTTTTCTCTTAGAAAAGTCAATAATAATAAAACTTTGAAATTTCACCTGTTTCAATTAAAATGTAATTTCTTTAAGGAAGAAAGAAATATTATTCCAAGATGTCATTTTTAACAACAAAAGTGTTCATCTTTGCAAAGATGACATTGAAAGGGATGTATGTGCGTATAAAGATATAAACTGAAATGTAGTTTATTCAAATATAACCAGAAAGACATAAGGGAACTGAGCTGATATCTTAATATAATAATAATCCTATTCTTTCCTTTGTACATTTAAAAGAGTGACCCAATAAGAAGTAATGAAAGTTGAAAATGTGGTGGTGTGGGTTAAGACTAGTGCACCCCAAATGTTCAACTGCAGGGCTCAAGTTCCATACCCCGGGATCTTGAAAAATACACTGGAGGCATGTGTATGCACACCCCAAATAAGAGAAAGAAATAGGAAGAAGGAAATACAGCATGAGCATCACCCCTGGGGGTTCTTTCTCACTGTTTGCCACCCTAAGGCAAACAAAAGAAGAAAGAGAAAGAAAAAGAAAGAAAGGAAGAAATAAAGACAGAAAAAGAAAGCAAGAGAAAGAAAAAGAAGAAAAATAAAATGTAGTGGACTTTGGAGGCATGATAATGTGAAAGTCTTTCTCATGTCTATTAGTTAGAATTTTGGTACTTCTTTGAGTGTACAACTTTTGGTCTATATAGCCTCAATCCCAGTACTCTATTTATTTCTAAAACAAATTTATTTACTTTATACATTTGGACACTTATTTTAAAGATAAATATAAAATCAGAAATATATTATTTAATTAAATATAATAATTTAGATTGTTATCAAATTTTTAATCAATATTTTGATCAATAACCAATAGCCATTTTTCTTCCTGAAATTCCTCTTCATTTCTAGCTAAACAATTTCACAATTTTAAGACTCAGTTATGAAGAAACCTCCTCTAAGTGCCTTCAGTGATTGCCTTGTGATAATGGAAATTATCTGTGATGTCTCTAAGTGCATTCCTTGTCTTTTCCTATAGTATTATGTATATTTGCTTAAGTACAGCTATACATGTGGTTTTAAAATCTTCTTCCCTTTCATAAGACTACCAGAAATCTGTGCTCTTGGGATATTATTCCCCACTATACCAAATATGATGTCTTGTATGATGTAGTTACTTAATGTCTTAAAATCAAATCTTCTCCCCTATATCTTAAAATGAAATAATATATATATGACTATTTTAGGCTCTTCTGATTGAAAAACACATTTGCATCATGCATTAATTTATTGGGCTTTTTATCTATTATGTATGATAGACCAACATCTATGTGCATCACTTGAAAAGTTAAAAAATAGGAAGAGAATAGATAAACTCATTGCTCTTTTTTTTTATCATTACATGTTGTATTCTTGTACTAATGCAATTGCATTGTGCCCCCCCAAAAAAGGAATACGAATAATTGTTTATTAATTAAATGAAATATTAAAGATGTGAAAATAAAAAATGCAAAAATTTATAATCCTGGGAGCTATTTTTTAAAACTTACTGAATCAGCTCCACACCCTAGGGTAGAAGATGTAGTACTGTACACAGCCCACGCGATCTGAAAAGACACTGAGACTCTGACACCCACAAAATGATCATCTTATGAATTTGATGTTGTTGCTGTTATTTTTAACATGAGTCCTTGGCCCTTCAGGGATACAAGGAGGAGAGCCTGCATATTTTTCATATGCTGTGCTTCTCATATAGTTTAGTGGGTCTCTATATGAATGACCATATGATGATTTTTTTCCAGAAGTGTTTAGGCCTTTCATTAGGCATAATATGGGAGGCTGATCTAAAAAAATCCAACA
Organism: Tupaia belangeri chinensis; assembly: GCF_000334495.1. NCBI lineage: Eukaryota > Metazoa > Chordata > Mammalia > Scandentia > Tupaiidae > Tupaia > Tupaia belangeri. The sequence goes on from NW_006203007.1 coordinate 74,625, forward strand.
AAAAAAGTGAGCTATGAGGGTCAGGAGATAAAATAGCACCAGTAATATAGCATTATCTTTGAATAACTACTGTACTTACCACAACATTTCAAACAAGACTAGCCAACTTTAAAATAGATACATAAGCAAAAAAATGACAAACACTATTTTCTTTTTAACTGGATCCTCTGTCAATCCAAGCAGAATGAACTCGGTCACATTATTATTCAAGTACATGGTTTCATGAACGAGGAAAAGGCGCAAGTGTGAAATAATTTATCTGCAAAAAATAAAGGAATTAATTTATGATGTGCTATGTGATGCTATGGAATATCTTTAGCACAATTAAATATTCCTTATGAGGAGCATTCTGCTTATAGTTTCTAAATAAGTCATTTCAATTCCTGTGTTTTATTTAATGAGCTCTTCATAGGATTATGAGTCTCAAACGTGCTGATAAATATAATATCTTCTAAGACATTCTGTAAACTCAAGCCCTTGTTAACTTTGGCATGCCTCTTATTAGTTTTGTCAATTAAATTAATTAAAAGTTAAAAGGTATAGATCTATTTAATAATTTCTTCTTTTGTTCATACTTAGTAAATCTCAGCACCCATATTTTTTATGGTACTAACTAAACATTTAGGATATATTTGACTGCTCTTCTTATTTTATGATATAAATGTAAAGTTACATTTATTGGCACCCCATAGAGAATGTCTTATATTTATATATAGTATATATCCATTATACATAACCATATAAATAGATATTTATCAATACACAATTTACTTCATTCTGTACATAATTACTGCCATATTTTCCAGCTTGAAAGAGGAAAAGGACACATTTATATCCTCTAAGTTATCTACTACTTCATTGAAGTACACTTATGATATTAGATACTTGACATAAACTGATGAAATTAATGTTCTTTGATAGCTACTAACATATTAAACACCTTCATTTCTAACTTTTTTCCTGCTAATTTATGAGAGGCATTCTATAGAAGATTTAAAGTCTGTGGACAAGATATATCATTATTATAACATTCATGTTGACATGATTCAAGTTTTTAGCTTAAGTAACTTATATCTAGGTAGTTTGAATACATATTGCCAGACAGTTGTCCTAAGAGCACAATATAGCATAATACCTGTACACTTTTTGTTATGCAGGCATCTGAGAATCTCACATTCTTGGATAAGAACAGAGATTCATAAGAGGAAGATGAAGAGATAATTTCAGATAAAAAGAACAATAGATTTCTTTATTCAATTTGTTTTTTCTCTTAGAAAAGTCAATAATAATAAAACTTTGAAATTTCACCTGTTTCAATTAAAATGTAATTTCTTTAAGGAAGAAAGAAATATTATTCCAAGATGTCATTTTTAACAACAAAAGTGTTCATCTTTGCAAAGATGACATTGAAAGGGATGTATGTGCGTATAAAGATATAAACTGAAATGTAGTTTATTCAAATATAACCAGAAAGACATAAGGGAACTGAGCTGATATCTTAATATAATAATAATCCTATTCTTTCCTTTGTACATTTAAAAGAGTGACCCAATAAGAAGTAATGAAAGTTGAAAATGTGGTGGTGTGGGTTAAGACTAGTGCACCCCAAATGTTCAACTGCAGGGCTCAAGTTCCATACCCCGGGATCTTGAAAAATACACTGGAGGCATGTGTATGCACACCCCAAATAAGAGAAAGAAATAGGAAGAAGGAAATACAGCATGAGCATCACCCCTGGGGGTTCTTTCTCACTGTTTGCCACCCTAAGGCAAACAAAAGAAGAAAGAGAAAGAAAAAGAAAGAAAGGAAGAAATAAAGACAGAAAAAGAAAGCAAGAGAAAGAAAAAGAAGAAAAATAAAATGTAGTGGACTTTGGAGGCATGATAATGTGAAAGTCTTTCTCATGTCTATTAGTTAGAATTTTGGTACTTCTTTGAGTGTACAACTTTTGGTCTATATAGCCTCAATCCCAGTACTCTATTTATTTCTAAAACAAATTTATTTACTTTATACATTTGGACACTTATTTTAAAGATAAATATAAAATCAGAAATATATTATTTAATTAAATATAATAATTTAGATTGTTATCAAATTTTTAATCAATATTTTGATCAATAACCAATAGCCATTTTTCTTCCTGAAATTCCTCTTCATTTCTAGCTAAACAATTTCACAATTTTAAGACTCAGTTATGAAGAAACCTCCTCTAAGTGCCTTCAGTGATTGCCTTGTGATAATGGAAATTATCTGTGATGTCTCTAAGTGCATTCCTTGTCTTTTCCTATAGTATTATGTATATTTGCTTAAGTACAGCTATACATGTGGTTTTAAAATCTTCTTCCCTTTCATAAGACTACCAGAAATCTGTGCTCTTGGGATATTATTCCCCACTATACCAAATATGATGTCTTGTATGATGTAGTTACTTAATGTCTTAAAATCAAATCTTCTCCCCTATATCTTAAAATGAAATAATATATATATGACTATTTTAGGCTCTTCTGATTGAAAAACACATTTGCATCATGCATTAATTTATTGGGCTTTTTATCTATTATGTATGATAGACCAACATCTATGTGCATCACTTGAAAAGTTAAAAAATAGGAAGAGAATAGATAAACTCATTGCTCTTTTTTTTTATCATTACATGTTGTATTCTTGTACTAATGCAATTGCATTGTGCCCCCCCAAAAAAGGAATACGAATAATTGTTTATTAATTAAATGAAATATTAAAGATGTGAAAATAAAAAATGCAAAAATTTATAATCCTGGGAGCTATTTTTTAAAACTTACTGAATCAGCTCCACACCCTAGGGTAGAAGATGTAGTACTGTACACAGCCCACGCGATCTGAAAAGACACTGAGACTCTGACACCCACAAAATGATCATCTTATGAATTTGATGTTGTTGCTGTTATTTTTAACATGAGTCCTTGGCCCTTCAGGGATACAAGGAGGAGAGCCTGCATATTTTTCATATGCTGTGCTTCTCATATAGTTTAGTGGGTCTCTATATGAATGACCATATGATGATTTTTTTCCAGAAGTGTTTAGGCCTTTCATTAGGCATAATATGGGAGGCTGATCTAAAAAAATCCAACAAAAAAAGTGAGCTATGAGGGTCAGGAGATAAAATAGCACCAGTAATATAGCATTATCTTTGAATAACTACTGTACTTACCACAACATTTCAAACAAGACTAGCCAACTTTAAAATAGATACATTGATCAAAATAGTAGGAAACAGATAATGTGTGATGGTGGTGATAATGGAGAAGACCTGAAAGAAAAGCAATCAGGAAAGGTGGAACGTACAAGAGGGCAAATGCAATGTTGGTAGCTCCTTTACGCTTCTATGCTGTATTGCAGAGGCTAAAGTGAGAAACACGCTTTCCTTAAGAACTCTCTTAAACTACTCAACCCTTCCTGAATATTTTACACTAGACTTTTATTTTTACAAGAATCCTCCTTTTCATTTATTTCTTTGTAGAATTTACCATTATCTGTGTAAACAAAGAGAGGTTTGCCCAAGATGCTTTATCTCCCCAAAATCCCAATTATACACTGATATAATGAACATACCCTCAGAACTTCACTCTGTATAACTGAATCCCCTAATTCTTGTTGCCTGCTCAAGAGATACTTGGAAAACAAATAGATCAGTGACCAAAAGTTAGTCATAAAATTCAATACCCATTACCTATGCTTCCTCTACCCAGTAGTCCCAAATGTCATGAAATTAATATTTAAATATTCATTTTCCCTAATCTTCTTAGACAAAAAACAGGAACATTCTAGAGAAGAGGGTGCAAAAAAACATGAAAAAATGGTGGAGAGGGATGAAAAATGGTGGAGAGGGGGAAACCAGCAATTAGCGTAATGGCTATGTCGCTGGACTCCCACGTAGTCGCAGTTCGCGTCCCAGACCCGGTGACTTAGAACTCACGCTGGGCACGTGTGCGTGCGTGCCCAAGATCCTGAGAGGAGAATGGAGGAGAAGGGATTGCAGCGTGGCCATCCCCCCTGTGGGGCGATTTCTCACTTTCTGTCTCTATGTCTCTGTCTGTCTGTCAAGCGCACGCGCCCTATAGCGAAAACCTCTCCAAAAAAAAAAAAAAAATGAAGAGGGAAGATTTAACCCTGTTATTTATACCAATGTCTCTATGATATATATATATATATATATATATATATATTTCACTTTTAATATATAGTATAGTGTATTGTCATGCATACACTTAGAACATTAATAATGAATACTAGTCAACTTTTCAATCAGTATCATATATGTGTTATTTACAAATTATATATGTAATATATGTTTTTGTTAATATTTGAAATCCTGTCTTCAGGCTTTTTTTGTTCTTTCCATTCTTTTCTTTTCTTTCTTTTTTTTTATATGTTTTTTTGTGTGTGTGTGTCAGAAGTGGGTGTGTGCATGTAAGAGAGAAAGACAAAGTGCCAAAGTTCCCCTTAGGGCCCCTGGTCATGCCACAATCCATTTTCCTCCACTTTTCTATCCTGTGAGGATGTTGGGCAAATGTGTGCATGCCCAGAAAGTTTGTCAAGTCTCTGGGTCCAGAGTGCAAACCATGTTGGGCCATATGGGATTCAGCTTCTTTTGCACAGTGCTTAATCACTGTAGTATGGGGCCACAACTACAAATTATTTTTTATGATACTATTGTGTCTTTGGAAAAGTCAATACATTTTTAAATAGACAAACAGAAAAATACATCATGACTTTTCTGATGGCCCAATTTTTAAGAATCACATAAGAAGTAATTATTCTCTGCTGCAATACAAAATAATCTATTCAAAGTCAACACTCACAGATTTAAACACTGGCATTCTCCAGAAGCTATGTCAGAGTCACTATTCTCAATTAACATTATCTTTAATTTTCATCATTCATAATCTCCTCTAATTTTCTAATACAACTCTTAGTGAGGAATGATCTTGTCCATACACCTCAAAAAAGAACTAGACATTTCTACACTCTTCCATCTCAAGACACTAATCAGCTTCTCACGATCCTCTCCTCTTATCCCATAACCCACCCCTCCTATACTGTCTCAAGTATCTTCAGTTGCCCTTCCTGCTATTGTATGTTACAATCTTTCTCAATAATTTTGTATGAAACATGGGGACAAGTCATTCATTTTTCCTTCTAGAGTTTCAGAAAGAGTAAACCCAGACTTCTGCTTACAATCTTATCAGGAACGAAGGGAGCCTGATCAAAATTGGAGGAAGCATAGCCAACATATGAGCAGAAGAAATTGGTTCCAAAAATAAGACTTCAAGTGTGGAATTCACCCACTTCCAAAGTATTTTGCTACGTCTTATTTTATTTCCTTTGTATTATTGTTTTGGACTTTTATTTAAATGGTGAAATAAATACTATAAAGTTACTACTCTTCCCAACAAATAAATTGTTATAAAAAAATTAAGTCTGGGCCAGTTCAATAGAGCAACAGTAATATTCTGCTCTAGAGAAGTCAGATCCCACATGGTAGCTGCAGTTGGAATATCAGGCCTGGAAAGCTTGAAAATATACCAGGTACAAATGCCCAAGATCTGCTGAGCTGGGGGATTGAATGGAGAGGATTGAGGCATGACCAGACCCTGTGCAGAATGCTCATCTCTCTACTCTCACATGCAAGATCACACACTGTATACAGAATAAAGAAAAAAAAATTTTTAATCCTTTCTCTATCCTGTATCCTGCCTCATCCTAAAGGTAACCAATATTCTTACTTCTTAACATTTCTTGTGAATAAAATATATTTATCATACATCATCATACATGTGTGTGTGTTTGTGTGTCTGTGTGTATTAGTCTTACCTGGTTTTGAAATTTAAAAAAAAATTAGCATACTTTGGAACCAGTAGTTTGTGTAATGGTCATCTTCATGTTGCTGGACTCCCAGGTAGAAAACTTCAGTTCAAGTCCTGGACCTGACAGGTTAAAAGTCACCCTGGATCCATGTGTGTGCATGCCAAAAACCCTGAAAAGAGAATGGAGGAGAAGGAATTGTAACATGGTCATCCTCTCTAGAAGGTAATTTCTCTCTTCCTGTCTCTCTGTTTCTTTCTGTCTCTCCAGCAAGTGTATGCACCCTATAGCAAAAACTTTTCAAAAAAATAAACAGAAAAACTCAGTAAGATTAATTATCTGATATATATATATAGGTGTACATGCCATGTCAAATGGTTCTCTAGGGTGGAATTTCTTGGGATCATTAGCTATAGTGAGGTTATGACAATGGAATATTCGATAGATCAAACCTGACTTACAGATTTCTTAGAACTCTGGCTCTTGCCTCTAACTCATGAAGCCGAGAAGGAAAACATCCAGTCCCTGAGGTATATGGCAAGTCATGGTCAATATCTCCTTCCAATACAATATCTTAGTCTCCAAGTCTGATGCAATGTTTTAATTATTCAGAACGTTTGTTGGCAAAAATCTGTCCCACACTAATGAGTATTATCAACTCCACAGGGATAACTTTTTCTGGCAGCCAATAGCATCTTGGCAAAAAGCTTTAGAGGTAAATCCCATTATTGAGTCTTCAAATGGCTCCTAAGAGCAGGTCTCAATTAGTTGAAGTTTCCCTGGATTCATTACATCTGTCACTTTCATAGTATAATATTTTTGTTTCCAGTGCCTTGCCCAATCCAGAACTATGACTGATTCCTTTATTTTATCTCCATCCATCAGTTCATGTTAATTTTCTGTCTTTGCTCAGAGCATCTTCCTGAAGTCACTTTTTTCTCCTTCCTGTCACTCAGAGTCTGGCCTGGACACAGCTCCATCTTTACTTAAGATTTGCCTGGCACTTAGGAGTTCCCATTGTTTATACACAGCACCTGCAGGCTCCTTCTTAAAGCATTTTTTCCCCTCAAATTTGAGTATCTTGAAAACATATATGAATGCTCTAAAGTTTAGCTTCAGTCTTCCTATTCACCCCAAATAAGACAGACTTCAGGATGAAAAGGCTGAAGAGCTACTTGCTCATGTCACTGTCATTTGTGACAACCCTGCTCTTTAGAGACATGACTGCATGGGTCACTGGCATTTTCAATGGACATAATGGCAAAATTCCAAATTAGTCAAGGAAATCATATTTACTATGAGCGTGTGATTATAAACACTCAAATATTGGTTGGCATTACAGTTGCAATTTGGAAAGAATATTTTATCATGTGTTTTTGTTCTTTCTTTAAGTTTTTTTTTTTTTTTTTAGAGGTTTTTGCTATAGGTTGCGGGCGCTCACCAGAAAGACAGAGAGAGACAGGGAGACAGAAAGTGAGAAATCACCCTCCCCAGGAGGGATGGTCATGTTGCAATCCCTTCTCCGTTCTCTTCTTGGGACCTTGGGCACACATGCACAGCACCTTGTGTAAATTTAAGCCAACAGTTCTAGGACGAACTGCGGTCACCTACATGGGAGTCCATCGACATAGGCATTATGCCAATTGCTGGTCCCTGTGTGTTTTCTTTTCAGGTTTTTTATATCAAAGATTTAAAATTACATTCTTTTCATTTGATAATTTTTATTAACATTTAATATTTGTACATTTGGAGGGGTAAAATATGGTTTTAAAAATACTTAGGCAGTGCATAATAATAAGGTTATTACCATATCCATTATCTTCAACAAAGAGTATTATATAATGCTGTGTACCTTCAATTTTCATTTACTAGATTTTTTTTTTGGACATATGTATATAAGATTAGCAAGGCCTTTTTGTGCTCTGTTCTGATACTCTCTTTCATAACCCATAACCTGTTTGCCTTATTTATAGGCATTCTTAAATCTGGGAAACATTTTTTTTCCTATTTCTCCTTCTCTAAACTGCTCATCTCTCATGTAGTCTCTGGTAATTATTTTTACTTTTCCTAACTCTTTGCTTTAAAATCTTTCAATTATGGCCATAAAATGCAGACATACAGTATATGTTAAGTGTGGACATATATTTTTTTGTCTTTCATAATTTGACTTATTTTACTTGGCATTAAATCTATATTCATCCACTTCGTGTCAAATGACAGAATCTCACTTTCATTATAGTTGAATAGTATCCCAAGTGTATATGTGCCAGATTTTCTTCATCTAGTCATTGCTTCTTGGGCACTTCATTGGTTCCATGTCTTAGCTACTGTGAATAATGCTGTGATAAACAAAGATGTGATTTCCTGTACTTTGGTAAATACCTATGAGTAGCTTTACTGGGTCATACGGTAGCTCAGTTTGTAAAAGTTTGAGGAACCTCTCAAATGTTTTCCACAGTGTTTACTGGGTTGTTTCAAAAGTCATAATGTATTTTTGTCTATGTTTTTCTGTACAAAAATATGTCATGACTTTTCCAACGATCCAATAGTTTACACTCCCACCAATAATGCAAGAGATTCTTTTTTCCCCACAATCTTTCCAAGCTTGGTTGCTTTTTGTTTTTTCTGATGCTAGTCATTCTGACTGTGGCTAAATAATACTTCACTGAGGTTTATATTGTTTGTAATACAACAAGAGGTTTCTTTCCCTTTTTTGTATCTTTTTACATTTTTTTCTTCAATTTTTCAGTCTCCAATGTACAGATCTCTTTTTTTTCATATTTTAAAAACCCTTTTAAAAGAACAATTTCAACATAGTAAAAAAATAATAAGTATAATGAACCACCAAGTATAAATCACCCCAACCTAACAGCTATTAATGGCTAACATGCTTGATAATTTTTTCCCTTTTCTTTTTTTTTTTTTTTTTACCATGCTTGATTTTTTTATCCCTTTTCTTTTTTCTTTTTTTTTATTCTTTTTATTCTTTTTTTAGTTTAGTAAGTATAACTATATGCTTTCTCATTTTTACTTTTTTAAAATTTATTTTATACATTCATTCACTATACATCACATAGCTTGTACATTGAATTTACCCAACATGAACACACTTCACACCAGTCCATGCAAGGATACAAAAATGTTATCATCAACAGATAATAATACATTTATGCATCTGATAATGTCTTCCCTTCTGTTTCTTTCTTCATATATTTCTTTATATTTGTCCCCTTCTCCCACTCTCTTGCCACATTGTCTTCAGTACTCACAACTATTTTTAATGCTTCTATTTCCTCTAATCTTTCATTTTCCACCATAGAGTGCATACAGTCAATATATATTAAGTCAAAACATACAGTGTCGACAGAAGATGCCTTCATGGCTAATGAGAACTAGTGATTTCAGGAGACTAGGAGAAATTAAGATGTTCCACTGATAATTCAGCCTCCAGCCCTTAAACTCGCATGGTAGGAAGACTTTGCAGCCTCTTGTCTCTGTATCTGTCTTTGTCTCTCTCTACCTCTGTCTCTGTCTCTCTCTCCTTATTTTTTTGTAATTTTTTCTTTATAAAGTTATTTAAAGTTAAGCAGTTTCTGGGCTCTCAGCCCCTCCTTTCCCTTTATCTTGTTAATCCCTCCCAACCCAGGAAAGGCAAGGGCACAGGTCACAGAAGACCCCTTCATGGATACTGAGAACTAGTGATTGCACACTGCATGGTTTTCTAATGTTTGCTTTAAAAAAAAAGTAGGGTTTTTACATTTTTTTTCTTGTCTTTTTCTCTGTTTCTTGGTTGTTTTTGTTGCTGTTGTTTCTCTTTGTCTGTTTCCTTTTCTGCATGCCCCTGGATGCTCAGATTGAACTTCCAGAATTAGAAAGAAACACACCATCCATCAGTTGACAAGAAATCACCAAAGGACCACAAGAAATATGGGAAAGCAAGAAAATTCCTCTTCCCCAAGGGAAAAGAATGGCTCCTCCTCATCCACAGACAGCTCAACAGAAATTATGGATATGTCTGATAAAGAATTTAGAACTCTCATAATGGCAAAGCTAGCAGAGATGGAAGAGAAGAGAGACAATGCACTTCAGGAGAATGGAGAAAGGAGCTGATGAGTGCTGAGAGGTGAGGAAATTCTTGCAGGATCCAGAAGAGGAATTACACACTTTAAAAAAGAATCAAATGGAATTGTTAGAGATCAAGACTATAATACAGGAAGTCAAAATATCCCTTGAAAGTATTAAAAGCAGATTAGATCACACAGAAAATAGAAATTTCAGACATAGAAGAGAAAATTGCTTGCCTAGAAAAATCCACCACAAAGACTGAGAAAATTGCCCCCAAATATGAGAATGATATACGAGAAGTACAAGATACCATCAAAAGTCTGAACATTTGGATAATTGGCATTCCAGAAGGTGAAGAGACTCATAAGGGCATTGATAATCTATTCCATGAAATCCTGCAAGAAAACTTTCCAAAGCTAGAGAAGCGTTCAAAGATCCAGTCGCAAGAAATACAAAGGACCTCAAATAGAATCAACCCAAGATCTTCTCCAAGACACATTATAGCTAGACTGACCAAAACCACAGACAAAGACAAGATACTAAGATTGGAAAGAGAGAAATGGCAAGTTAACTACAAAGGTTATCCCATCAGACTAATAGCAGACCTTTCATTGGAAACAATGCGAGGAAGGAAACAATGGGAAAATATATTCAAAGTGTTAAGGGAAAAGCAATTACAACCAAGAATACTGTACCTGGCAAGACTGTCCTTCTGTGGGAAGAAAAGACAAGAACATTCTCAGATAAACAAAACCTGAAAGAATTTACCAGCACCAGATCAGATCTCCAAGAAGTTCTTAAGGGAGTGCTATGTCAGAAAAATTAAATGTAGTCACACAGAAATAAGAGTTCAAAAACTAAGAAAATGGCCAACTTAATCATATGGACAAGTCTGGAGTTCAATATTATATCTCAGAATTCAATCGGGAAGTTCGAACCACAACAGAAGATAGATTACGTATGTGAGACTGAACTGGTGAAATAGCATTCTGACTTTTGACTAAAATATTGCTACTTTTCTTCTAGGCTTTGTTGTCCAGTTTTAAGAGTTTCTGTCCTGTCTTGAGCTGTCAATAGGTTCATGTACCTACTATTTGAACAAGATACTAACCTGTTTCCAGGTTTTAAGATTTAAGGAAATTTACTTACCAATTCAAAACTGTTTTTATTTTTATTTTTTGGAGAGACCTTCACTGTAGGGCATGTGCGCTCGCCAGACAGACAGAGAGAGACATAGAGACAGAAAGCGAGAAATCGCCCCCCAGGGGGGATGGTCACGCCGCAATCCCTTCTCCTCCATTCTCCTCTCGGGATCTTGGGCACGCACGCACACGTGCCCGGCGTGAGTTTTAA
>NW_006203007.1:86114-87975 GCF_000334495.1 Tupaia belangeri chinensis
GAAATGGAATATTATGGATGATAACATGCATGATTAAGCCACTATGCAGTATATTCTAGATGGATAACCATTTTTTTGTATGCTGTGATGATGATTAGGGGATGAATGTAATTTAATTTAAAAAAAATTTCAGGAGAAAAAAAATAATGAAAACTATTTTTCATGAAATTAGAAAAAATGCATATTTGAGGACTGCAGTAAGCTATATAGTCCCAGCTGGGTGCTACTTCATTGTATGTTCATTCTACTCACTGAGGTTTATACTTAGGGTCAGACTTGTGTTCATAGATATGCACTTGCTATTGAAAATATTTAGATTAATTAAGTTCTTTAGCAAATAAATAAAATAGGGGAAAAGGTGTAGAAAGCAACCATGGGTACCAAAGATAGTGTGGGAGGAGGGTGAGACACAGCAGATTGTGAGAGATAGGGAATCGAGAATGACAAAAATAACAAATATACAGGAAATAGGAAATGGAAAATTGTATGTTTATGTGCTTTATTGAACCGATATATAGTGTATTCTGGGTGGGAAATCTCATTTTGTTTGCTGTGATGATGTGTAGTGAAGGAATGTAAATAAATAAATTTAAAGAAAAAAAAGAAAAGGTGAGAGAGTTAGGAAAAAAAATACAATGTCTCTCTCTCATAGCCTGGTTTGCTTTACTCAGCAGTAAATCTTCCATATTCAACCACTTTCTTTTTTTATTTATATATTTTTATTATTATTCATACATTAAGTAGCTATACATCATTTAGATTGTGAAGAAACTTTACTGAACATGATATACACCTCAGTCCAGCCCAGTTGAGACCACCATACACATCCTCATCAACAGATAATAGACCTTATCTGTTTCCTACAAGTGTCTTACCTCTCCATTCCCCCCACCCCTAATTTCCTATACTCTTCCCCTCTCACACTGTCTTTCCACTTTGTCTCTCATGTCCATTACAATTTTTAATACATTTATGTTCTCCACTCTTTCAGTCTCTACCATATTCATCCACTTTCTCTCAAATGCCAGGATTGTGTTATATTTAATGTCTGAATAGCATTCCATAGAGTGTATGTGCCAAACTCTTTCAATCCATTCTTCCGTTTGTGGACAATAAGTTGGGTTTCATGACTATTGTGAATAATGCTGCTATAAACGAAGATATACAAGCATGTTTTTGATCAAGCATTCTCCTATTCTTTTGGTAGATACCCAGGAGTGGAAATGTTGGATCATATTGTAGTTCTACTTGCAGATATTTGAGAGACCTCCATATTGTCCTAAGCAGTGGGTAGACAAGCTTACATTCCCACCAGCAGTGTAGAAGAGTTCCCCTTTCATCACATCTCCACCAGCACTTATCATTTTTTTATCTTATTTATTTTGACTGAGGTTAGTTATTCTCATTGTGGTTTTGATCTGATCTCCCTCATGATGAAGAATGTTGAACATTTTTTCATATGCTTTTTAGCTATTCATATATCTTCCTTAGAGAGTTGTATATTCAGATCATTTTCCTATCTTTTAATTGAGTTGATCATTTTATTAGGGTAAAATGCTTGAGTTCCCTGTGTTTTCTGGCTATCATTTTTTTTTACCTGAGGCCTAACTTAGAAAAAATGTTCTCCAATTCTGAGGATTGTCAATTTGCACTAATTACTGTGTCTTTTGCTGTGCAAAAATTTCTTCATATGATGTAATCTCATTTTTCTATTTTTGGTATTATTGTCTGTGCTCTGGGGGTCTTTTTTACCTCAGTATCTCCCAGAGTATTCCCAGTGTTTTCCACAGGTAGTTTTTTTTTTTTTTAATTAGGAATTATTATTTTTTTAAATTTAACTAACTTTATTTATTTATTTATT
>NW_006203007.1:88346-92644 GCF_000334495.1 Tupaia belangeri chinensis
TGTTAATTTGAATGAGATTATCTTAAATATGTAGAATAATTTGGGTAGAATTGCCATTTTGTTTATATTTATTCTCTCAATCCAGGAATGTCCTTCCATTTTTCTGTGTCAATTTCTGTAACTTTTTAAGATTTTCATAGTTCCCTTTTAGAAGTTCTTGACTTACTTGGTTAGATTAATTCTTAGGTATGTTTTACTTTTTGTGGCTATGGTAAGTGGGATTACTTTCTTCAGTAGTCCTCTACCTGTTTGTTATATAGAAATGTGATAGGTATTTTTAGGTAGATTTTTTTCTTTTGTTGTTGTTAGTTTTTGTTTATTTGGGTTTTATTTATTTATTTATTTTTTTTGGTGAAAAAGTGTCTATTTAGAATTAGTCAACTAGACCCACTTTAAATTATCCCAATTTTGTAGGCAACCTTCAAAGTATCATAATCAGGAGCCAGTCACACATATGTCTTTTTTCCTCCATCAGACCTCATTATAGTGTTGACTTTGGCCACATTAATATCACATAGCTTCTTCACAGCCTGTTCAATCTGGTGCTTGTTGTCTTTGACATCCACAATGAACATAATTGTGTTGTTGTCTTCTGTCTTCGTCAGGCAGAATCAGTTGTCAGGGGGAACTTGATGATGGCATAATGGTCAAGCTTGTTTCTCCTGGGGGTGCTCTTCTGAGGATATTTGGGCTGCCTCCGAAGATGAAGAGTCTTTTGCCTACAGAAGATGGGTGATGTACAGGTCTTCTGTGTGTGTGTGTGTGTGTGTGTGTGTGTGTGTGTTTGTAGACACTTTTTAGCACTGCCTTCTTGACCTTCAAAGCCTTTGCTTTAGCTTCAGCTTTGGCAGGGATAGGGGCATGGGCTTTCTTCTTTGCTTTCGGTGCCATCTTGGTGAAAAGATGAAAGTTGATATTTTAATCCTGCCACTTTAGTGTCCATTTATTACTTCAAGAAGATTTTTTTTTAATGGATATCATTGGGTCTTCTATGTATATAACCAAATCACTAGCAAATAGATATAATTTCACCTCTTCTTTCTTTATCGGGATGCCTTTTATTTTATTCTCATTTCTGAATTCATTAACTAGAACTTCCAGCACTATATTGAAAAGGAATGGAGAAAGTGGGCAGACTTGTCTTGTACCAGTTTTTAGCAGAATAGCTATCACCTTTTCCCATTCAGAAAAATGTTAGCTACAGGTTTTTTTTATAAATGGTTTTTATTATGCTGAGAAATGATACTACTATGCTAATCTTGCTGAGAGTTTTAATCATGAAGGGATGTTGTATTTTGTGAAATGCGTTTTCTGCATCAATTGATATGATTATATGGTTTTCATCTTTCTTTTTGTTAAGATGGTGTGTTAATTTATGGTTTTGTGTATGTTGAACCACATTCTTGCATCCCTGGAATAAAGCGTATCTGGTTGTGATGGATCATCTTTTTTATACTATGCGGGATACAGTTTTCCAGGATCTTGCTGAAAATTTTTACGTCTGTATTCATCAGATATTTTGGTTTGTAGTTTTCCTTTCTTGTCGTGTCCTTATCTGTTCTGAAAACGAGCATGATGGAGTCTTCATAAAATTAATTTGGGAGGGTTTCATTTTGGTTCTTTAGAAATAATTTATGTAGAATAAAGTTTAACTCTTCTTCAAAAGTTTTATAGAATTCAGAAGTGAAGCCATCAGGACCAGGGTTTTTCTTTGTTGAGAGGTTATTTATTACTGATTCAAACTCATTGCTTGTTGTGGATCTATTCAATCTACCTATGTTCTCTTCAATCAATCTTGGTAGATTATAGTGTCCAGGAATCTGTCCATTTCATCCAGGTTTTCGTGTTTGTTGGTGTATAGTCATTCATATTATCCTCTAAGGATGTTTTGTATTTCTATTATGTCTGTTGTAATATTTCCTGTTTCATTACAAATTTGAAATATCTGGTTCCTTCCTCTCTTCTTCTTAATTAGTCTAGCTAATGGTGCTTCAATCTTTTTTATCTGTACAAAGAACCAGCTTTTGTTTCATTTATTTTCTGTAGAGTTAATCTAATTTTTATTTCATTTATTTCTGCTTGAATCTCTATTATTTCTTTTCTCCTGACACTTTTGGATTTTTTTTCCAATTCTATCAGTCATAATGTTAGGCTATCTATTTACCACCTTTTAATGTTTTTCTTATATGCACTAATTGCTATGAAAGTTTCTCTTCTGATTGATTTTGCAGTGTCCCGTAGATTATTGCAACTCATGCACTCATTATCATTTGTTTCCATGAATCTCTTTATATCATTCTCAACTTCCAATTGTTGTGAAGTCATTCAGGAGTAGGTTGTTTAGTGTCTTTCCATGTGTTTGTCAGTTTTCAAGTACTTTTCTAGAAATTTATATCAAATTCATTTCCATCATGGTCGAAGAAGATGGTGGGTATAGTTTCTATGCCTCTGAATCTATAAAGGCTTGATTTTTGCCCTCTCATGGGGTCAATTTTTGAAAAGTTGCCATGCAGGCTTGAGAAAAAAGTTTATGTTGTAGTTTTTGAGTAAAAAGTTCTGTAGATGTCTGTTAAGTCCACTCAATTTATGGTATTATTAAGGTCCTGTATCTCCTTCCTTATTTTTTGTCTAGTTGATCTGTCTACTGGAATAATGGGGTGTTGAGGTCCCCAACAATTAGTGTGTTGCAGTCAATCTCTCCTTTCAGATCTAGCAGTATTCCTTCATTTATTTGCATGCACTTGTGTTGGGTTCATAGACATTTATAAGCATTATATCGCAGTATTTCTTCATTTATTTGCATGCACACGTGTTGAGTTCATAGACATTTATAAGCATTATATCTTCTTGATGATATGCTATACTACTATAAATAGCTTTCTTTGTGTCTTCTTGCAGTTTTTGTCTTAAAATCTACTTTTTCAGAAATCAGAATCATGACTTCAGACATGTTTTGATTTCCTTTTGCATGGAATACCTTTTCCCAGCCCTTCACTTCAGGTCTATGCATGTATTTATCTAAGAGGTGGGTTTCTTATAGACGATGAAACCCGCCTTATCCATTCACCCAATATTTGTCTCTTAATCAGAGAATGTAAGTCATTAACATTCAATGTTATTATCAATATTTCCCAACTAGTCCCTACTATTAAGTGGACCATTTTCTTGTTTTTTTTTTTTTTTTGTTTGTTTGTTTTTGTTTTTGTTTTTTTTTTTTCCCCAGGACTGACAGTATACATTTGCTTGTTTTATTGACATATGTTTCCTTTACTTTTTTGTTTGTTTGTTTTTGCTTAAATATTTTGTTTTAAAATTTATTTATCATCATAATCTTGTTTATATTACATTGAATCGCATATAACTTTACAGTGTATTACATTGCTTTTTCAAAAGGGAATGCCATGCATGTCAGTCAGTACAGAGACATTAATCTCCCCACTTCAACATTCCATATCTTTTCTGTTTTCCCCAATCATTATTATTATTATTCCAATTATTTTTAGACCAGTCAATCAGTATTTCTCATTTTGTCTATAAAAAAGGCTTTACCCATCATGGAATACTTTTCAGACCAATCCAGTTGAGAGTAATATACATGCCATCATCAACAGATAGTGAACCATATCTGTGTTCCACTAATGTCATGTCTCTCTATGTATTCTCTTGCTATTTTTCTCTATACTCTTCTCTTCACCCCACCATTCCACACTGTCTTGTCCTCGTTAAGTATTTTCACTACTTTTATGTCCTCCAATATTTCGCTCTCTACCATAGAGTGCAGATAGTCGGTATATATTAAGAGGATACATACAATGTCTTTCTTTTTTTTTTTTTTTACTATAAAGTAGTACCCAGCTCTGCCCATACAGCTCGCTGCAGTCGTCAAATATGCATTTTTTTTTTTTTTTACAAAATGATACGAATAGTTTTACCGGTTCTTTTTTTTTTCCTCCTGCAACATTTTGTTTTTTTATATTACCTAACATTCATTCCCTGAGCATCATCACAACATACTAAATGTGGTTTCCCATTGAGGATAAACTGCATAGTGGCTTAATCAAGCATGTTATCATCAATAATATTCCATTTCTACTTTCATACATATGTATACATATATATATGTTTTTTATCCTATGTTTGACCCTCTGCCCTTTCCCCCTCTCCCATTACACTATCTCTGCTATATACAGTTGTCTTCCAGAGGAGTTATTGAAAATGTGATACATGCAAGTAAAGGGAGAGGGGCCACGAGTTTAAAGTTTTTAACAATAGGGAACATAGATTCCATTCAAGGTTGG
>NW_006203007.1:92735-97952 GCF_000334495.1 Tupaia belangeri chinensis
GGGAATGGTGTTGTGGGGATCTGCAGCGTGAGTTATCCTCGGGTATCTGGCTTCCTTAAGAATGGTAGAGTAGTTCTTGTTTTTCCCTGAGGTAATGCAGGGCTGGTAACCATCATCTTCTCACTGTCCATAGGTAGAGAAAATCCTCCTATACAATATATTTCTCAATTGGTTTAAGACAGCTAAAGTTTCTTTCTGTTGCTTATAGTTGCAAGTTCTTAATTCTTGTTTTCGGCTTCAGTTTGCTGCCTGCGGCCAGCGGCCATGCACAGGCGCATGCCTGGCGGCCATGCACAGGTCCAAGGGCCATGTGCAGGCACAGACCCAGCACCCTTGCGCAGGCCCAGAAGCCACACACAGATTCAGGCCCGGGGGCCATGCACAGGCCCAGGGGCCACGCTAAGGCCTGGCGGCCACGTGCAGGCCCGGGGGCCACGCGCTGGCACAGGTCCAGTGGCCACGCGCAGGCCCGTGACCACGCGCAGGCCCAGCAGTCACACTCAGGCCCCGCGACCATGTGCAGGTGCAGGCCCAGAGGCCATGCGCAGGCCCGGTGGCCACACTCAGGCCCAGCGACCACGCGCAGGTGCAGGCCTGGGGGCCATGCACAGCCCTGGCGGCCATGCACAGGCCTGGGGTCACGCACAGGCCCAGGGGCCACGTGCAGGCCCAGGGCCACGCGCAGGCCCGGCGGCCTCGCGCTGGCCCGGTGGCCACGCATAGACGCAGGCCTGGCGGCCACGCACAGGCCCAGAAACCACACGCCAGCCCCGGAGAGGCAGCGGAATGCGGAGGATAACCCCGGCTGGACAAGGCCCGCCCCCCAATGTCTTTCTTTCATAGCCTGGCTTACTTCATTCAGCAATAGATCCTTCATATTCACCCATTTTCTATCGAATGCCAGGGTTTTATTATTTTTTATGGCTGAGTAGTATTCCATAGAGTATATATACCACACTTTTTCAATCAATTAATAAGTTTGTGGACATTTAGGTTGGTTCCATGTTTTGACAATCATGAATAATGCTGCAATAAACATTGATGTACAAGCACTTTTCCCACTGAGCATTCTCCTCTCCTTTGGGTAGATACTCAGAAGTGGGATTGCAGGATTAAATGGTAGTTCTATTTGTAGATCTTTGAGGAACCGCCATATTGTTCTCCAAAGTGGCTGAACCAGGTTACATTCCTACCAACAGTGTAGGAGAGTTCCCTTTTCACCACATTCCTGCCAACACTTATCACTTTTTATATTCTTAATCTTTGCCATTCTGACAGGTTAGGTGGCATCTCATTGTGGTTTTTATCTGCATCTCCCTTATGATGAAGGATGTTAAGCAATTCCTCATATGCTTTTTGGCTGTTTGTATTTCTTCCTTAGAGAGATTTTTGTTCTGCTCATTTTTCCATCTTTTGACTGGGTTAATCATTTTTTTCTGCATAAGGCACTTGAGTTCCCTGTGTATTCTGGTTACCAGTCCCTTGTCTGAGGCATATTTAATAAAATTTTTTTCTCATTCATTCTGAGGGTTGTATATTCACACTTGTTACTGTGTCCTTTGCTGTGCAGAAGCTTCTTAGTCTCATATGATCCCACTTGTCTATTTTAGGGATTATTGCCTGTGCTGTGAGAATCTTATTTAAGAAGTTTTGCCTACTCTAATGTCTCCCAGAATTTCCCCAGCATTTTCCACCAGTAGTTTTATTGTTAGATCTTAGGTTCAGATCTTTTATCCATTTTGAGTTGATTTTTGTTAATGGTGAAAATTGGGTATTCAGTTTCATCTTTCTGCAGGTGGATACCCAGTTTTTCTAGCACTATTTACTAAAGAGGTTTTCCTTTTCTCATGGAATGACTGATATCCTGTGTCAAAAATCAGTTGGCTGTAAGCTTTGAGGGTTATTTCTGGGGTTTCCATTCTATTCCATTGGCCCACATGTCTGTTTTTGTGCCAGTACCATGCTGTTTTGATGATCACAGCTTTATAGTACATCTTGGGATCAGAGAGTGATATGCCTCATACTCCATTCTTCTTGCGCAGGATTGCTTTTGCAATACGAGGTCTTTTATGATTACAGACAAATTCTATGATTGTCTTTTCTAGATCTGTGAAGAATATTTCTGGTATTTTGATTGGAATTGCATTAAACATGTAGATTAATTTGGGTAGAATTGCCATTTTGATTATGTTAATTCTTGAATAGAGGACAAGGGATTGTGGCATGGTTATCCCCCTGAGGGGGTGCTTCTCACTCTCTCTGTCTCTCTCTGATAAGTGCACATGCTCTATAGCAAGTTTTGTTAAAAAATTAAGATTGGATGATGTGTTATAAACTATTACTTTAACCACCATGCCTCCATTTTTAGATCATGAATCCAAAGATCAGAGAACTTAGATTACTTCCTATACTAATATGACATGGAGCAAAAGAGAGTGGGAAGATTTGGAATCTAGAAAATCTGAGTTGTGTCACTTCATCACGCACCTCGCGTCTACCTTGTGTCACTGAGTAGCCAATACCTAATCTATAATTTATATTTTGGCATTTCGGAGGAACACACATCAACCCTTTTCTTAGAGCGATATGGTAATGATACCATGGTATTGGCACGAAACCAACCAAAACACTCCTTGTATTAAAATATAAAAAGAACTTTGGGAGTTATATTAAAAAGAACTTTGTGCACTGCATATTGCCATGGAAGTGCTGGTTATTCACAATAGGACACTAAGTGAAAGAAGATTCTCACTATTTTCTCAAACTCCTAGATTCCACAAAGAGTTCCAGAAAGGATGAGATTGTTTTATTTATATATATTTTTAATAGATAGGAAGTGTGTGCACATGCATGAGAGTAGGAGATGGTATTCATCATTTTATCATCAAAGTCTACCACAATGTCCGGCATGTGGAAGGCTCTCAACAACATTAGATTGGCATGTTATTTTTGGAAAGTATGTAGTCAGAATGAAATAGAGGAAATCTCATTTTTCATACTTCACAGTATCGGGTAATTCTTTGATGATTTTTCTTTTTCTTTTTTTTTTTTTTTTTTCCCTCTCTTTTAGTCTTTAGTTTTCTTGGGATAGCACTTTTTTCAAAACTTCTTGACGAACTGATCTGGAGTTGGTAAATTATTTCAGGTTTTGTTAATCTCAGAATGGTTTTATCTTTTCTTCCCATTTGAAGAATAATCTTGCCAGGAATAGTAATTTTGGTTGAAATTGTTTTTTTTATTTAATTATTTGAATATATTTTCCCATTCTTTCCTTGCTTACAATTTCTAGTGAGAGGTCTGATGTTAGCCTGATGGGAGAGTCTGTGTCAGTAACTTGACTTTTCTCTCTTGCAAATTTTAGTATCTTGTCTTTGTCTATGGTTTTGGCCAATCTATCTATGATATGCTGTGAAGAAGATCTCCTTGAGTTGATTCTATTCGTGGTCCTTTGTATTTTGGGGGTCAGTGTATTTGAATGCTTCTCTAGGTTTGGAAAGTTTTGTTCCAGGATTTCATGGAATATGTCATCAATGCCCTTATTAGTTTCTTCACCTTCTGGGATGCCAGTTATCCAGATATTTGGGAGTTAATGGTATCTAGTACATTTTGTATAATATCTTTATCACTTTGGTCATTTTCTGTCCTTTTGGTAATTTTTTTTTCTAAGTCAGTGGTTTTGCCTTCTATATCCGATGTTCTATCTTCTTCATGATCTAATCTACTTTTAATACTTTTAAAGGAGGTTTTGTTTTCCTGTATTAACCCTTTATCTCTTACAATGTCATTTGATTCTCATATTGTCTATTCTTTCAAATCATGGAAGAAATTCTTCTCATTTTGTCTATTCTTTCAAATCATGGAAGAAATTCTTAATCTCCTGGAGCTTGTTTTCTCTTTTCTCTTCTATCTTCTGGATTTCATTGTCTCTTTTCTCTTGCATCTCATTTAGTTTTGTCACTATGTATATTCCAAATTGTGTATTGACATTTTCAAGAATCCCACTGTACTTTCTGTTGATGATAAGGAATTGATTATTTTCCTTGGAGGAAAGGTGTTTCCTTGGTTTCTCATACTTCTGTGCCTCTTAGTGGTTTCTGGGCATCTGATGGATTATATGTTTCTTCCTTACTTCTTGGAGTCAGTTCTGAGCATTCAGACACATGTAGGAGGAGGTGATTCATATTCTCTCTGCAGCTCCATCTGCCTGATGCTCACCTAGCAACCTGAACTTTTGTCACTGGAACTGGGTGATTCAAAGACTTCCCAGTTTCTAGAGAACATGTGCACCTGGGGCTGAGCTGTTGAGTTTCACCTGAGGAAGATGGTAGCACCATGTGCTTCAAGAGAAGATAACATTTGAGAGTTAAATGATGTTTGGAAGGAAGCAAACTCTCCTCTCTCTGCAGCTATGTCTCCCTACTGGGCAACCAGACCCCTTCTCACTGGGTGGATGTCTCAGTGCACAGAGTGGTGGAGAAGGAGTTGATTCTCTAAGTCTCAATTACCACACCTGAAATTTCAGTGCCATTTGACAGGGGATAAGCTGTACTCTCTCTACATGTCAGTCTCCCTGCTGCTCGTCATGCAGACAGACTCCTCTTTCACTACTTTGATTAGATTTATTCCTAGGTGCATTATATTCTTTTAAATGGGATTGCTTGTTTCAATTCTCCCTCAGCTACTTCATAATTGATATATTTATCTTTTATATTTTGCAGTGAGCAACTTGGATTTATTTATTTATTTTAATTACTTTATTGAACTGTATTTATTTATTTATTTTAATTTGACCAGAGATGGAGGGAGAGAAAGAGAGAAAGTGAGAAATAAAGCTAGGTCCAGGACTCAAACTAAATAAAGCTGCCAGGTCCAGGACTCAAACTAAAGTCAGCCATGCAGGAGACCAGCACCCCTAATCATCATGCCACCTGCCAGCCCCACTTTATTTCTTTTTATATAATTATTTTATTTAACTTTATTTATTTATTTAAATTTGACTAGAGAGACACAGAGTGAGAGAGAGAAAGTGAGGAAAAGAAAGACAGCAAGCCACCAGGTGTGGGACTCAAACCACAGTTGGTCATGTGGGAGTCCAGCAGCCTTAACCACCTCACCACCTTCTGGCCCCTATATATTAATTTTTTTAAAAAATTACACATTTCGGGAACCAGCAGTTAGCGTAATGGCTATGTCGCTGGACTCCCACGTAGTACACCA
>NW_006203007.1:98060-101265 GCF_000334495.1 Tupaia belangeri chinensis
CCCTGGGGGGTGATTTCTCGCTTTCTGTCTCTATGTCTCTCTCTGTCTATCTGGCGAGCGCACACGCCCTACAGTGAAAATCTCTCCAAAAAAAAATTATACATTTCATGAATATATATCACTTAGCATGTAAATTGAATTTACCCAACATGAATACACTGCACTTTAGTCCAGTTGAGGATACAAAACATATTAACATCAACAGATAATCTATTTCTGTATCCCATATATGTCTTGCTTCTCTGTTTTCATCCTTACTTTCTTTTCTTATGCGCTCCCCTTCCTCTCAGTCTCCTCCCACATTGTCTCCAGTATCCATATCATTTTCAATGCTTCTATGTCCTCTAATCTTTCAGTTTCCTCCATGGAGAGAGGACAGTCAATATATGTTAACTGGAGACATACAATGTCTCTCTTCATAGCCTGGCTTGCTTCACTCAGTAGTAAATAATCCATATTTATTCACTTTCTCTCAAATTCCAGGACTTATTTTTTTTTTATGGCTGAATAACATTTCATAGAATACATATGCTACACTTTTTCAGTCCATTCATCTGCTTGTGGACATTTGGGTTGGTTCCATCTCTTAGCAATTGTGAATATGCCACAATGTACATAAATGTAAAAGCATTTTTTCTGACTTAGCATTTTTCCCAGCCTTTGGGTAGATACTTAGGATTGTATTTGCTGGATCATATGGTAGTTCTATTTGTAGGTCTTTGAGGAACCTCCATATTGTTTTCCACAGTGGCTGGGCCCACTTACTTTTCAATGAGCAGTGTAGGAAAATTCCACTTTCACCACATCCCCACCAACATATATAGTTTATTTTGCATATTACATATTGATTGTGCACCATGAACTTTACTGAATTCACTTCCCACTTTCATGAAGATTTTTTTTGTGAATTCTTAAAAATTTTTTATGCATATATTCATTTGCCTGCAAATACGGACGCCATAATTACTGACTTTCCTATTTCAATGCTTTTTCATTCATCTCTTGTTTGTTTATCTTGGCTAGAACTTCCAATATAAAACTGAAAAAAAATAAACTGAGAAAATTTGTGATTTTCCCATTTTCAGTGGGAAAATTTTTAGACTTTCCCCATTCAAATTTCTATTCTTATTTTCTTTACTAGTTTCAAATGTGTTCAGTAGCAAATTGTTTGGCTTCAAAATATTAGTGTATTTTCAAAGTTTTTTTTATTTTTATTTTTATTTTTTTGTTATTTATGTCATTTAATTCCACTGTGCTAAGGAAAGGTATCAGATATGCTTTCTATTCTTTTAAATTTGTAATGTCTTCCTTTGTGCCCTATTATGTGGTCAATCTTTAAAATTATTTTGTATGAGACTGAGAAGAACCTATTTATTTTAATTGTTGAATAAAATGTTCTGTAAATATCTCAGGTACATTGGGTTTATAATACTATTTAGCTTCTGTGTCTGTTTATTAATGTCTAGATTTGCTGTTGAGTGGTGAGAGTATGGTGTTACATCTTCAATGATTAATGTGTTGTAGTCTAATATTGCTTACATCTAACAACTTTTGGTCGCTGTATCTGTATCCTCTGATGGTGAGTATATATTTATAATTTTTAAATCTCTTCTTAATGAATTAAAACATTTAATATTATACAGTAGCCTTCTTTGTCTCTTTTTACTAATGTTATCCTGAGGTCTATTGTCTATCATCAGTACTGTAACACCTGCTAAGTTTTTTCTGATTTTCTTTACATTAAAATGCCTTTTTACTGGGACCAGCAGTTGGCATAATGGTTATGTCTCTGAACACCCATATAGTCGATCATCTTTTGAGTCCCAGACCCGGTGGCTATACTCACGGTGGGCGTGTTTGTGTGCCCAAAGATCGCAAGAGGAGAATGGAGGAGGAGGGATTGTGGTATGGTCATTCCCTCCGGGGGGTGATTTCTCACTTTCTGTCTCTCTGTGAGCGTATACACTCTATAGAAAAAACCTCTTCCCTCCCCCCCAAAAAAAGTCTTTTTAATTTCTTTTTATTTGAGGCTGTGTATGTTTTTTTACAATCTGTGTTTTTTGCAGACAGCACATAGAGAGTTCCTGTTTAAATTAAACAAAATATTTGTCTTCAAGTTTGGATAGTCTTTTTTCTGCATAGTCTAATCTGTTGTGAATACTCTCTATGGAACTTTTGTTTGCTGTAATCATCTCCAGAATCCCTGCTTTTTTTCTTTTGTAAGCTGTCTCTTTATGAAATCACTTATTCATGGCATGGAATGGTTTTACTTTCTTCAGGATTTTTTTCTTTCATCTCATTGAGTTTTGTTACAATATAATTAACATTCTGAATTCCAGTTCTGATATTTCTATGATTTCTGATATTTTATCCATTGTTAGTGAGAATGTCATGTATTCCTTAGGGGAGACATATTTCCTGCTTTATGTTTGTCTGTTTGTTCTTTCATATTTCTTATATCCCTGCATTGATTATTTTCCTTTTTTTATTTAAATTTATTTGTTTACGTTCATTCACTGTACATCATTACAGCATACACAATGAGATTTTCCATCCAGAGTACACTGTATATTGTCTCAATCAAGCACATCAACATACATGTTATTGTCAACATATAATTTTCCATTTCTTGTTTCCTGTATGTTTTGCTTTCCCCACCTCCCATCCTTGATTCCCTATCTCTTACCCTCAGCCATCTCCCACTCTCCTCCCACACTGACTCTGGTATCTATGTTTATTTTCTATACTGTTTTCCCCCCATTTTTTATCAAATTACTAAAGATCTTAATTAATCTAAATGTTTTCATAGCAAACACAGCTGACATATACATTTCCATGAACACAAGTCTAACTTTAGGCATCCTATAAAGTGTCACCTAGCTGGGGCTATATATCTTAACTGCAGTCATCGAATGAATTTTTTTTTCTGAAACTTTTCTCTTTTTTTGTAACTTAATTTACATTCTTTCTCTAAGCATCATCATAGCATACAAAATGTGATTTCCCATCTAGAATATACTGCATAGTGACTTAGTCATGCATATTATTATCCAAAATTTTCTACCCCTCTTTCTGACCCTCTGTCCTTTCTCCTCCTCTTCTCCCACTGTCTCTGGTGTCTACAATTGTCTTCTATTCCTTTTCCACCCACATTGTATTGATCACACAATTTCTTAAATAATCTAACTACTTTCAATGGTAAGTT
>NW_006203007.1:102142-122257 GCF_000334495.1 Tupaia belangeri chinensis
CATCTCAGTTAGCTTCACCATTATGAATGTTCTAAATTCTTTATCAGACATTTCCATGATTTGCATTGAACTGCTTGTGGATGAAGAGGAGTTATTCTTTTCCCTTGGAGGAGAGTTATTTTCTTGCTTTCCCATATTTCTTGTGGTCCTGCGGTGATTTCTTGTCATCTGATGGTTGGTGTGTTTCAAATTCTTGAAGTTCGATCAGAGTGTTCAGGAGCAAGCAGAAAGAGGTGATCGGGAATCTCTTTGCCATTCTGTTGTGATCTCTGGTGCAGCAGATTCAGTAGATATTGAGGAATATGTTAACTCTAATAGTATTTCAATGTTTAGCTACAGTGCCCTTAGATCCATCTAGAAACACATTAATGGATATTGAAGAGTGGAGAGAAAAGAAAAAAGAAAATGAAAAAAAGAGAGAGAAAAAAAAAAACCCACCAAGAAAGGAAAAAAAAGACAAAAAAATTTGTAATTATTGTTTTCTTTAAAAAACAACAACAAAAAATATCTAAAACCCAAAAATTAGAAAACTGCGTGGCACCGCACGAAATGCCTAGTTACCAGGAACCACAAGGAATCTTCTTCTGAAGGCCTCAACTCTCCTGCCTGGGCAGAAGGACCAGAGGGGATTATTAACAAAACAAAAGTTGGAGCTGGGAGCAAGAGAAAAACTTTACCTTTAAAAAAAAAGAAAAAGGAAAAATTACAAAAAAATGAGAGGACAGAAGCAGAGAGAGGCAAAGACAGAGGCACACAGACAGAAGGCCAGAGGGGCTCCCTACCATGCTAGCTTTGTTTGCTGGAGGCTGAATTATTGCTAGAATATCTTCATTTTTCCTGTCCCCTGCAATGACTAGTTACCAAGAGCCATGAGGAATCTTCTGAAGGCCTCAACTCTCCTGCCATGCTAGCTTTGTTTGCTGGAGGCTGAATTATCGGTAGAAAATCTTCATTTTTCCTGTCCCCTGCAATGACTAATTACCAGGAGCCATGAGGAATCTTCTTCTCTCCCTGCATTGATTTTTAAGCGTCTGCTGAAGTCTCCAGCTCTTCCTAGTTTGTGTAATTGATTCTGTAAAGTCTGGGAATGGAGTGGCCCTCTGCCTCAAATCTGAGCCTAGAAAGGTGGCCCAGGAGGGGCCAGAAACTAACCAAATACTTCATGTTTAAAATAATTTTATTTTTTTAATTTACTGGCACAAAACGGTTCACATTTTTTGTAGCTGATGAGCTGTCTTAATAGATACACTAATCTTCAATGTATTTTTGTATTTTTTAATTTGAAATCTAAGAACATACTTTTAAAAATTTATTTATTCATTCGTTTTAATTTGACCAGAGAAAGAAAGACAGAGAGAGGAAAGTGAGAAAACAAGCTGCCAGATCTGGGTCTTGAACCATGGTCAGCCATGTGGGAGTATCCAGCACCTTAAACACCATGCCACCTGCTGGTCTCAGAACATACTTTTTTTTCCTCAATAATTACTAATGGAGTTTTTTTTTTTTTTTTTTTTTTTTTTTTTGCTATAGGGCGCGTGCGCTCGCCAGACAGACAGAGAGAGACATAGAGACAGAAAGCGAGAAATCACCCCCCAGGGGGGATGGTCACGCTGCAATCCCTTCTCCTCCATTCTCCTCTAGGGATCTTGGGCACGCACGCACACGTGCCCGGCGTGAGTTTTAAGCCACCGGGTCCAGGACGCGAACCACGATCGACTACGTGGGAGTCCAGCGACATAGCCATTACGCTAACTGCTGGTTCCCAATAATGGAGTATTTTACCACGGTACAAATCAATACATTCATAACCTCTACTTGCTTATGACCTTTGTCAACATATACAACATGCAAGGAGGCTGACTCCCAGCACTTTGCTAACTAGAATCTTTCTCTGCTTTCCGAACTAAAGATACTTGCTGGAAGCCCATATCAGAGATCAGCTGGCATACATATGTACTTTGTTTTTATTTTTAATTAATTAATTAATTAATTTTTTTGGAGAGGTTTTTGCTATATGGTGCATGCACTCCCCAGAAAGACAGAGAGAGACAGAAAGTGAGAAATCCCCCCCAGGGTGGATGGCCATGCCACAATCCCTTCTCCTCCATTCTCTCAAGATCTTGGGCACACACACACATGCACCCAGCATGAGCCTAAACCACCGGGTCCGGGACGTGAATAACGGCCAACTAAATGGGAGTCCAGTGACATAGCCATTACAATAACTGCTGGTCCCCATATGCACTTTATTAACATCCCGCCCCACAACCCTAACAGTATGATCAATTCTATTTTAAAATTTTGAGACCTGTAAGTTGTCTATGAACAATAAAATTTTCAGACACTGTGGAAACTGAGCCCCTCTAGAAAAAGAGACTGAACTTTCTGATTATTCATTCCTTTTCACAGATTTTGAGAAGACCAGCAGAAGTTCCCAAAACACAAATCACAGGAATTTTTTAACAGAATTTAAATATATTACCACTCTTACTATCCTCTTTCCATTTCATCTCTCCTCAAACTTTAACTTTCTAATCTCCTTCTCCTTCATCTCTTAGAAACTTTCTCACCTCTGAATCTACCTGGATCATTATTAGTAAAAATCTTCTTCGCTGGAAACTTGAGATCAATTTTGTCGTTTCTTTTTTTTTTTTTTTTCTATAGAGTGTGAGCACTTGCCAAGGAGAGAAAGAGAGATAGGAAAAGTGAGAAATCAGTCCCTAGGGAGATGGCCACACTGCAATCCTTTCCCCTCAAGTCTTTTCTTAGGATTTTGGGCACGCATGCACATGTGTCTGGCATGATTTTTCAAGTTGCCAAGAATGGATTTGAACCACACAGTTGACCTTGTAAGACTCTATAACTCCACACCAGCTGCTGGCCTCTCAAGAATATTTTTATTTGAAGGAGACAAATATAGTAGTCAACAATTATTTATATACTTTTATGAGAAAATGAGAGAGAAAATGAAAAGAGGCCTGATGCTTTATCCAGTCCCAGCCTTAAGGAAGTTGTATCAAATAGGTAAGGAAGAACAGTCAGCACACTCAGTGAGGACCCTTCCTATGGATTGTCTCACAGTGTATTGTACTTTTATTGCTGAGTCACTCTATGGTCCCAAAACATTTCTATTTTTAAGGAATAGCTGTGTACTGCAAGAATTCTACATTGACAGATATCTATCAGTTTAAGTAATTGCCTTTCCCTTCCACATTAGAAATTATCCTCCAAAGTGCAGAAGTTAATAGGCCAGTCCTGTGGTCCTGGAACTTCAACTCACTCCAGGTGAAAAATGTAAGTGTGTAAAAAAGTAAATTGAACAATTTGTTTTATGACAATTTTTTGGAACCATGTTTATAATACATAAGAATAAGGAGAAAAAATATTTTAAGTATAGGAAGAGTTAGAAACAAATATTTGGGTTAAAATCAGGAATAGATGATGCTCAAGACAGCTCCTAGGACAGCAGCAGCAGTTGTGGTATCTGCCGCCTTGTGAGTCAAGATATTTTGAAATATATTTGGAGAGATTCAAGAATAGACTATTTGCAGAAAACATAATTAGAGCTGAATACCATTCAGAACTTTCAGAAAAGAATAAAGAAACAGAGCCTCTCAATCTAAAGGGAACAAGAAAGCTTATTCATAAAACACATTTTGAACAATGTAAGAAATATCTCATACCTGTGGATAAAGATATGATTAATATTCAAATAAAGATAAATTTTAAAAACAATTTAATTTCCTAAAGAGTTCAAATTTCTAAACAGTTGCAGAAATAAGCCAAATACCCTAATTGCTTATCAAATTAGGACAACCTGGTTAATGATATCTTTTTTTCCTTTTATTTAAATTTTTTTTTCATTTCATTTTCTTCCATACATTCAATCACATTAGTATTTGTCTTACAAAATGGATATTTCAACAAGTGAACATTTCTCCCTAGTACTGTTGATAAAACTACAAAATATCTTCAACAGATAATACCACAACTCTTTGCGCCATTAATGCTTTGCCTCCCTGTTCCTCCCCCAAATGTCCTTCCTCAGACCCTCCTCTTTGACACACACTAATTCTTGGCTCAATTTGGATTAACTGGATTAAGTGGATTAACACAATCATACCACAAGATGGTGATAAAGTCAAATACTAGGTTACTAGGTTAAGTATGGATCAAGTTTAACCTGGTCCTAGAAGATTTTGATTAGCCTGTCTTCAGAGACTGTTTATAGCTAATGAAATGACCAGACTGGTGGCGTCGTGGCTAAGGTGCTGGACTCCCATATAGCTAACCATAGTTGAGACTAAAAGTTGGTGGTTTGCTTTCTGATTTTCCCTTTAGCCCTCTGTCTCTGTCTAAGCACATGTACCCTATTGCAAATAATAATGACAATAATGAATTAATAATTAAGTAAATGATTTATTAAAAAATAGTTAACAAAAATTTAACCAAGTTCAGTTTCACCCTATTCAAGGAGACTGTGAGACCACAGGAACTCATCACTTGAATGTCAAGTGAGCTCTCACTGCTGGAGCATCACACTGTGGGTGCACACTCTGATTCTTCTCTCATTGTCATAGAGCTCTGAATCAAACCTTTCCCTCTATCTTCAAAACCCCAACACCCTCTTTTCCCTCCTTAATCTCAACCGTAATATTATTTTTACCTCACAGGGAAATTGTGAGCCAGTGAGAAAGAATTTTTACAAACTATGCCACTTTCTAGCATCTGTTCCCACATGAATAAAGCCTCATTCTTAACCATAGAAGCTACTCCCCATAGACCATCTCGCTACAATCTACAGCCAGTACCTCCAGTGGTGTGCAGATCACATGCGCACTTGTCCCTATAAAAGCAATGGCCTGATAATTCTCCCTTCTTTGTTTATAACAGCTTTTGCTCCCTATGAGATCATTGTCATTATCACAAAAATATCCCATTATTTCCCCCATCCTAAAAATTACCTTCTCTTAGCATAATGATCTCCAAATTTATTGATGTTGTAGCAGCTGACAAAGCTTCTGTTTTCAAAAGTGTGTAGTATTTCATTGTGTATATATACCACATATTATTTATCCATTCATCCACTGATGGACATGTACTTTATTCCCATATCTTGGGTATTGTGAATAATCCTGCAATAAACGTGGGAGTGAAGACCTCTCTTCTACATACTGATTTCAATATCTCTGGATATATAGCAGGAAGCGAGATTGATGGATCACGTGGAAACTTTACTTTTAATTTTTTTGGAAACCACCATATTGTTTTCCAAAATGGACGATAGAAAGAAAGAGGAACGTAAGGAGAGAGTAAGGGAAGAAAAAGAGAAAGGCATATACCATGAGATTAGGAGATGATTCTGAATAATAGTAACTAATAATTCTTCCTGACAAAAGATGGCATGAAATAAATTAAAGCTATGGTTTGAATGTGTCCATCAAATACCTATGTGTTGACATTTGGTTATTCTGCAGATCCTATATTTAGAGAGTAGAAAATCATTTTAATTATAGTATTAAAAGGTGGGGCATTTAGGAAGTGATTTGATTAGATAATGTCATTAGAGTGAGTCCCACGATTAAATCTTGGTGCAACATTCAATTCAATTCAATTCATCTTTTTTTTAGAGGAACATTTCTGCTATAGGTGCATGTGCTCATGGACAGACAGAGACAGAAAGCAAGAAATCACTCACCAGTGTGACTGGCCACTCCACAATCCCCTCTCCTCATTCTCCTTTTAGGAACATGGGCATGCACCCACATGAATCCAGTGTGAGTTTAAGTCACCAGGTCAGGGACTTGAACCATGGTCAACTTTGTGGGAGTCCATTTGCTGGAACTATGCAGTTAACACAAGCTGAGTATGAAAGAACTGCCCCTCATGCTTAAGAGCAAGGACTCGGCTGAGGAGAACTGTTTGCAAGGTCAACAGTTTTACGAGTTTTGATTCTCTATTGTGTCGCTGTACTGGTTTGCACTCAATTTCTCTGCCATGAGCCTTATTGCCGCACCACGGTATTCTATAAAGGCACCCCCTGCCTTATTATAACTTTTACAATAAACCTGAAGGAATGCGGATTCACTAAGGTGGTGGCTGCAAATGGGAATTACTCTCATTAGACTCACCCCACTCTCCTGGAAAATGTCAATAAAGAATGCTACATTTACTTTTCTTACTGGGGATTACATAGATAAGCATTAGGAAGGTTTAGGTTAAAGCTACTAAATGGGTGAAACAATCTCAGTAGCTGGGAGGGGCTTAGGGACTCATTTATGAGGTGCTATTACCCTAAAGACTATGAGCCACCTTTAATCTTAGGACAAGGGAAGATTGCCGGTCCCCAAGCCACAGCCATTGTATAGAGCAGCATGTAGAGGGTCCCAAGTATACAGTAATCTTTAGGTCAGTCATTAAGCTGTTCACAAGACTAATAATTCTTCCTGACAAAAGATGGCATGAAATAAATTAAAGCTATGGTTTGAATGTGTCCATCAAATACCTATGTGTTGACATTTGGTTATTCTGCAGATCCTATATTTAGAGAGTAGAAAATCATTTTAATTATAGTATTAAAAGGTGGGGCATTTAGGAAGTGATTTGATTAGATAATGTCATTAGAGTGAGTCCCACGATTAAATCTTGGTGCAACATTCAATTCAATTCAATTCATCTTTTTTTTAGAGGAACATTTCTGCTATAGGTGCATGTGCTCATGGACAGACAGAGACAGAAAGCAAGAAATCACTCACCAGTGTGACTGGCCACTCCACAATCCCCTCTCCTCATTCTCCTTTTAGGAACATGGGCATGCACCCACATGAATCCAGTGTGAGTTTAAGTCACCAGGTCAGGGACTTGAACCATGGTCAACTTTGTGGGAGTCCATTTGCTGGAACTATGCAGTTAACACAAGCTGAGTATGAAAGAACTGCCCCTCATGCTTAAGAGCAAGGACTCGGCTGAGGAGAACTGTTTGCAAGGTCAACAGTTTTACGAGTTTTGATTCTCTATTGTGTCGCTGTACTGGTTTGCACTCAATTTCTCTGCCATGAGCCTTATTGCCGCACCACGGTATTCTATAAAGGCACCCCCTGCCTTATTATAACTTTTACAATAAACCTGAAGGAATGCGGATTCACTAAGGTGGTGGCTGCAAATGGGAATTACTCTCATTAGACTCACCCCACTCTCCTGGAAAATGTCAATAAAGAATGCTACATTTACTTTTCTTACTGGGGATTACATAGATAAGCATTAGGAAGGTTTAGGTTAAAGCTACTAAATGGGTGAAACAATCTCAGTAGCTGGGAGGGGCTTAGGGACTCATTTATGAGGTGCTATTACCCTAAAGACTATGAGCCACCTTTAATCTTAGGACAAGGGAAGATTGCCGGTCCCCAAGCCACAGCCATTGTATAGAGCAGCATGTAGAGGGTCCCAAGTATACAGTAATCTTTAGGTCAGTCATTAAGCTGTTCACAAGACCACATTCCTTTCTCATGTAGACATTAGACTTACCCTCTTAGCTGTGGATTACCCCAGAGATAACATAGGTATTCTACTTTAGTATATACTAACCTTGTCTTTACTAAACCAGACAGAATTTATTTTTAGGCCCTTGTAACTAGCATTTTGTTGCCACCCTAGCCTGAGACTGAAGTTTTTAAAGCTGACTTGAGGCTCAAGTTCTCAAGCCAATCTGAGGCTGAAGTTATTAAGCCAGCCTAGGACTGAGGTTATTAAGATTTCTGGGAGCCCTCTTATTCAAAGACCCTCTCTGGTAATTAAAATATAAGAAGAGAATGCACCCAAAATATGGACTTTCTCGTTTTAAGAATTATGACTGTTTATACCTAAACAAAACAGACGTCATGTTTTATGATTATTGTTCCTATACTTTAAATGCTTTACTTTTTGGAGTAAAATTTTTTACTTATTTCCCCTCACCCATCCTATTCCTGCAAAACTCCTTCTATAATAAATACGCATGACTCCTGGCCATTTGGCCTGCAGTCTTGAGTTTACTCTGGCTGTAGCCGGCTGAGAACATGCTAAGGGGCATTGAGGTCTAGACCTGATTTTGTTCACCTGTATCGCCTTCCTGTGCACCCACCCTGGCTAGAGCACGGCTTCCAGCATCCATTGATGTTTCCGTTATGTCATCTGCTGGTCCCTGTTGGAGATTTTTTAAGATGAGGGTGAAGGATCGGCTGACACACATTCTTCTTGTCATATAATGCCCTGTACTGCCTGGGTCTCTGCAGAGTCCGCACTGGCAAGAAGGCCCTCTCTAAATGCAGCCTTTCACCTTGGGCCTCCAGGAACATGAAACAAATAAACCTTTGTTTCTTATTAGTTTGCCCAGTTTGTTGTAATCTGTTATTAGAAACAAAAGATGAACTAAAACATTGTGTGAATGGCACAATGTCTCTCATTTGGAAATAAGGTGAGACAAAAGGTGGGCATGTCATAGAACCCTTCAGTAGGATTCTTTATACTGCTGCAGTCACAGCATTGTTGTCAGTGGGTCTGAGAGACTACACCCAGAAGAATGTGCCTTAGAAAGAAGCATCTCCCTGATGGAGTGGGAGTTTCCATAACATGGAGTAGAACTGCATCAGTGAAGAGACTGATTCTGCCCAAAAGGAAGACCCAAAGCTGCCGCAGACTTGAGTGAGGACATGACCAGCATATTGCAGACATGCAATAAGGGGTGCCATTTATATTGGGTATGTGTATTTATTATAAAAGTGTTTTTTTTCTTTCACTTTTTTTTTCTTTTAGTTTCTGGAGAGTGCATGCACTAGCAAGAGAAAGAGAGAGAAAAATATCCCATTATGGAGCATGGTCATGTAGATAAACCTTTTTGCTCCATTTCTTCCCATTAGGATTTTGGGTAAGCAGGCACTAAGGTTGCCATGTGGAATCCACAACCAAAACACAATACTAGGGAACCAGCAGTTAGCATAATGACTATGTTGCTGGACTCCCACGTAGTCGACCACTGTTCGCGTCCCAGACCCGGTGGCTTAAAACTCACACTGGGCGCGTATGCGTGCGTGCCCAAGATCCTGAGAGGAGAATGGAGGAGATGGGATTGTGGCGTGACCATGCCCCCTGGGGGGTGATTTCTCACTTTCTGTCTCTCTGTCTCTCTCTGTCTGTCTGGCGAGCGCACGTGCCCTATAGTGAAAATCTCTCCAAAAAAATAAAATTGGTTCTTATTTAGGCTGAGAACTGCAGAATATGTTCTTCTCTTAAAGGCTTTCAAAATTAGCATTTATATATGAAAAGTGGAGTGTAAAATCTTGACTCATTTTATTCTAAATTTTTTAATTTAAGAAAATTTACACCCATCCATAGCCATGTACTATGCATTTCATTTCTGTACTTTACAATATTTTTTTTGAAAGGCTTTTGCTATTGGGCACATGCACTCGCCAGAAAGACAGAAAGAGACAGAGAAATAGAAAGCGAGAAATCGCTACCCAGGGGGGATGGGCACATTGCAATCCCTTCTCCTCCATTCTCCTCTCAGGGTTTTGGGCATGCACACACACGCGCTTGGCATGAGTTTAAACCACCTGGTCCGGGAATTGAACCGTGATTGACTACATGGGAATCCAGTGACACAGCCATTATGCCAACTGCTGGTCCCTGTGCTTTACAACTTGAAAAACACTATTTCAATAAAATTAGGCACTGATGTTGTTGGAGAATAATTTCTGAAAAAATACTTGCCAATTTAGTTCACTCGTTTTTGTGTCCATCATCCCTGACTCTTTAGCATCTTGGATTAGATGTGTTTTTCAAAAAATCTAGTTGACAATCTCTTGCTTTTATATCTGGTGTTCAAGATGTCAACTTACTGAGGCTTGTGGTATAACAAAAGTCTGGATAATACCTTGAGGTTGGCATAATTGAAGGAAACTATTCTTTAACGTCTTTTCTGTACTCTTGGACTCATTTTACTAAAATATTAAGCTTCAGTGTCTACAAATTTGTTCCAATAGGTAAGTTAGTAATATATCTATAATCTATGTAGCATTTTTTATTCATTTACATCTCTCTTTACCCTGAATTCCCCAGGGCAATGCCTCCAAAATACTATTTTTAAAATTTTAATTTCCAATATACAGTTTTATGACTTTATAACAAATCTAAAGTCCTTGTTCACAGCATATAGACTTTATATATTGAAATCATATAATACCACTCTATATGCTAACTTTGACTTAGAATTGTTAATATAACTATTCTTCTGTTATATTTTCTGCTGTTCAATTACTAATTAATGGTATAATATATTTCTATGAAGCTTTTATGTATTTACCAGGTTCCCATTGAGACATTTATTTGGCTTTCAGTATTTAAATTTATAAACAACAAGTTCACATATAACTTTAGAATAATTTTTCAACTACAATATTCTTACCCAAATGCTAGAGATTGTGTTATTGAAAAATGTTAAAAATTATTTTTTCAATATTTTGCATCTTTTTATTAACTATATACTTTTTATAAAATCATTTGTGACCATGATGAAATATTCACAGTAAACAGGGAATGTACAGAAAAAAATTAAAATCATACTCCAAATTATTTAAATCTTTAATTCTACTCTAGAAATTACTACTTTTATTTTCTTTTCATTTAAAAATTTTTTTTTTGCTTATCAGAGAAAGAGAGAAAAAAATGTGAGAAATTAATTCCCAAGAGGAGATGGCCATGCAGCAATCCCTTCTCCTTCATTCTCCTCTCAGGAGTTTGGGCATGCCTGCATATGTGCCTGGAATGGTTTTTAGTCTGCTGAGTCTGGTACTCAATTCCTGGAGCCAACTATGTAGAATTCAGTGCTTTAGCCTTGAAACTACCTGCTGACCCTAGTTTCTTCTATGATCTTCCAGAAACATTTAAAAGTATATTTGCATATGTGTTTATTTCCAGATTCTTCAAATACACTTGAGAATTGTTAATGTTTCAATGTTGATGATTTTGCAGAAATGTTGAAGCACATGAAAAAAATTTATCTGTGTCATTATTTCTTTATCTTACCAGGATAATATGAATATAATTATATTTTATTATATTGATAGAGTTGAGATAATTAATTATGTAAGATTCTTTATCATTGTTAGTGCAGTAGTATCAGCCATCTGTAGCGAGAATAATATAATTCCTAAGGATAATTTTTTCAGTAAATAATTCAAAATTATGTACCTAAATGAAGATAATCCCATTCTCAGCCAGGTTCTCAGAGATGGAAATATTTGACCTAGAGTTGAAAGGAGTAAAGCCCAATGATCTCTGGGTAGTCTGAAACCAGTCTGCCTAGACTGCCCCACTGCCCTCTAGTGGTCTGGCATTTAACAAGCCCCTTGAGATTCACATGTAAACATAAATAACAAGGTAATCTCTCCTTTGGAATTGCTGTGACAGACAATTCAATCTGTAAGGTGTATAGATGTAGCTATGCACTATGTCCAATTACACTGGTTGCTTTTATTATGATTATTAGTACTGGCATTCCAAGAGCTTATTTCCAGTTTTCAAAGCTATTAATTCACTTTTAACAAGAGCTAATAGTTTTGAAAAATGGACTAAGGAGCTTCGGGAAAGCAAAAATATAGACTCAGGAATGGAAAGAAAAAATATAGACTCAGGAATGGAAAGTTATTTGTAGCAAAAGATGTGTACCATAATATTTTTCATTTGTTTGACATACAATACATGCATACTTTGAAAAAAATCATATTGTATGCTGTAAAGACAAACAGTGATTAAATGTAAATAAATATATACATAAAATCATTAATTCAAAGTTTATTCACCTGTAATATTGTTGCATAACTGTTTTAAAATATTAAGTGCCTTGGCTGAATGGCTGAAGTTCTATCAACACTGTGGATCTTACTGGTGTTTTCATGGTGATCAGAAGTTTGCAATGGAAAGTCCAGATATCTTCAACAAACATAATAAAACCAAAAGTATGAAACATATTACACACAGAAAGCCAATGATAAGAGAAAAACAGAAATAAAATAGGTATTTGCTTGTAAAGAATGATTGGAATCTGGAGATACAAAAATTAGAGAAGTAAAGGTATTTGTGGTGAGAGAAATAAAACCAGCTTTTAATTGAAATTAGAAGGAAAATGCTTTACTGTGCAAATAGAGGCAACATCAACGTGAAAATCCCAGTTATCCAGACTCCAAAGACATAGAAAACGTAGAAAAATAAGTCATCCTAGCCAAAGTCTATATGAAAGCTAAGTTATGAACTTTTGGAGGAGTAAAAATGTGAGAACAGTCCCCCATGAAGATATAGGCCACCTAGATGGAGTGTGGTGCTAGTTAAGGTGACTAGATCCCACATGGCCAACTGCAAAGTTCAAGTTCCAGACCCAGCAGATTGGAAAATATGCCAGGTGCACACATGTATGCTCCTAAAATTTCAAGAGGAAAATGGAGAAGGAATTTCAGCATGGTCGGTTCACCTGGGAGGGCTTTCGGCCTTTATCTTTCTCTTCTCTTGCACCTACAGCAAAAAATAAATCAATTAAAAAATGTAAAACATGAGCAGCACTAATTTATTTGTCACCTATGAATAATAAAACTGAGAGTTGTTTAATTATTTTAGCCCTTTCTCCCTTAAGTAATACAATTAAACTTTGAGCTTATCTGTAATGAAGAGGCTACCTCCTTCAAGATGCCAGAGTCCCTCTGAAGACATCCACTTTCCCATATTCTGCAGTTAGAAACTCAGTGGACAGCATGCAAGTGGACTTTGTGTCCCCAACAAAACAAAGACTGGCCCTCTAGGCATCCCAAATATGATTCATCAACAGGTCAAACTTCCTTCCTTCTTATTCAGAGAAGGGTCAGAAGGGCTCACTTCAACTATTCTCTTTGGGGGGCAGTAAAATGTTAAAATAGTAAAATTAAACATGGGTTTTTTTCAGCTTTATCAGAGTCCTTTTTTTACTTACAGCAGAATCCTTTTTATATTTATAACAATCATCAAACATTACTTTATTTTTCACAGTATTTAGTACTTATGAAATTTTAAGTGGATTATTCTGCACAGTTTAGTGGAAGAAATATAATATCTCATTTTGGGTGACATATTTATGTGAATTTTTACTATGAGAATTATTAGCTCATACATATCAGAAAATCAGGCTGAGATTACATAAATTTCAATATCACAAATAGCCAGTCAGAGACTCCTTTCAGTGAATCATAGGCTTTGAGATGGCTGTTCTTTGTAAAGAAGGATGAAGTTCACCAATTTAGGTGGTCACTCTTCACCTTATTTTTCCCATCATTCCCTTACTTTTGACTATTTTCTATAACTTGAAAAAGAAAAATGAGTATTCAAAATATTCTGATTTATAAGTATAATAAAATTATTACTGTGGTTTTCAACTGACATGGTTCAAATACTCAAAGGGCATTCAAATCCTCTGATTCATTGCCTTGCTTTCTACTTATCTTTTCAGTGATTCTGCTAATTCCTGCTCCAGTCACGTGTGACACTTCCTGAACTCATATGTGTGGCTACACCATCTCATTCTTTGAATGATCTGTTTCTTGTAGTGTGATAGCCTCCACTCTTCAGTTTTATCTGTGGACATAGCACCCAGTAAAATGCCATCTCCTTAGCAAAATTGCTTCCCCAGTCAAAAAAAAAAAATCTCCCTAATACCCTCCCACTGTTAAAATTTGCCTGTGTGTGTATTTATTGAACCACGTCATTTCTAAGTACATCTATTTTCTTATTTTTGCTTCAATGGCTTTTGTTCATTTCATCTTATAATATCTCGGAAGGCAAATTGACTTTCTTCTGTCTTGAGCACTTCAGGTAAAGCTGGGAGATGGAATTTAGCAGAAAGATGTAAGAGAAGATATGGGACCA
Source organism: Tupaia belangeri chinensis (assembly GCF_000334495.1). NCBI lineage: Eukaryota > Metazoa > Chordata > Mammalia > Scandentia > Tupaiidae > Tupaia > Tupaia belangeri. The sequence goes on from NW_006203007.1 coordinate 116,066, forward strand.
GAACCTAAGCTTTCATGCTCTCAAGCAATGCATCTACTGCCTGTAAACTGTGCTCTAGATTTTGTCCAGTCTTGGTTTATGTTTTAGGAGCAATGGAGAAAACAGATACTACAGAGAGAACCAACTGTTTTTAGAAGATCTAAGATTCTACTTAGGGTCTGAAACACTGGCAGAAATGTCACTTTGCATCTAAGACTTTCCAGAGTAGAAAAAAAATCTCTTCACTAGTCTGCAAAGAGCCACTCTATTATCCCAAAATATTCACAAACATGTGAATTAAGCATTTGTTTATTCAACATTAATTGTTTATGGAGATTTCATGTAAGTTCATAAATGCCTAACCTCCAGAGGGACAAAGATCACACCTTTTCTCACTCAACCCTGAAGGATTTGTTCAATGAGCTGCTTAGTGCAGTTAATTTAGGACCACAGCAAACAATGGGACTAATTAATCCCAGAGGAAAATGTTAATTGGCAGATTTTGTCTTCAGAGCCCACCTCTTGTCATCCATCCTAAGGGATTACTGTCCTTCAGTTACTAAGTGTTCCACCCATGTACACTCAAAGTCACATTAAAGAATAGACTACAGAAAGTTTCCAAGACCTTTTTCCTTTAGGTCAAATCTTTTTGAATAGTAGGGAAGGCTCTGAGCTCAGGTGAAGGTTCAGGTAGGTATGATATAGCCCTATAATTTGTGTATCTGTGACCTGACAAGTTTCCTACTCCAATAAATTTCTGTTAACTATAATAACTTAATAACAATGACAAGTTAATAATTAATACTGATAAAATACATTATATGCATACAGTTACAGTAAAAACTGCCAATAGCAATTTCTATAATTTCTAAGACATTTTGAAATTATTACATTAGTAGAGAAAGAACATTAAAAGAGACAGGAAGTGGAAAGACAAATGTTTTTACATCTTTTTATTCTTTTTAAATAAACTTTATTTATTTCTTTCATGAAAGAGAAATAAAGGTCCCCATCCCCAAATCCACCTCTAGCCTCAGCTGGAATCACATAAACACACTCATACTTAGCATGTACAGGAAGAAACTGGGACAGGAACCCATGACCTTCTCACCTGACTTCAACACCCTGGAGTGTTGTGCTACCAGTGTGCCACCATGGATGGCCTACATTGCTTTATTTTAAAATCAGCTTCTAAGGTATAATTCTCATGCAATAAAATACAATATTTTCGCATGCACTCTTTTGACAGATGTGTATGTCCATATAACTACCAACCCATTATAGGCATTATCAATTTTATTTAAATTTAAATGTTATATTATTCAAAGAACCAGGTTAGGGTTTGGTCTTGTTTGTGAACTCCTCACTTTCATATTCTATTTCTTTGTCTTCTGCTCTTTAATACTTGGTTTTGTCACATGGCTTCTTCTGAGAACCATGAGAAAAATTTTGTTCAGGTCTCACTCCTGGCTTCTGGTGACTGGCAACCTGTACAATCACCTCTGTGTTTTCATCTCCCATGGTATTTTCCTTGTGTGCTTGTTTGAACTTGGGTTTAGATCCAAAGTCAAACAATTTACCCTTTGTATAAGGGAATTGTTATTTTGGATAAGAATTTATGCCAACAACCTTATCTTGACCATTTGCAAAGATCTTATTTCCAAATGATGTATTGAGGGTTAGGACTTTAATATCTTTGTGGAGGATACGGTGTAATCCATAGCACACTCTATAGAGCCTGTAGACTGAGTAAATGTATAGAAAGGAAGAGTACTTGGTGACCAAAGATCTTCAATGGTCTCCAAATGCTCTGCTGGTGTCTGGGTCCAGCCTTGGCGGGGGTGGGTTGACTTGTCAGAGGTGGCACAGGAAATAAAGACTAAGGCCTCGGTGCCATTTTTGTGCACATCCTCAGTCAGACACCCCCAGAGATTGCCTTCTGAAGAGTGACAACTGCCAGGAATTATCATGCCTTTTTATTGAAAATGTGATACATGCAAATAAATGGGTGAGGGGCTATGTGTTCTAATTATCAGCTCATAAAGTTTTAACAATAGAGATAATAAGTTCCATTCAGGGTTGGATTAAGGGTGGATCTATTGCAGTTCCACAATTGTTTGTTTGATGTAGGCGGGTCTTCATGGAATGCAGTTTCAGGAAAGCAGCTCCAGCAAGCAGAGATAATTATCAGCTGATGCGGCACAGCAGCCATCTTGTGATTACTGAGCATGATGCTGAGAAAAGAAAATCTCAAGTATAGATAATAGTTCTTATGGATCTCAATAAAGAATGATACTTATATAGTTTTATAGGGATCTAAAACTTAATTTAAGGAATCTTAATATATTTATCTATTTCACTTGATGAGGGTGGGGGTGTCCTGGGCCAGTTTTGGCCTAATCTTGTATTATGTAAAGAAAAGATTATATTTAAGCTTATGTTTAATGTATCTTGAAGGGCTTTCCAAAGGTCAAGATTATTTCTGCCTAGATAGAACTTCAGCACACCACAGAGATAAAGCATTGTAATTGACAGTAGATGATCAGGGTTGAGGGGAGTGGTCAGGGGATTTTTGGGAAATCTTATCACATACTCAAGAGAGCTATATAATTCTTTTATAGTAGTATATCAGGGAGTCAGAGGGGCTTCCCAACAAGGCTACCACAGTTTCTGGAGCATATAGCAAGCGGCCTTGCCAACATGCTAAATTGACCCAAGCTTTGTTCCTAGGTCAGGGGGTGTACAGCAGCAGCCTTGCCAACATGCTGAACCAACCAAAGCTATGCTCAAAGGTCAAAGGCTCAAAACAGATCCTGGGGCCCCACTGGGTTGGACTCCTCCATCTCTGCTCCTCCATTCCCTCCAGCAGTGACCTTCCCCAGTGAAAAACCGAAATTATTATCTTCCTGTCTACACTCCAAATCCTGGACCAGGCAGCTTAAAACTCACTCCCAAAATTCTGAGCAAAAATGGAGAAGGGAGTATGGTGCGACCATCCCCCACTAGGGGGTAATTTTTCACTTTCTATCTGTCTCTCTCCAGCAAGCACACACACCCTATAGCAAAAATCTCACTCTCCAAAAAAAAAATATGGGCTTCCATTGAAAATGAGAATTTATAGTATTAAAGTTTAATTTCACAAAAATATATATAAAGAACAAAAAGTTCATAAACAGCCTGCATCTTACTATTTCAGAGTTACATCTTCTTGTTAAACTTGTTACCAGGGAGTAACTCTGGATTAGGGTCTGACCTTCCTATTTGCAGAGCAGTGATCAATTCTAAGTACCCAGATGAATAATCTCTTGTCAACTGACTCATTTTGACTAAATAAGAAGACTCAGATTATAAACTAGACATGGGTTCAGTAATTTTGTTTTTGAAAATGCAATTTGAGAACAGGGCCTAAACACTCACAATATTAAATATTTATAATTGTATACAAAATTACTAGAAATGTAGCAGCTTAAAATAGGTCACATTAATGTTTTTATAGTTTCTCCAGCCAGGTATCTGGGTATGCTTTCTCTAGGTCCTTAAGGGGTCTCACACAGGACACATCAAAATGTGATCAAAACTGTGGAACTCTGATCTCATTCAATTGGGGAGCATCTACTCCCAATCTCATAATCTCATGTGTTTGTTAGTGGAGTCCATTTCCTCTCCAAAAAAAAAAAAAAAAGAGTAAAGTAAATTCCATTAAGAAGCATTCTGGGTGAGAAGAGAATTTTTTTTTTTGAGAGTTTTTTTTTTTTTCCTACAGGGTGTGTGCACTCACCAGAAAGAGAGAAACAGAGAGTCAGAAAGTGAGAAATCACCACTCCCCAGGGAGATGACCACACCCACACTACAATCCCTCCTCCTCCATTCTCCTCTCAGGATCTTGGGAATGCACGCACATGCTCCCAGCATGAGTTTAAGCCACTGGGTCTCAAACCACAGTTGACTACATGAGAGTCCAGCAACATAGCCACTACTCCAACTGCTGGTCTCAGAGAAGAGAATCTTTAACAGAGATGATCTAGGTATAGGGAAAGGATTAGTGTACTATAGATAGTAATATCTGCTGGGCCTGGGAAACTTTCTACACCCAGAACATCATCTGCATGCTTAAGCCATGAGGTTTACTACTGCATATACATTTTCCTCTAAAGTATATACCAGATTTCTTCATTCTGAGTGACATTTAGAACTCTTTTAAAGAAAAACAAATATTAGGAGCACCAGTGTTAAATTATTTATAATTTTAATAATATGTATTTAAGCATAAAAAGAATTATAAATGACTTACAGTTAAAACTCTTATACAAGCATAAAATAAAACAAATTTAAAAGCATAACTACAATGATGTTAAAACTTAAATTAACAGAAGTAATATAGGGTCAGACCCACAGGCTAGTAGTGAAGGTAGTCAAATCCTGCATGACTAATGACAGCATGAATCCCAGTCCTGGTAGCCTGAAAAACATGCCAGCCAGATGGGTATTCATGCCCCAAATCCAGACAGAATGGGGAAATGAAGGAGAAAGGGATTATTGCATGGCCACTCCCCATTAAGGGGTGCTTTCTTCTCTCTCTCTGTCTTTCCCTCTTTCTGTGTTTATCTCTTCCAGCACTTGTATGCACCCTTTGGCAATTAGATTAAAACAAAACAAAACAAAACAAAAAACAGCAACAAAGTAAGTTAGTATTAGTTAAATTTACCATAAATAAATTTATAATGTTTTGCTAAAATAAGCTCTGCTCACTTCTAAGCACAAATCTGGCAAGAGGTGATGGTAACTGGGACAAGGATGATATAAGAACTTGCAAGGAAATATATCAGATTCTGATTACATTAATGAAGGCCAACAATTATTTTCTAATAGATTAGGTATCAACTATGATGTGACCATTTTTTTAAAAAACTTCAATGTTTTAGCATAGCCAAAAGAAAAAGTGGTCTTGCCTGGGAAAGTTTGTAAGACAGAATATGAACAGCAGGAGCAACTAGCCAGTAGTTTTAAAAATGCCCAGTAGGTGGAAGCAGCATATAGCACAGTGGTTACATTGCTGGACTCCCATGTAGTAGACCATGGTTTGAGTCCCACACCTGGTGACTTAAAAGTATTATTTCAGTAAACATCTTCACTCTTTGGATGGATTATTATGCCACTAGATTTTTTTTTTATGTCAGTTGTGGCTATTTTTATAACTATGATATTATCCATATGATATTGATTTTTATAACTAATAATTTCATAAAATGTCAATTCACCAACCAAAAGATGCAGGCAGTATCTATTGGCTTAAATTACTGTATATAAGAGAATTTTAAAAGTTCTCAAAGTAAACAGAATTAAGATACAAGTTTATTTTGATACAAAGACGTCTTGAAATCTATGCATGGTGTTTACAAAATTTGCATAGTCCATGAAATTTTTGAAGTCTCTAAGCCATTATACAGTGTATTTTTGATGGGAAACTGCATCTTGTATGCTGTGATGATGTTCAGTGAATGAATGCAAAATAAATAATTAATTTTTAAAAAGATATTTTTGAGGTCCCCTCATATACAGTAGTGATCCCTTACCCATAATATTTATATTTGAGGACCCTCAGCTGAAGCCTGAAACTGAAAATCATGCTTAACCCTGTAAATATTACATTTTTTTCTATGACACATACTCAAAATAAAGTTCATTTTACAGCTATAAACATAATAACTATAAAATGTATTATTGCAATAAATGTTATATGACTATAATCTCTCTCAAATTATCATGTGTACTGTACTATACTCACTTATTTTAACAACGCTTAGTTAAGTCCATGAAAAGAGCAACTACAGATAAAAGAGAACTAATATACAAACATACACACACACACACACACACACACACACACACATATACACAGGTGTTCCTCAACTTACAGTGGGATTATGTCATCATTAATCATTACTCAAAATATTATAAGCAGAAAATGTATTCAGTTCTGGCAATTCAAAATGGTCCTCAACTAAACCATGGTTGAATTATAATTTTTTAATGTCAGGATGGTGCAAAAGTTACCCACATCCATCCAGTAGAAATCATAAACCCATAAGTCCTAAGGAGCACTTCAACATAGGATAGGGATACATTCCAATCAACCAATTTAAAGTCAAACCATAGTAAATTAGAAACCACCTGTGTGTATAAATGTGCATGTGTATGTGTGTGTATGTGTGT
>NW_006203007.1:122607-132623 GCF_000334495.1 Tupaia belangeri chinensis
AAAAAAAAGACGAAGGAAACACAAAGCAGAATAGTGTACAAAGTAGTTATAGAAGCAACAGAATATTGATTGCAAGCTCCAAACAAGCAGAGTATCAATGTGGATAGCAGATGTGAGGAGCAGACTTGTGGTTCACAAATATACAATTATTTGATGTTGTCTCACTTTTTGTGACATTGTCTTAAGGTCAGACAGGTCTGTCTATTTCACCAGAGATCCTACTGAAAAAATTACATTGTCCACATCAGGATGAGAACATTTACTCTTCTCTATCAATCCAATTTTACTTAAACTCTTCAAGAATTTGCACTGTTCAAGAATTCTACTCCTTGTAGCTTTGAGTCAGTTTGTTGAACCATAATTTTTTCATGGCATGTTTGACTTCTGCATTCCTCAGAGTGTAAATCAGAGGGTTGAAAAAAGGGTGATCCAATAGAATAAAACACAGTCACCATCTTGTCCATTGGAAATGTGGTTGGAGGGTGAATGCATGTGAATATACATGGAACAAAGGTTAAGATGACAAGAGTAATGTGGGAGGTGCAGGTGGAGAGAGCTCTCCTTTTTCATCCTGTGCTCTGGTTATTCAGAGAAGTTAAGATGAAAATTTAGGAGATAAGAAGGATTATGAATGTCACTGTGCATATGGCCCCACTATTAAACACTATGAGTAAATCAGTGATATAAGTGTGCAGGCAATAGAGGCTGCTTTTCACAGAAATAGTGATCGCAAACATTGGGGCCACAGGAGGGTAATTTCAAAGCCAAGAAAATCTGTGAAAAATTAATAAAAAACACCACCAGTAGATTATAGGAAACTGAGCTCCTCTAATAAGAGGGTAAATTTTCTTCATTATTCATTCTTTTTCACAAATTGTGACAAAACCGGTAGAAGTTCTGAAAACATAAATCGCAGGATCATAATCACCAGAATCTCAAAAGAATTACCACTTTTAACACTCTCTTTTTATATATATATATATATATTTTTTTTTTTTCTGTAGAGTGTGAGCATTTGCTAGGGAGAGACAGAAAAAGTGAGAAATTAACCCTAGGAGGCACTGCCATGCTGCAGTCCTCTCTCCTCCAGTGTGTTCTTGGGAATTTGGGCACACATGCACATGTGCCTGGCATGATTTTCCAAACTGACCAGTCTGGACATGAACCACACAGTTTTCCCTCATGTGGGACTTTTAACCTCCACACCAGCTGCTGGCACCTCAGAACTATTTTTATCTTAAGGAGGCAAATATAATAGCTGAAAATTTTTATTTATATATTTCAATGGAGAAATGACACAGAAGCAGAGGGAGTCCATCCCCAACAGATGCCTGATGTTTTATCCAACTACAGCATTCAGCCTGTTGTAGTATGTAGGTAAGCAAGCACAGGTCCAGCACATTAGGTGAAGATCCTACCATGTGGAATAATTTCACAGAGCATTGCATTTTATTGCTGAGTCACTGGTCCCAAAATACTTAAATCTTTAAGGAATAGCTGTATACTGCAAGAATTCTACTTTGACAGATATCTGTCAGTTTAATTAATTTCCTTTCCCTTCTGGATTAGAAATTATCCTCCAAAGTACAGAAGTTAATAGGCCAGTCCTATGGTCCTGGAACTTCAACTCATTCCAGGTGAAAAATGCAAATGGTAAGAAAAGTAAAATAAACAATTTGTGTTATGAACATTTATTGGAACCATGATTACAATACATAAGAATAAGGAGAAGAATTTTTCTAAGTATAGGAAGTACTAGAAACAAATATTTAGGTTAAAATCAGGAATAGATGATGCTCCAGACAGATCCTAGGACAGCAGCAGCAGTTTTGGTCTGTGTTGCCTTCTGATTTAGGATGTAGAGAAAATCAAGAATAGACCATTTACAGAAAACTTTAAACTAGAGTCAAAAATCATTCATAACTTTCAGAAAAGAATAAAGGAACAGAGCCCCTTAATCTGAAGGGAAAGTAAAAGCTTATCCATAAAAGGGTTGAAACTACATTTTGTACAAAGTATAAAATATGTCACACTCACAGAAAAAGAAGATATGAGTAATATTCAAATATAGGTAAATTGTCAAAACTATTTAATATCCTATACAGTTCAGGAATAAGCCAAACAGCCTAATTGCTTCTCACATTAGGACAACCTGGTTAATGATAATTTCTGTATCTCTGTCACCCTTTGATTAACTGGGTTTTTGCAATCATCCCACAAGGTGGCGCTCAAGTCAAATACTTGGTTACTTACTTAAGTATCACATCAAGTTTCACGTGATCCTAGAGGATGTTGTTGATTTGCCTGCCGGTCTTCAGAGACTGTTAATAGCCACAGGAAGTGCCAGCCAGGTGGTGTAATGGTTAAGGTGCTGGACTCCCATATGGTGAACACAGTCGAGTCCCAGACCTGGTGGCTTACTTTGTCATTTTCCCTTTAGCCCTCTGTCTCTGGTGAGCTCATTGTCCTATAGCAAATAATAATAATGAATTAATAATTAAGTACATAATTTTTTTTTAAACCAAGTACAGCTTCTCCCTATTAAGGATGACTGTGGGACCTCAGGAACTCATCACTTGAATCTCAGGTGAGCCCTCACTGCTGAAGCATCACACTGCGATTGCACAGTCTGATTCTTCTCTTGTTGTTTCACACCTTTCCCTCTATCTTCAAAACCCTAAGACCCCCTTTTATTTCTACCTCACAGAAAAACATGAGATAATCAGGAAGAAATTCACATCACCCAATATACCTACTCTTCAGCATCTGTTCCCACATGAGCAGAGACCCAGTCTATTACAATAGATTTCTGCTCCCCATAGATGGACGATCTTGATACACTCTAAAGCCAGTACCTCTACTGGTGTGCAGATCACATGTCCTCCTGTCTCCATAAAAACAATGCTTTGATAATTCTCCTCTTTTTTTATAGCAGTTTTTGCTCCCTATGAGATCGTTCTCATATTTATGAAAATATATCATTATTTCCCTTATCATAAAAATTCCCTTCTCTTAGGGACCAGCAGTTAGAGTAATGGCTATGTTGCTGGACTCCCTTGTAGTTGACCAAAGTTTGAGTCCAGGATCTGGCAGTTTAAACTCACACTGTGTGTGCGTGCATGCCCAAGATTCCTAGAGGAGAGTGGGGGAGAAGGGATTGAGGTGTGGCCATCCCCCCTGGGGGTTGATTTCTCGCTTTCTGCTTTCTGTCTCTATGTTTCTCTGTCTTTCTGGCGAGCGCACGCACCCTGTTGCAAAAACCTCTTCAAAAAAAAAAAAAGAAAAACAAAAAACAAAAAAAACCCTCCTTCTCTTACTATGATGTTCTCCAAATACATTGATGTTGTAGCAACTGACAAAATTTTCTTTTTTTCAAAATTGTGTAGTATTCTGTTGTGATGTATACCACATATTATTTGTCCATTTGTTAACTGATGGACACATAGGTGTTCCCATATCTTGGCTATTGTAAATAATCCTGCAATATACATGGGAGTGAAGATATCTCTTCTACATACTGATTTCAATATATATATATATATCTTCCTGATATATATAGCAGAAAGTGAGTAAGGGAGATTTCGTAGAAATTCTATTTTAAATTTTTTGGAACACCACCATATTGCTTTCCAAAAATGTGAGAATAAAAGAGGAAGGTAAGGAGAGAGGAAAGAAAGAAAAAAGGAGAGAAAAACACTATGAGATTAGATGATTATTCTGAATAATAATAGCTAATAATCCTTCCTAACAAAAGATTACATAATAATAGAAAAAGATTACAAAATAAATAGAAGCTATCTGTCTTATATGATTTAATGTGTCCACCAAATATCTATGTGCTGAAGTTCAGTTGTTGCTGAGATGCTGTATTAAGAGGGTAGAAAGTTAATCTCATTATGGCATTAAAAAGAAGGATATTTAGGAAGTGATTTGATCAGATACTGTCTTCAGAGTGGGCTCCATGATATTAGTGCCCTTTTTTACTTTTTTTTTTTTTTAAGGGAGATTTTTGCTATAGGGTATGTGTGCTGTGGAGGGACATAAAGAGAGAGACGGAAAGCAAGAAATCACCACCAGGGGGATGGTCACTCAGAATGCCTTCTCCTCCATTCTCCTCTTGGGAACAAGAGCACACATGCACATGTGCCTGACATGAGATTTTTTTAAGTCGCCAGGTCCAGGACTTGAACTATGGTAGAGAATGTAGGAGTCCAGCAATGTAGACATTGCACCATCTGCTGGTCCATGCTGGTGACTTTTAGAAGAGGGAAAGGGAGTGCTTTCAGTGGTCTCAGAGCAGCTGATGCTCTCATGACTGCCTCCTATATCTGCCATAGGTTTGTTTGCACAGGTTAGAAAAGTGAGTCTCACTCTCAAGAAACTTTACTTCCATATAAGAGGAGAGTGTTATAATAATCTTACTTGCTGACACGCTCTTTTTCTCATCACCACCCTGCACTGCCTGGGTCTCTCCAGAGTGTCTCCACCAGCAAAAGGCCCTCACTGAGTGCAACCCTTCACCTTGGCCTCCAGGACCACAAAATGAATAAACCTTTGTTTTTTATTAGATACCCAGTCTGGGGTAATATACTCTTAGCAACAGAGAATGAACCAAAACATTATGTGGATGGCACAGTGCCTCCCATTTGGAAGTAAGGTTAAAATAAAGGTGATCATGTCTTTACTGCTGCAGTCAGAGCCTTGTTATCAGTGGTTCTGAGAGATGATACCCAGAAGAATGTTAATGGGAGAGAAGGATCTCCCTAATGTGGTGTGAGTTTCCATAACATGGAGTAGAACTGCATCAGCAAAGAGACTGATTCTGCTTAAAGGGAGGACCCAAAGCAGCCACAGACTTGTGTAAGGATGTGACCCACGTATTGTGGACCTGCCACAGTGGGTACAATTTACATCACGGTGTGTACATTTATTACAGTAGTGAGGTGTTTTTTTTTTTTTTCTGTCTTTAACTTCTATTTTGTTTATTCATTTTCTATTAGTTGCCAGAAAGTGCATGTGCTAGCCAGAAAAGAGAGAGAAAACACCCCATGATGAAGCATGGTCATGCAGTAATCCTTTTGTTCCATTTCTTCCCATTAAGATTTTTGGCAGGCCGTCACTGAGGTGGACCATGCAGGATCTACTCCCAAAGCACAGCACTACAAAGTGGGCCATATTGCAACAGTGTTTGGATAGATGGCTGTGAAGGGTCTGACAAACAAGTGAGATTATTATAACACTGTCTTCTTATATGGAAGTAAAGTGTCTTGAGAATGAGACTCACTCTTCTAACCTATGCAAACCAAACTATGGCAGATAAAGGAGGCAGTCATGAGAGCATCAGCTGCTCTGGGACCTCAGAAAGCAGTTATAGAAAAGGATAATGCAGAGTGATCTGATATGTATATATATATATATATCCTGATGTTAAACCCCTTCTTTTTTCTTTTTTTTTCTTAATACACTCACCGTTCTACTCCTAGACGACACAGTCCATTTGATATTTTCATCCATGTTACAAGAGAAGTCAAGTGTCCTAAGCTTGGAAAAACAGAGAATAGTATCTTCCTGACTATAGTGATTATTCTGGGGATGAGTACCTTACTCATATGAAAGGGAATCTCTGATTTTCCTGGAATATCTAATATTTAAAAATCCCTTTTTTCCTGAAATTTATGTCATCCAGTCTGGAGGCTCAGGGTACATTTAAGATGCAAAACACTGGTGTAATTCCTTAGCTTATTATACTTTACCTATCTTTCTAGCTTCTGATGAAAGTCTCTCCTGACTCAGCATGGAAAAAGGGGGTGGGTGAGATCTCTGAAGTCCCCAGACTCCATTACTGGCTGTGTCCTCTCAGATAAACTAGCTGTTGGTCAACCAACTATTTGAAGTGATTGGTGCCAAAATTACTCCAGCACTAACAAAGCCAATTGTAGTGACATCGTACTGACAATTTTCTCTAGGATTCTGAAATTATTTGTTATAACAAGAAGACTCACAGCTGAAGGCAGGAACAGGAGAACAGAACATGGCTCGCCTCACCATATCAATCACAGAAGACCTTGTAGGAGCTGTGTGAGATCCCCCATGGGGTCACTTTGTGCTTTCTTTCTTCTCATTTACATAATAATGGATTTTTTTCAGACTTGTTTTTCTTTCCTCCAGTCTTATGCTTAGAGTGATTCTCCTTCTTTCTTCTTCATTCTTCCCAATGTGAATCTCTGCCCAATTCACTGAAGTTTTTCCAAACTTTTGTCTATAAAACTGATCATTTAGATGAGTGGAAACAAATATTTCTCAAATTGGAAAAGGCACAATATTTTTTAAATGAAAACAAATTATCTTGAATTCCAGAGCAGATATAAGTTACTTACAAATTAACAAATCTCACAGGTGAGGAGGCCAGTAGGTCTCGTGGTGGTTAAGGGTGTTGGATTCCCACATGGCTGACCATGGTTTGAGTCCCAGACTTGGTGGCTTGCTTTCTCATTTCCTTTCTCTTGCTCTATCTCTGTCCCTCTCTGGTAAATTAAAATTAATTAATTAATTAAGTAAATTAAGTAAAATAATTAAAAAAAAACAATTATCACAGATGAGATGTCATTATGAATTTCTTTAAAAGTTTATTTCTTAAGAATGAAGAAAGAGGGACCAGCAGTTAGTGTAATTGCTATGTCACTGAAATCCCACGTAGTCAACCGTGGTTCAAATCCTGGACCCAGTAGCTTAAACTCACACCAGGTGTGTGTGTGCGTGTTTGACCAAGATCCCGAGAAGAAAATGGAGGAGATGGGATTGTGGCGTGGCCATACCCCGTGGGGGGTGATTTTTCGCTTTCTGTCTCTCTGTTTCTCTCTCTCTCTCTGGTGAGTGCATGCGCGCTATAGCAAAAACCTCTCAAAAAAAGAAAGAAAGAAAGAAAGAAAGACCAACAGTTGGCATAATGGGTATGTCTCTGGACTCTGATGTAGTCGATCATGGTTCAAGTCCCAGATCCAGTGGCTTAAACTCATGCCAGGTTTATGTGAGTGCATGCCTAAGATACCAAGAGGAAAATGGAGGAGAAGGGATTGCGGCATGGCCATCCTCCCAAAAGGTGATTTCTTGCTTTCTGTCTTTCTGTCTTTGTCTTTCTGGTGAGTGCACATGCCCTATAGCAAAAATCTCTAACAACAACAAAAAAAATGGAATGAAAGAGAGAGAGGGAGGATACATAACATGGTCTTAAACCACAATCCACAATCCCTTCCGTCCACCATTCTCCAACTCTCTGCTGACCTTCTCAACAAGCCAGGATCATGGGTGTAGGCCTTGCTTACATACGCCAACCAGGGAACCAAACCCAGAATCTTCCAGGTAGAGCCATTTTCACTCGAGCAGCATCACTCAAAGCGAATTTTGACTAATTCCACTAGAGGAGGAGTTACAAAGTGCATCCACATCTCTCTATGCTTGTCATAGTCCTAACAAGTATGTCCCCCTAAATTCATGTTGAAATCCTCGCCTGAAGGTAACGTGACTAATATCTTTTGAAAAAATGTCTCATAGAGGCCTTCAGGTGGAATGGTTATTGAAGTACTAGATTCCCACGTGACCAACCACAATTTGAGTCTCAAAACCAGTGACTTGAAAATTCACACCAGGTGTGTGCACTTGTGTGCACAAAATCCTGAGACAAAATGAAGGAGAAGGGATGGTGGTGTGGCCATACTTCCTAAGGAGTGATTTCTCACTTTTTTTCTCACTGTCTCTGTCTTTCTCTAGCAAGCATATATATCCAATGTCAAAAACCTAAAACTAAATAATAACTCAGAGAGATGCCTGTCCCTTCAGACATGTGAGGTTACAACAAGAATGTTATAGTCTCTTCAGCAAGAAGAGTTCCCTCAGCAAATCCAAAACAGCTGGCATGTTGACCTTGACTTCATAACCTCTAGAATGTTGAGAAATCAATATCTGTTGCTTTTTCTTTTTTCTTTTTTTTTGGAGAGATTTTCACTGTAGGGCGCGTGCGCACGCCAGACAGACAGAAAGCCACCGGGTCCAGGACACGAACCACGGTCGACTACGTGGGAGTCCAGCGACATAGCCATTACGCTAACTGCTGGTTCCCAATATCTATTGCTTTTAAGCTACCCAGTTTTTGTTGTAGCAGCCCAAATGGATTAAGAAAATATCTGTCCCATACCAAGGAAAATAATAAAGACAGGAATTCCCACAATTAGATAAAGGATAGAAATATGGTCAGTGTGTGAAGAGGAGAGTGGTTAAAGTGAATAGTTTTGTGGAAAGCCTTGTAGAGATGTCCCTGCCTCTCACCTCAAATTCAACGTGTGTGTGTGTGTGTGTGTGTGTGTGTGTTTGTGTGTTTGTGCTGGGTATAGGAGTAATGGGTGCACATGTATGTGTGTGTTCAGTGAAGGGGACTTTCTAAGTGCTACTCTAAGAAGCTTAGCATGAGACTTTCTGTAGCTGAATGAAAATAAAATAACCAGAGCAACTCCATATTAAATCCAACACCACAGGTTAAAGTAATGTAGACTGCCCTATGGCTATTTTTTTTTTAAGCACATTAAGTCTTATTTATTACTTGGTTTTCCCGGACTAACCATAATTGTGTTGAGCCTTTGTAAAGTCGGGAGGGTCTCAATACTATAAAATGGATGTGCCTGAGAAAGGTAAATTTGCCTTCATGATCAGGTCTGGCTGACCCAGCCACAGAAGAAAACAACTATCTTGACATCAACAAGATTCTTCCTCAGGGGACCTGTCAAGTAGACATTGAGTAGCTGTGCTGCACTAAATACCATGCCATTCCCATTCCCACTTCTCTTATCTTCAGTCCCCTCCTTAAAAATTCTTTTTCCTGGTCCCTCAAGATGGGTTTTGAACATTATTTCACCATGTTTCCAGGTCAGCGATTTCCTGGAAAAGTTACCTTTCCTCTCCACCAACAGTTGTCTCTCGAGTACTTGCTTTCAAGAAACAAGCAGCCAAACTTGAATTGGGTTCCATGGTCTGACCTGCAGCTGGTCTCCTAACACCTCACATTTCCTGAAAACAGAAAAATCTAGCCTGGAAGAAACACTGGCTGGTTTCCTGGTAGAGTCCAATGAGGGTTGCTGGGTGACATTACTGCACGTTAACAGTGTCCCTACTCTGATGATATTCCTCAGGGCCACAGGTGAATGGATGTTTTCCTACAGACTGCAAGAGAGGAGCCATGTGAGGTTTCCTAGATTTCCAAGGATCATTTAGAAGCATGTGACATTTCAGGGACCAGCAGTTGGAATAATGGCTATGTCGCTGGACTCCCACGTAGTCGACTGCAATTTGAGTCCCAGACCCAGTGGCTTAAACTCACACCAGATGCGTGTGCGTGCATGCCCCAGATCCCAAGAGGAGACTGGAGGAGAAAGGATTGCAGCATGGCTATCACCCCTGGAAGGTGATTTCTCATTTTCTGTCTTTCTGTCTCTGTCTTCTGGCAAGCGCACGCACCCTATAGCAAAATCCTCTCCAAAATAAATAAATAAGTAAATAAAAGAAGCCTATGACATTTCAAAGGTAACCACTAACTCCCTGAGGGCTAAGGAAGGAGTCACCAGTGATCATAAGGAATAGACATGTTCTCCTACATTAAGGATATTACAATTAGAAAGGCCAAGGAGAGATCTTTACAAAGCCCACATAAGATCCCCAAAAGTAAAAGAACTAAAAAGCTTTGAATATCTGCCAGACCCTGGGACCAGCAGATAGTGTAATGGTTATATCACTGGACTCCCATGTAGTTGACCGTGGTTCGAGGCCTGGACCTGGCACCTTTAACTCATGGGACGCGTGTGCGTGCGTGCCCAAGATCCCGAGAAGGGAAGGGATTGCAGCGTGGCCATCCTCTCTGGAGGGTGATTTCTCACTTTCTGTCTCTGTCTCTCTCTGCCTTTTTTTTTTTTGGAGAGATTTTCGCGATAGGGCGCGTGCGCTTGCCAGACAGACAGAGAGAGACATTAGAG
>NW_006203007.1:132840-160821 GCF_000334495.1 Tupaia belangeri chinensis
GCAAAACCCTCTCTCCCCACCCCCCAAAAAAATAGAAAAAAAAAAAATACCTGCCAGGCCCAGACAAAGTGAGTAGCTTGTTAAGATGTTAAGATACCGGATTAAGTAAATATCCTCTTTCTCCTTTATAATTCTTCTCCCTTGTCCCCACAGATACTCCTGTCTGCTTTTAGGCTCCCGGTCTTGAGTTGGGAGGTGTGAGTGGGGGAATTTTTGGCCTTTTGATTAATGTCTTTGATTGAACATTTTAATTTCTATTTTAGTTCTTGTCTAAAACTGAAGGAAATTCAGGTTCTTTGTCATCTAACAATGAGAAGAAAATGAATGAAGCTTTATGAATGTTCCTTTTTACACAGAAAAAAAATCTTTTGCAACTATATTATGTTTGAAGGAGCAAAAAGAGATAAGAATTAAAGTTTTATTTTGATTATATCTTGCTTATTTGAGAACCATTTGAATATCATTTTCCCAGGTCCAGATTCAAATGCTTAATTTTTTATTTATTTTTTAAGAGGTTTTTGCTATAAGGCACGCTCGCTCTCCCGACAGAGAGAGACAGAGAGTCAGAAAGCGAGAAATCAACCCCCAGGGAGGATGGCCATGCCACAATCCCTTCTCCTCCGTTCTCCTCTTGGAATCTTGGGAACGCATGCACACATGCCCAGCGTGAGTTTAAGCCATCGGGTCTGGGACTCGAACTGCAGTTGACTACATGGGAGTTCAGCGACATAGTCATTATGCTAACTGCTGGTCCCAGGAAGTCACATTTTCTATGCTGTGATGATGCTCAGTGAATGAATGTAAAATAAATTAACATAAAACATAATAATAGTTATAATAAATGAAATAAAAAGGCATGGAATTAACCCAAATGCCCATGAACAGATGAATAGATAGAAAAAGTGTGATATATATATAGAACAGAATACAACTCAGCATAAAAATAGAGACCTTGGCATTTCATGGAAAGCAACAAATAGGGACCAGCAGATTGCACAGTGATTATGTCGCTGAACTCCCATGTATTCTATCATGGTTCAAGTCCTGGATTTGGTGGTTTAAACTCATGTTTGGCATATGTACATGTGTGCCAAAGGTTTTAAGAGAAGAATAGAGGATAAGGGACTTCAGTGTGATCATCCTTATGAGGAGGATATTATATTGGTCTTTGTGTTGTTTTTGTACCAATACCATGCTGTTTTGGTTATTATACCTTTGTAATATATTTCAAAGTCAAGTAATGAAATGTCTCCAACTTTATTTATTTATTTTTTTTACCTTGATGATACAGGGCGTTTTATTTATTTTTTCTATTTCTGTTAATAATGTTGCCTCATAAAAATTCCAGTGAATATGTAAATTAATTTTGATAGTATTGATATTTTAATTATATTTTTTATAATACAAGAACAAGGGGTGTATTTCCATTTTTTGTTTATTTTAAAATTTCTTTCTTCAAATTTTCCATTTCCATTGTACAGATCTCTTTTTTCCATATTTAAAAATCCCTTTTTAATGAACAATTTCAACATATTAAAAAATAAGTATAATGAACCACCAAATACAAATCACCCCAACCTAAATTAATTGCTACCACAATTGATTTATCTCCTTTTTTCTTCTTTACTATTTTTATTATTTTATAGTTCAGTGAGTATAACTATATGCTTTCTCATTTTTACTTCATTTTCATTTATTTTATACATTCGATCACTATTCATCACATAGCTTGTATATTGAATTTACCCAACGTGAACACACTTTGCAGCAGTCCAGTTGAGGATACAAAAAATGTTATCAACAGATAATAATGCATTTCTGTATCTGATAAATGTCTTCCTCTCTATTTTTTTCCTTCATATATTTCCTTATATTTGTCCCCTTCTCCTACCCTCTTGCCACATTGTCTTCAGTACCCATAACCATTTTCCATGCTTCTATGTCCTCTAATCTTGCATTTTCCACAATAGAGTGCATAGAGTCAGTATTTATTAAGTCAAAACATACAATGTCTCTCTCTAATAGCCTGGTTTGCCTTACTCAGCAATAAATCTTCCATATTCATCCACTTTCTTTATTTATATATTTTTATTATTATTCATACATTAAATCACTATACATCATTTAGATTGTGAAGAGACTACCCAGCATGATATACACCACAGTCCAGCCCAGTAAAGACCACCATGCACATCCTTGTCAACAGATAATAGGCCTTATCTGTTTCTCACAAGTGTCTTACCTCTCCATTTCACCCCCAGATTTCCTATGCTCTTCCCCTCTCACACTCTCTTTCCACTTTGTCTCTAGTGTCCATTACAATTTTTAATACTTTTATGTTCTCCACTGTTTCAGTCTCTACCACATCCATCCACTTTCTATGAAATGCCAGGGCTGTGTTATATTTTAAGGCCAAGTAGCATTCATTAGAGTGTGTGTGCTACACACTTTCAATCCATTCTTCTGTTTGTGGACAATAGGATGGGTTTCATGACTATTGTGAATAATGCTGCTATAAACAAAGATGTACAAGCATGTTTTAGACTGAGCATTCTTCTATTCTTTTGGTAGATACCCAGAGGTGGAATTGTTGGATAATATTGTAGTTCTATTTGCAGATCATTGTGGGACCTTCGTATTGTCCTAAGCAATGGATAGAGAAGCTTACATTCCCACCAGCAGTGTAGGAAAGTTCCCTTTTCACCACATCCACACAAGCACTTATCATTTTTTTTATCTCATTTATTCTGTATGAAGTTAGATTATATTTCATTGTGATTTTGATCTGTATCTCCCTTATGATGAAGGATGTTCAACATTTTTTCATATGCTTTTTGGCTGTTCATATGTCTTCCTTAGAGAGTTGTTTATTCAGCTCATTTTCCCATCTTTTAATTGGGGTAATCATTTTACAAGGGTAAAATGCTTGAGTTCCCTGTGTTTTCTGGTTATCAATTATTTATATGAGGCCTAATTTACCAAAAATGTTCTCCCATTCTGAGGGTTGTCAATTTGCACTAATTACTCTGTCTTGCTGTGCAAAAACTTCTTAATCTGATGTAATCTAATTTTTCTATTTTGGGGATTGTCTGTGCTCTGGGGGTCTAATTTAAGAAGCCTTTGTTTACCTCCATATTTTCCAGAATTTCCCCAGTGTTTTCCATTGGTAGTTTTTCTTTTTTTTTTCCTAAGGATTTTTTGAAAATAAAACTTTATTTTTTTATTTACTTATTTAAATTTGACTGGAGAGGGACAGAGCAAGGAAGTAAGAGAGAAAGTGAGAAAGCAATCTGCCAAGTTGGGTTAGCGAACCAAAATTGGCCATGTGAGAGTAAATTACCATCACACCACCTGATGGCCCCTCCACCATTGGTTATAGAGTTTGAGATCTCAGATTATCTTTTATCTGTTCAAGTTGAATTTTGTTAATGGTGAAACATAAAGATTTAGATTCATATTTCTGCAGGTGGATATCCAGTTTTTCCAGCACCACTTGCTAAAAAGGTTTTCTATTTTCCCACTGGATTGACTGGTAGCTTTTGTCAAAAATCAATTGTTTTGGGGTTTATTTCTGGGGTCTCTATTCTGTTTCATTGATCAACATGTCTGCTTTTGTGCCAATACCATGCTGTTTTGATTATCACAGCTTCACAATAAATTTTAGGGTCAGAGAGTGAGATGCCACCCACTCCACTCTTCTTACTTTGCTTTGGCAATACAGGGTCTTGTATGACTACAGAAAAATTCCATGATTATCCCTTCTAGATCTGTGAGTAATGTCTTTGTTAATTTAATTAGGATTGTATTAAATATGTAGAATAATTTGGGTAGAATTGCCATTTTGATTATATTTATTCTCCCAATCCAGGAGCATGGGATGTCCTTCCACTTTTTTGTGTCAGTTTCTATATCTTTTTTAAGATTGTCATAGTTTCCTGGGAACCAGCAGTTAGCGTAATGGCTATGTCGCTGGACTCCCACGTAGTTGACTGCGGTTTGTGTCCCGGACCTGGTGGCTCAAAACTCATGCTGGGCACGTGTGCGTGCATGCCCAAGATCCCAAGAGGAGAATGGAAGAGAAGGGATTGTGGCATGACCATCCCCCCTGGGGGGTGATTTCTCGCTTTCTGTCTCTCTGTCTCTCTCTGTCTGTCTGGCGAGTGCACGCGCCCTATAGCAAAAACCTCTCAAAAAAAAAAAAAAGATTGTGATAGTTTCCTTATAGAAGTTCTTGACTGACTTAGTTAGATTAATTCCTAGGTATCTTTTACTTTTTGTGGCTATGGT
Organism: Tupaia belangeri chinensis; assembly: GCF_000334495.1. NCBI lineage: Eukaryota > Metazoa > Chordata > Mammalia > Scandentia > Tupaiidae > Tupaia > Tupaia belangeri. The sequence continues at coordinate 137,128 of NW_006203007.1, forward strand.
AAGTGGGATTACTTTCTTCAGTTCTCCTCTACCTGCTTGTTATGTAGAAATGCTATAGATATTTTTAGGTAGATTTTTTTTCTTTTGCTGTTATTGTTTTTTCTTTGTTTGTTTTTTATTTTGTTTTTGTTTTTGTTTTTACAGTGAAATAGTGTATATTTAGAAGTAGCCAGCTAGACTTGAATTAGATGATCACAATTTTGTTGGCAACATCCAAACCATCATAATCAGGAACCAGTCACACATACGCTTTCTTCTCTCCATCAGGCCTCGTTAGAGTGTTGACTATGGCCAGATTAGTGTCACACAGCTTCTTCCTGTTTGATTTGGAGCTTATTGGCCTTGACATCCATAATGAACACAAGAGTGTTGTTGTCTTCTATCTTCTTCATGGGAGAATCAGTTGTCAGGGGAACTTGGCGATGGCATAATGGTCAAGTTTGTTTCTCCTGGGGAGTCCTCTTCTGAAGATATTTAGGCTGCCTCCACAGCTGAAGAGTTTTGTGCCTCTGGAAGGTGGATGATGTATGGATCTTTTGTGTGTGTGTGTGTGTGTGTGTGTGTGTGTGTGGTTGTGGACATCTTTCAGCACTGCCTTCTTAGCCTTCAAAGCCTTTGCTTTAGCTTCAGCTTTGGCATGGACAGGGGCATGGGCTTTCTTCTTCGCTTTCAGTGCCATCTTGGTGAAAAGGTGTAAGTTGATATTTTAATCTTGCCACTTTACTATTCATTTATTATTTCAAGAAGATTTTTATGGATACTTTTGGGTCTTCTATGGATATAATCATATCACCAGCAAATAGATATAATTTCACCTCTTCTTTTCCTATTGGAATGCCTTTTATTTTATTGTCATTTATGATTCCATTGACTAGGACTTCCACCAGTATATTGAAAAGGAATGGAGAAAGTGGGCAGCCTTGTCTTGTACCAGTTTTTAGCAGAAACTCGATGTTAGTTATAGGTTTTTTATAAGTGGTTTTTATTATGCTGAGAACCACTCTTACATCCCTGGAATAAAGCGTACCTGGTTGTGATGGATCATCTTTTTTATATGATGTTGGTCACAGTTTGCCAGGATCTGGTTGAGAATTTTAACATCTATACTCATCAGAGATATTGATTTGTAGTTTTCCTTTCTTGCCATGTCGTTATCTGTTCTGAAAATGAGCATAATGGAGGCTTCATGAAATTAATTTGGGAGTGTTTCTTTATTTTGAATCTTTAGAAATAATTTGAGTAGAATGAAGTTTAACTCTTCTTCAAAAGTTTTATAGAATTCAGAAGTGAATTCATCAGGAGCAGGGCTTTTCTTTGTTGGGAGGTTATATATTACTGATTCAATCTCATTGCTTGTTGTGGGTCTATTCAGGCTTCCTATGTCCTCTTCAGTCAATCTTGGTAGATTACACTGTCCAGGAATCTGTCCATCTCATCCAGGTTTAAGTGTTTGTTGACATATAGTCACTCATACTATCCTCCAAGGATGTTTTGTATTTCTATTATGACTATTGTAATATTTCCTGTTTTATTGCAAATTTGAAATATCTGGTTCCTTCCTCTCTTCTTCTTAATTAATCTAGCTAAAGGTACCTCAATCTTTTTTTTTTTTTGAGAGGGTTTCGCTATAGGGCACGTGCGCTCGCCAGACAGACAGAGAGAGACAGAGAGATAGAAAGCGAGAAATCACCCCCCAGAGGGGATGGCCACGCCGCAATCCCTTCTTCTCCATTCTCCTCTCGGGATCTTGGGCACGCACGCACACGTGCCCGGCGTGAGTTTTAAGCCACCGGGTCCGGGACACGAACTGCAGTCAACTACGTGGGAGTCCAGCGACATAGCCATTACGCTAGCTGCTGGTTCCCAAGGTACCTCAATCTTGATTAGCTGTACAAAGAACCAGCTTTTGTTTCACTTATTTTCTGTACAGTTCATTTATTTTTTATTTTATTTATTTCTGCTTGAATCTGTATTATTTCTTTTCTACTGATAATTTTGGATTTTTTTCTTGTTTTTCCAATTCTATCAGCCATGATGTTAGACTGTCTATTTGCCACTTTTTAATATTTCTCTTATATGCTAAATGTGAAATGTCAACCCTCATTCCAAACTTTTCCTGTTCAGAGCACCAAAAGAAGACTTCATTGGGTTTTATAGTAGCTTTCTGATTTTGGTATTTCATTGAAGGGAGTTTGAAAGATGTTGTATATTGTTAACGATTGTCTGTCCTTGTCCTGCCTGAAATACTGACTGTTTATAAAAATATCTTTAATAAAGCTGGATACAGTTTGGCCTAGAAAAAGAAAAAGGATTAAAAGTATATTAGACCATGCTGATGATCAAATCTCTGACATAGAAGATAAAACCTGTGTGTGTGTGTGGGGGGGGACACACACCAAAAAGATAGAGAAAATGAAAAAAAGTGAGGATAATATATGAGAAACTATAGACTCCATTAAATGTACAAACATCTGAATTATTGGTATCCCAGAAGGAGAAGAAACTAATAACCATGTGGAAAATCTATTGCATGAAATCCTGGAAGAAAACTTCCCAAGTCTAGAGAAGCACTCATACATCCAGACCCAAGAAATGCAAAGGACTCCGAATACAATCAACCCAAGAAGATTTTTCCCAAGGCACATTTTAGCCAGACTGGAGAAGCCCACAGATAAAGACAAGATACTAAAATTGGCAAGAGAGAAAGAACAAGTGACTTACAAAAGTCATCCCATCAGGCTAACTCTGGACCTTTCAACAGAAACAATGCCAGCAAGGAAAGAATGGGAAGACATATTGAAAGTATTAAGAGAGAAACAATTTCAACCAAGATTATTATATCCAGCAATATTATCCTTCATACAGGAAAAAAAAAAAAAAAGATTAAAATCTTCTCAAAGAAAACCTGAAGAAATTTGACAACACCAGACTAGCTCTTCAAAACTCTAAAGAGAGTTCAGTTCCAAGAAAACTAAGAATGAACAGGCAGGCAGAAATAAGGAACTAAAAGACTACCAAGACAGGGAACAGCAGTTAGCGTAATGGTTATGTTACTGGACTCCCATGTACTTAACCAGGTTCACGTCCCAGACCCGGTGGCTTAAAACTCACGCTGGGCACGTGTGCGTGCATGCCCAAGATTCCAAGAGGAGAATGGAAGAGAAGGGATAGCAGCGTGGCCATCCCCCCTAGGGGGTGATTTCTTGCTTTGCATCTCTCTGCCTCTCTCTCTCACTGTCTGGCAAGCACATGCACCCTACAGCAAAAACCTCTAAAAAGAAAAAAAAAAAAGACTACCAAGACAATGGCCAACTTAAAGGTAGGGACAAGTCTGGGAATATTGATAATAAAATTAAATGTTAATAGATTAAATTCTTCCATCAAGAGACACAGACTGGCTGAATGAAAAAAAAAACTTAAAAAAAAAGAAAACACAGAAACCCTCTATCTGTTGCCTACAAGAAACTTATCTCATGGAAAAAGATGCATGTAGTGAAGGGCTAAAAAGTGTATTCCATGCAAATGGGAACCAATAAAAAAGTTGTAGTAGTGATACTAATTTCCGACGTTAGGCTTTAAAACAAAAACTGTTCGAAGAGTCAAAGGACACTATATTGTAGTAAAAGGGTCAATTAATCAATAACATACAACACTTATTATTATCTATGTGCCTAACACAGGAGTACCCAAACATGTGAAGGAAAGACTGTTGGATCTAAAAGAGGAGATAGACTGCAATACACTAGTTGTTGGAGACCTCAACACTGCACTATCCCCTCTGGACAGATCATCTAGACAAAAAATAGGTAAAGAGATAAAGGATATAAATAATGCCATAAATCAAATGGACTTAACAGACATCTATAGAACTTTCAACCCCAAAACCACAAGATACACTTTTTCTTACCCCCATATGGAACGTTTTCAAAGATTGATCACATGATAAGGCAGAAAGGAAGCCTCTACAGATTCAAAGGCATAGAACCTATTTCCAGCATCTTCTCTGACCATGATGAAATGAAATTTGAGTTTAATTTCAAGAAAAATCCTCAAAAATACACAAATACATAGAAACTAAATAGCCTACTCTTAAATGACTTCACAACTACTGAAGAAATTAGAACTGAAATCAAAAGATTTATGGAAGTCAATGACAATGAGGACATGAGATTCCATAATGTTTGGGATACTGCAAAAGCAGTTATAAGAGGGAAGTTCATAGCAATTAGTGCACATAAGAAGAAGATGGGGAAAAGGCAAATGGATCACTTAAAATCGTGCCTCAGGAGAATTGGAAAAGCAACAGAAAAAAAAATACAAAAAACTTGAAGAGAATAGAAATAAAGATCTGAGCTGAATTAAATGAAATAGAAAATAAACCAACTATACACAAAATAAAACCTGGTTCTTCAAAAAGATAAACAAAATTGATACACCTTTAGCAAGATGTATTAAGAGGTGGAGATAAAGGAACCAGGTAAATCAAATTTGCAATGAAGCCGGCAATGTAACAACAGACATAATAGAAATTCAAAAGATCATTAGAGAATGCTATGAACAACTATATGTTAACAAACAAAATCTGAATGAGATGGACAAATTCTTGGACACATATAATCTATAAGATTAAGTCAGGAGGGGAACCAGCAGTTAGCATAATGGCTGTGTCGCTGGACTCCCACGTAGTCGACCGCGGTTCGTGTCCCGGACCCAGTGGCTTAAAACTCATGCCGGGCGCGTGTGCGTGCGTGCCCAAGATCCCGAGAGGAGAATGGAGGAGAAGGGATTGCGGTGTGACCATCCCCCCTGGGGGGTGATTTCTCGCTTTCTGTCTCTATGTCTCTCTCTGTCTGTCTGGCGAGCGCACGCGCCCTACAGTGAAAATCTTCAAAAAAAAAAAAAAGATTAAGTCAGGAGGATTTAGACAGTCTGAATAGGCCCATAACAAGCAAGGAGATTGAATCAGTAATAGATAACTACCCAACAAAGAAAAGCCCTGGTACTGATGGCTTCACCTCTAAATTCTACAAAGCTTTAAAAGAAGAGTTAACCCCTATTCCGCTCAAGTTCTAATAATCCAAAAGGTGAAACTCTTTCAAATTCACTCTATGAAGTCTCCATAACCCTTATCCACAAAACAGATAAGGACAGGACAAGAAAGAAAAACTATAGACCAATATCTCTGAAGAAAATATACGCAAAATTTTCTACAAGATACTAGCAAATCGTGGGACCAGCAGTTAGTGTAATGGCTATGTTGCTGGACTTTCACGTAGTCGACCATAGTTCGAGTCCTGGACCCAGTGGCTAAAACTCACGCCGGGCATGTGTGTGTGCATGCCCAAGATTCCGAGAGGAGAATGGAGGAGAAGCAATTACGGCATGGCCATCCACCCTGGGGGGTGATTTCTCGCTTTCTGTCTCTCTGTCTCTCTCTGTCTGTTTGGCTAATGCATGTGCCCTATAGCAAAAACCTCTCCAAAAGAAGAAGAAGAAAAAAAAGAAAAAAACAATTTCCTTTTAGTTAGTTCATTTCCTCTCAGCTGACAAATATATTGGCATAACTTTTTTTTAATTATTTTACTAGAAAAAACATTTTGTTTTTTTCTCTTTTTCAAATAATTTCTACTTCAATGATTTATATCTTTTATTTGTTACTTCCATTCTACACTGTTTTCTGAATTTTTTTTTCTGTTTCTTTTTCATTTTCTTAAGGCGGAAATTTAGTTAATTTCCTCTCATCTTTTTCAATTTTGGCCTGTAATATTCTCTCCAAAAATGTTTTTAATTTCATCAGAAAATTCTTTTTTTAAATTTTTTTGTTGAAAATTAAAGTTTTTTATTAATATTTTTTCTTTAGTCCATGGGTAATCTAGTACTTGATTAACTTGTAAACATTGGGGAATATTTAGTGTACTTTTGTTATCAAGTTTTAATTGATTTCCATTATTATCAGATATGTATTCTATACGATTTAAATACTTTGAAATATATCACAGTATGTGTTATATTCCAGCTTATAGTCCATTTTTGGTGAATGTTCCATGAGCTCATTGAAATAAATAGAATAATCCATATCTGTTTTCTCTTTCTTCATTCTCATACTAATACACATTCTACCAACTTACCTCTTTGAAATTATGTGAAAAACTCAGACATTGCTTCTTAGAGGAGAATCTTGCTTTATCTTCATTGGAATAATTTTCAACGACTTGTTTTTCTGTTTTGTTTTGTTTTGTTTTGAGAAGCTTTTTGCTAACAGGGCACATGCACTCGCCAGAAAGAGACAGAGAGACAAAAAGTGAAAAATTATCCCCCGGGGGGGATGACCATGCTGCAATCCCTTCTCTTCCATTCTCCTCTTGGGATCTTGGGCACGCTCACACATGCTCCTGATGTGAGTTTAAGCCACCAGGTCTGGGACTCAAACCGTGGTCAACTACATGGGAGTCCCTGCGACATAGTTGTTACACCAACTGCTGGTCCCAACAACTTGTTCTAAAATTCTGTTCTCATCTGTTGTAGAGAGTTCAGATGGTATCTGAAAGGGCACATTTTACACTTAATATGCTCAACATGATTGCTTACTTTCATAGCATATTTTAAATGAGAGTTTTTCCTATTTTATTACTGCCCAGACTGGACTTTCCCTTTGTATGATTTGGCCTCAAAATGTTCTTTCATGATTTTTTCCCCCCATTGGGCATGGTTTTATAAATCTTGTCTTACTAATTTATTATCCTTCTGGCTCTCTGGAGATGTAGAGTCTAACCTCAGAATTATGATTATGGTCCCAGTGAATTTAATTAGAGAAAAAAATCACCCTTGGACATGCACCAAATGAATAGCTCAACAAAATGTACTGTATTTTAAATGAGAGAGTTTTTCCTATTTTATTGCTGCCCAGACTAGACTTTTCCTTTGTATGATTTGGCCTCAAAATGTTCTTTCATGATTTTTTTCCTCCCATTGGGCATGGTTTTATAAATCTTGTCTTACTAATTTATTATCCTTCTGGCTCTCTGGAGATGTAGAGTCTAACCTCAGAATTATGATTATGGTCCCAGTGAATTTAATTAGAGAAAAAAATCACCCTTGGACATGCACCAAATGAATAGCTCAACAAAATGTACTGTAGGTCAACTGTAGATAAAGGGTCCAAAGACTCTTGCCTGTTCTTCAGAGAGCGTTTGTACCAGTATTCATATGACTGACTTTTCCAGGAATTAAAATGATGAACTCCAGATATGATAAAATAGAGATTTAAATTAGTCTCCCTTTTTCAAACAACCCAAAGTTCAACTATGTAATATGAAATAAAACACAGCAGTATAACTGATTGAAAATCAAAATATGAAGGCATTTTTATTATTTTACTTTTAATAAAATAAAACACAAATTATAAATATTTATCTTAAAAATTATAATTCTGTCTCTTACATAATTATTTAGCCTTAAAATGTTTATTTAACATTTATTTGTCATTTGAATACATTTTCTCAATAATGAAAACTGGTTATTTTTGAAACCAAGATTCAGAACTTCTCTATGTGACAGTATATTCTATTTATTTTTTTAAACTTGATTAATTTCTTCCATGAGAGGGAATGACAGGCACTCCAAATACTGTCCTGTACCTTGCAATATACCTATATCTTGCAAGGTATTCTTGATAATTCATTTTGAAAATTCACAATTTAAAAAGTAACTAATTTTTTTACTTAAAAACTGGGATGAATTGTGACCAGCAATTAGCATAATGGCTATGTCGCTGGACTCCCATGTGGCCAACCATGGTTCAAGTCCCAGACCTGGTGGCTTAAACTCAGGCCAGGCACATGTGTGTGAGTGCCCAAGATCCCAAGAGGAGAATGGAGGGAAAGGGATTGTGGCATGGCCATCCCCTCAGGAGGGTTATTTCTCACTTTCTGTCTCTCTGTCTTTCTGGTGAGCACACATGCCCTATAGCAAAAACCTCTCAAAAAAAAAAAAAACAGACTGAAATGAATTCATCATCTGCAGCATGGAAAGAGCTGATCATTTGGAAACATCTCTAGGTCCAGTAGTGATACATGTGTTACTTTGTTCTCTTTATTCACAGAGATGTTGTCATTGGATGAAGCTGTTACTTTTAGGACAAGAGAGAAGGTACCACAGTTCAGTATTTGGACTGAATGACTGTGTCCTTGTGCAGGTGACCCAGGAAGCATATTTATGTGCAAAATTATGGACAAGGCATTACATTATACAACAGTACATTGGTACTGTGTGGATTCAGTGTTTTAAAGGTTTCCTATGTGATGTTGATAATCAGTCACATTATAAGCACTTTGTTGTTGCTAAAATATAGAAAATTGACTCATTTTTAAAATATTTTTTGCATATCTGTAACAAATTTACATCTCTACTAAGGGCTCTTAGAAAATAGCTTTATGTATAACTATTTGGGAATATTTTAATGGGCCCATATTTGTAAATCTCTTGATACAATTAATGCGTTCTCTAAGTATTATTTAATATGTTCAAAGTTGGAAGATGAGGTAACATTTATAGAAGTTGAATGAGTGACTTTCTTTTTTAAAAAAAATACTTATTTAATTCCATTTGTTATTATTATTATTATTTAATTTGACCATAGAGAGACAGAGAGCGAGAGAGAGAAAGGGAAAGTGAGAAAGCAAATCATCAGGTCCAGGACTTCAGCCATGATTGGCTATGTGGGAATCCAACGCCTTTAAACTCCATGACACCTGCTGTCCTCAAATGAGTGAATTTCAAAAATGTGACGTGATAATTAAGCTAGCTGTTACTTGATTTCAGAGGAATGGAGGTGAAGTAAGTAGTGGGCTGAAGTTGACCACTGGACTTATTAAAATGAATGTGTTTTTATAAAGAAGAACACAGAATTGAAGAAGGGTGCTTACTTGAAAGAGATTTGGGGTCAAAGGATAGATTTTTAATATGGAGATATGCCATATAAACATACTGACAGTATGATGCAGGATAGGCAGAAGTAATGATGTAAGGAAAGGAGCAGAAAGTTGCAGGAGCACTGTACTTATGAGTGGTAAAGAGGATGGAATCTAGAGCACAGCCTGGATGTGGCTATAATATTGTGAAGAGCAGGTAAGGCCAAATTAATGAGGGCAGATTGGAGTAAAGGCTAACAGAGATTAAGAAAGTAACTGGTTGTCAATACTGGAATTCTGTTAAGAAATAGCTGGGCTGAATACGGATACTATTTACATTTCATTTTTATTTGTATGAGGTCTTCTTTTCTTTTTTAAAAAGAATATTTTTATTTCATTTTCGTTTATACATTCAATCACATTATTTAGCTTACAAAGTGAATAGTTCAACATGTGAACATTTGTCCCTAGTCCAGTTGGTAAAACAATAAAATTATCTTCAACAGATAATATCACATTTCTTTGTGCCATTAATGCTTTGCCTCTAATTTTCTTCCTAATTGTCCTTTCTCAGACTCTATTCTTTCACACACACTATATCTGATATTCACATCCATTTACTGTGTTTCTATATCCTTTAGTCCATCAGCTTCAGTCGTAGAGTGCTTTTTCTGTTTCTCTTTTTTCTTTCTTTTGGCTTGTACTTTTCCCTTCCTTTATTTATATGCTTATTTTAGTTCCATATAAATTCCTTGCCTTTCCGTGCATCACCAGCCAAATATAAACCATATTTATAAGAATGAAATGTATATTGTTTTATATTTTCCCATGCTTACATAATCTTCTGTAACCATTTATCAATGTATATGTGAATGGTATTTTTATTTTTTAAAATAGTAATACTATATTACAAATAGTGTTCTATGCTTATTTCTTTCTTGCTCTGTAGTACCTTGTAGAAATTAATTACATTGTAGCTGTAATTAATTTTTAAATTATTTTAATAGATTTTATATTCTATTTAACTATTTGCTTGTTAATTATTTTATTTTGCTTTTGTTGCTTAATGACATGAAAAATAAGACTTACAAAAATATGCCATGCATATGTCCTTGTTTTCTAGAGCTTTAATTTCTATGAGAAAGATGCTAAGGAGAGTAATTTTTATGAGGAAAGATTATACACACACACGCATATATATATATATATTCAACTGAGATTGCTAAATTCCATTCCAAAACTATTAAAAAATTCAATTTTCATTAGGAATGTAAATTAATTAATTTTAGTCAATTATAGCTATTATCACTTTAAAACTTTTTTGTCAGTATAATGGACATAAATTAATTTTCTTATTTTGCATTTTTCTGTTTACATTTTATTTTCAGCAACAGTGTATATTTTTTGGTCTGTTTGGACATATTTTTTCTTTAGTTGCTGATTTATGTTATTGTATACTATGTTATGGATATTTCTTTTTTTTTTTCTTTTTCTTGGAGAGGTTTTTGCTATAGGGCGCGTGCACTCGCCAGACAGACAGAGAGAGATGGGAGGGATGGCCACACCGCAATCCCTTCTCCTCCATTCTCCTCTTGGGATCTTGGGCACGCATGCACAGGCGCCCGGTGTGAATTTAAGCCACCGGGTCCGGGACTCGAACCACGATCGACTACATGGGAGTTCAGCGACATAGCCATTACGCTAACTGCTGGTCCCGATATTTCTTTTATTTATTAATTGACTAGCACTTTTTATATATTTTAGATATTGAACCTATAATGTCCTCTAATGTAAATGTTCATTTAAACTATTTTGTGTTAAACATAATGATATCCTTTTCTAAATTCTTAAAAATGATTGAATATGTGTGTTTGTGATTTTTAATGATTACTTAATAGGATTTTTCTACCCCAAGACCATAGAACATCATATCATTAGTTAATTTGAAAGTAAATATTAAGTAAATCCTACTTTAATTTTACAATAAATCTTTAATTCATATTTACTTCATTATTACTTAAAGTATTAGCTACATGGAAAATTTTTAGCTTCTAGATTGAAAATGCTTGTTACAGAATCATTTATTTAATAATCTATTGTTTTTCCACGTATGTCTTGAATTACCTCTCTCTATTTATTTGTAAAACCACTGAGATTGTTATCTTATTTTAGTAAACCTTGTATTCTTATCATCTCTTATAGTTCTAGAACATATTATATAATAATGCCTATTTGTTGGTTTGTTAGGCTGAGTTAGTGTAGGCCGATTTAGCATAATCACCCATGCTAGGACTGTTAGGCCCCATAGGCCGAGGTAGCATATTCACCGCCATGACAGGGCTTCCAGGATGGAGCCCCAGAGCTTGTGAACAGAGGACAGGAATTTGTGAATAAATAGAGGACAGGGATTCCTAAATAAACAGAAGACAGGTGGGCCAGATGGCGCAAGATGGACAAACCAGGCTGCACCAGAACAAGGTTTACCTAATTTTAACTGAGAGTTTTTATCTAAATTCAAGCAGGCGATAACAGCTGGACCCTATCTGCACATACCCCCTCCTTTGTGTGCTTCAAAGTATAGAAAGTTACTGACAGTATATCCTGTACTGCCCTCCTGAGCTATAAAAGGCCCCTCTATCCTAGGTTCAGGATCCTTGTTGCAACCCGCTGCATTGGGCAAAGACTTGGACCCCAGCTAGCTGGAAAAATAAATGCCTCTTATGCAATTGCATTGTCGTTGTCTTCTCTGCGTTGCCACTAGATAAATCGATCTTTGGACCCTAATACAACAAAGCTATGTATAACTGGGGATCTGCATCTTTAAAATCACCAGTACAAAATTGTGTATCCAAATGTCTACACTTGTCACCAGGACCTCATTCCTGCTACAGAAAAAGAAAATGTTACTTATGCTATTGACTTTGAACAGTTGTCTGTAGGCTGGTGTTTTACATGTGGAGCCTACATGTTTAACTATATTCCAGCTAATTGAGTTTATAACACCTTATACTGCCTAAGTCACAAAGCCCCAGTGTTACTCTCCAAGGAGATGATTTGCAATCATAGAACTAAAAGAGGGCTGACGTTAACTGAAGATTGCGTGAACTCAGTGAATCACCTCTCTACCACTGAAAGGGGACTTATAGGTGCATCAGTGGCAGAGTATTTTTTGTTCCTATGTTTAATTTTTTTTTGGAGAGGTTTTTCACTATAGGGCACGTGCGCTCGACAGACAGAGAGAGACATAGAGACAGAAAGCGAGAAAGAAATCGCCCCCAGGGGGAATGGTCATGCCACAATCCCTTCTCCTCCATTCTCCTCTTGGGATCTTGGGCACGCACGCACACGCGCCCGGCGTGAGTTTTAAGCCATTGGGTCCGGGACGTGAACCGCGGTCGACTACGTGGGAGTCCACCGACATAGCCATTACACTAACTGCTGGATCCCGTTCCTATGTTTAATTAAATCAGTTTACGGCATTTGGGTTGTTTTGTAGCGAAAGGGTTAAATACTTCCTGTACTGCTGTGGCTCTGCTAAATGTGGAGCAAAAGGAACAATGGCATGCTATCCTTGCCAACCAAGCTGATTACCTTTTACTGTTTCATAATCAAGGTGGTGAGAAAGTCAAAATATGTGTTGTTTTAATTTAACTGACAATAATGGTCAGGTAGAGGACAAAGCTAAACAATTTAATGACTTAGAAGATCAAACAAAATAACAATTGGGATTTGTTTGAGTGGGTAACTGGGTGGCTGAATTTCACTTGATCGAAACAACTATTTCTTGGAGGAGTCATTATATTTTGTGATATTCTACCTACTTGTGGTATTCAACTGATGCCTGTGTGCATCTCCTGGGGCCAACCTCCTCCCAAGGAAACCCAGGTCCTGTTGGCTTCCAAACAAAAAGGGGGAAATGTTGAAACATGTTTGAAGAAAAGCCCTGAGGATGTGGGGAGATGCTTTGAGCAAACTTCACCTGTCCCTTTAAGCTATAGCAAAACCTTTCAGCTTGTCTTTTCCTTGATCTACTACAGGCAGAGCAAAGGGTGGAATTTTTCAGAGACCCACCACAGATACATCTAATGGAATTCAGGGAAGATACTGACCCCAATTAGCAAAGTCCAACTTCTGCTCTGACTCTGTAAGAGTCTATAGACTTATCAACACCCCTTTGATTTTTCAAGAAAGTATCCTCCCCTCACTTACATATAGGGTTCTCTTCTATAGTTAAGATTTTTTTTTTTTTTTTTTTTTTTAGATTTCTCTTTTATATGGATGTAACCAGGAGATAGGCCTGGCCCACTATGTTTAAACTCATAGATTCTTTATCTGCTTTCTATTGTCTGTGAAACATCAACTAATCTATGGAATGTCACAAAATCGGCATCTGTAGTGTTGCTTTGCATTATAAATAAAGACTCCCAGGTTGCCTGGGCAGTGCAGGCTGCTCAGGATGCTTAGGCTCAGACTGCCTATGTCCACTGCTACTCTGTCACTTTGTCTCTTTTTTTTCTGTTTCCTCTTATATCAAGCTAAGGTCGAGGCAGATGCTGATACCCTTCTACTGAGGTTCCTCCGCTCCTCTTATTCCCCATCCCATTGCCACCTTTCTGGCCAGGGTTAAGGACCCATTCTTAACTCTACCGATTGCTCATTCAAAAAACCTCTGCTTAAAGTGTAGCACGCAGGCAAAACATTCTCTCCAAATTCATCTTGTATATTTGGCAGATTAAGCATCAGGTTATTGGGGGAAAAAAAGAAAATGGCCATTCTAACTGGGGTAAAGTAAAACCTCACTGTAGCTCTGATTTATGTCTTGTTGGCAATTGGTAATGCTGGGTATTTTTTCTACATACTTGGGCATTTGCATGTCTTCTTTGAGAAATGTCTGTTTATGTCCTTAATTTTGTAATTAAATTATTTGTTGTTGGCTTTTGTTTGATTTTTGTTCTTTTTTTTTTTTTTTAAAGAGAGGTTTTTGCTATAGGGCATGTGCGCTCGCCAGAGAGAGACAGAGAGACAGAAAGCAAGAAATCACCCCCCAGGGGGATGGCCACACTACAACTCCTTCTCCTCCATTCTCCTCTCGGGATCTTGGGCACGCACGCACACGTGCCGGGCGTGAGTTTAAGCCTCTGGGTCCGGGACTTGAACCGTGGTCGACTACATGGGAGTCCAGCAACATAGCCATTATGCAAACTGCTGGTCACCTGTTCTTGGTTTTTTGAAGTTCTTCTTACACTCTGAATATTAATCTCTCATCAGATGAATAGATTGAAACATTTTTACCTGCTTCTGTAGGTTGATTATTTTATTTGATGTGAAAAATTATTTTTGTTTGATATAATTAGAGGTTTTTCTTTTTTTCACTTTTGTTTTTTCTGATTTACAGGTCTTCTTCATCAAATCAATGCTCAGGCCAATATCCAAAGATTTGTTTTCTGTTTCCTTCTAGTAGTTCTGTTTTGTGTCTTACATCTAAGTGTGTGATCTGTTCTATCTCATGGGGATGCTTAGTATCCCCAGCAACATTTGCTAAATATATTGTTCTTTCCCCAATGTATGTTCTAGGTGCAATTGATGAAAATTAACTGAGTGTTAATATATGGATTCATTTTTATCTTTCCTATTCTATTAAATTGGTCTTTGTGTCAGTTTGCTGTTGTTATATTTTCAACACTTCAATACTACTTTCATTAATATATCTTAGTAATATATCTAAAGGCTGGTAGTGTAATTCCTCCAGCTTTTATTTGTTTGTTATGTTTTTTGTTTGGTGTTTTTTTCTAATATTATTTTAGCCATTCATTATTTTTTGTGGTTTTATTCAAATTTCAAAATTATTTTCTCTACAACTCTGAAGCCAGGCACAGAAAGACTATTAAAAGTACACTAATATGTGGAGGCTACAGTGTATCTAGTAGAAATAGTGGGTCAGCTAGTGACTAGCAAGAAACAGGAATATAGAGAAGAGAAAAATATAAAGCCAGGTAGGTTAAAGGTATAAAAGTATGTTTAAATAAGAGCAATATGTTTGAATATTCCATTGCATACTAGGGTAAATATAATTAACAATATTTCATCATTTATCTAAAAAAATTTTTAAAAAAATTTTGGAGAGGTTTTTACTATAGGGCATGTGTGCTCAGTTTACTGGAAAGAAAGAGAGAAACTGAGAGACAGAAAGCAGAAAATCATCCCCCAAGGGGGAATGGCCACGCTGCAATATCTTCTCCTCCATTCTCCTCTCAGGATCTTGGTCATGCACACACACTGCTGGGTATTTTTTCTACATACTTGGGCATTTGCATGTCTTCTTTGAGAAATGTCTGTTTATGTCCTTAATTTTGTAATTAAATTATTTGTTGTTGGCTTTTGTTTGATTTTTGTTCTTTTTTTTTTTTTTTAAAGAGAGGTTTTTGCTATAGGGCATGTGCGCTCGCCAGAGAGAGACAGAGAGACAGAAAGCAAGAAATCACCCCCCAGGGGGATGGCCACACTACAACTCCTTCTCCTCCATTCTCCTCTCGGGATCTTGGGCACGCACGCACACGTGCCGGGCGTGAGTTTAAGCCTCTGGGTCCGGGACTTGAACCGTGGTCGACTACATGGGAGTCCAGCAACATAGCCATTATGCAAACTGCTGGTCACCTGTTCTTGGTTTTTTGAAGTTCTTCTTACACTCTGAATATTAATCTCTCATCAGATGAATAGATTGAAACATTTTTACCTGCTTCTGTAGGTTGATTATTTTATTTGATGTGAAAAATTATTTTTGTTTGATATAATTAGAGGTTTTTCTTTTTTTCACTTTTGTTTTTTCTGATTTACAGGTCTTCTTCATCAAATCAATGCTCAGGCCAATATCCAAAGATTTGTTTTCTGTTTCCTTCTAGTAGTTCTGTTTTGTGTCTTACATCTAAGTGTGTGATCTGTTCTATCTCATGGGGATGCTTAGTATCCCCAGCAACATTTGCTAAATATATTGTTCTTTCCCCAATGTATGTTCTAGGTGCAATTGATGAAAATTAACTGAGTGTTAATATATGGATTCATTTTTATCTTTCCTATTCTATTAAATTGGTCTTTGTGTCAGTTTGCTGTTGTTATATTTTCAACACTTCAATACTACTTTCATTAATATATCTTAGTAATATATCTAAAGGCTGGTAGTGTAATTCCTCCAGCTTTTATTTGTTTGTTATGTTTTTTGTTTGGTGTTTTTTTCTAATATTATTTTAGCCATTCATTATTTTTTGTGGTTTTATTCAAATTTCAAAATTATTTTCTCTACAACTCTGAAGCCAGGCACAGAAAGACTATTAAAAGTACACTAATATGTGGAGGCTACAGTGTATCTAGTAGAAATAGTGGGTCAGCTAGTGACTAGCAAGAAACAGGAATATAGAGAAGAGAAAAATATAAAGCCAGGTAGGTTAAAGGTATAAAAGTATGTTTAAATAAGAGCAATATGTTTGAATATTCCATTGCATACTAGGGTAAATATAATTAACAATATTTCATCATTTATCTAAAAAAATGTTTTTGGAGATGTTTTTGCTACAGGGCACATGTGCTCAGCTCACTGGAAAGAAAGAGACAGACTGAGAGACAGAAGGCAAGAAATCACCCCCCAAGGGGGGATGGTCATACTGCAATCTCTTCTCCTCCATTCTCCTCTGGGGATCTTGGTCACGCACACATACACACCTGGCATGAGTTTAAGCCACCAGGTCTGGGACTTGAACCACAGTCGACTACATGGGAGTCTGGCGACATATACATTATGCCAATTGCTGTCCCATAAAAATGAATTTTTTAACGTTTCCAACAAAAAGTATAAATGTTTGAGGTGTGTATATGACAATTAACCTGATGATCATTATATATTGTATTTATGTATTGAAATGTCACACTGAACCTCACAAATATATTTAATACATATGCACCAATTATTAAAAATAAATAATATACCCTAAGAAAATTCTGGAAATACGTGACCTATAGGAGAGTGCTTTTGATAAAGAATACATCTGCAGAGTAAGTGAAGTTGTGATTTTAATGCAGATAAATAGATTCCCCCAGCAGCAACTAGGTTACAAAAATCATTACACATCTGTACCTCTTTGTTGCCCATTGCTTCTTCTAAACTGTATTTACTATTTTTTTGACCAGCAGATAGTGTAATGGCTACATTGCTGGGCTCCCATGTAGTCAATCGCCATTTGAATCCCAGTCCCAGTAGCTTAAACTCAATCCAGTAGCTGTGCATGTGTGCCCAAAATCCCTAGAGGAGAAGGGATTGCGACATGGCCATCCCTACTGTGGTGGGAGGGGGGCTATTTCTCACTTTCTATCTGTCTCTTTCTGGCAAGAACATGCAACCTATAACAGAAATCTCTCTCAAAATATATTTATTTTATATGTATATTTATATATGTATATATAGATTTATACGGGTATGTGTGTGTGTGTATGTGTGTGTGTGTGTGTGTGTGTGTGTGTGTATATACATATATATGTCTATTTATCTATCTATCTATCTATCTATATACATATGAATTTTTTATTGAGAAAGAAAGACAGGCACCCTTCACAGAGTTATCTTGTGGTAGTTCTCTACACACCCTGCAGCCAGTCAGGTGAACAGTGGATGCAAACCCAGAGACTTTCAATCTGCACAGACCTGTGCCACCGAGGCTGGGTCTATTATTAATCTAATAAATTTAAATAACCTTCTCTTTCCTCAACTGTACTTAGAAAATTATAGTTCTTTTCATTGTAATTATTCAAAGGTTTTTTTTAAGTCAAATCATGTGGTTATATTTGCTAAACAAAAATACCTTTATATGTACTGTACATTTTTATTTAAATACTAATTCATATGTCTTACTACCACAAATATCTGAGACAAAGCTGGAAACAATATACTGAAATGTTGAAATACAGCAAACATTTTGCTTAGAAACATATTAAAATATTTGAGACAGATGAGACTCCTCCATGAGCCACCATGGGAGCCAAGGATGGGCTATAGCAGTATTCCTGAGGAGGTAGAGTCTGCAGGGGTGCAGAGAGCTACAGGCATGACAACCAGACCTGAAACTTAGGCTGGGATGGAACCCCTGAACTGCTCAGTGAGTCCCTGGAGCCAGCAGGCATTCTGCAGCCTGGACTTCTTCCTCTCCATCCTTCCTCACTTCCCTTGCACATTCAGATCACTGGCCTAACCCACTACCTGGAGTAGACAATAGCTCATTAGAAAAGCCCCTCGGTGGAGTGCCATACTAGCTGACCTAGACATGCTGAGCCTCTGAGGAAAGGCACCGGAGCACCAAGCAGAGAGGTGCCCAGACCCTGATGGCTGCACTAGCACTAAGGCTCAGATTCACCTTCCAGGAGCCACAAAGGAGACAAGGGGACAACATGCAGTGGAGAACTTTCTGGCTCAGCAGCCCACGTGCTTCAGCCCGCATTTCAGTGTCTCAGTGGCCCTGGCAGCCCTCTGCAGCCATAACCTTAGTGGGGCAGTGGGGAACATGGAGTCCTGGCAGGGTCTGCAGTCTTCCTTCAGCATCCACATCAGCAGCAGTGGCCCATCTGGCTTGCAGAACGCGGTGCTCAGTGGTCCTGAGGATGGTGACAGAGGCCCTAGTGGACCACACCTGGTGAGTCCCACCTGGTGTTTGGCTCCTTAGTAGCACATCTCTTCTCTCACATGTTTGGAAGTTTAAGTGCCCTGTATGTTTACAGTTTGTGCCCTCTGGTGAAAGGGAGTTGCATGGTGTGATGTGGTTAACAAGCCAAGAACAACCTATAATGAGGATGTACTGACTAAGGGTTCTGGGACTCGGCAATGTGTCTGAGAATTGCAACAGGGGGATGCCATAGCACCACTGCCTTGTCTATGCCTGGATCATAAAGGACACCTAGGTGGATGAAGTCAGTCTTGCCCTGAGCACCCTCCGTATTGAGTATCAGATTCCTGTTTTACAAGTTTTCTTGTCTTTTTCAGATGCTTCAAAAACCAAGATGATAGGAGAATCAGTCTCTGGAAAACAAAAATTCAGGCATCCTCATCCACAAATCACAATTATGTGAGACTTGGTAATGAAATGGATATACACACAAGGAAAAAAATCCTACTTAAGCGAAGGTAGTGACCATAGAACACAGTGTAACAAACAAGCATATAAAGGAGATGCGGATTCTTAAGAGCTGCGCAGTCCTTAACAGCCATCTACAGGCAATTGGTACCCAGTTTATACTTAGATGCCAAATTTAACTGATTTAAAAGTCAATTTACTTTTTATTATGTTCTATAGAACTACATAGCTAGTTGTCTTTCCATTTTTTAAAAATTTGAATTCTCTTTGTTTTGTCCAACATAGTATTTCTACATTCATCTATATTGAAAGTCATATAATTTAAAACCTAGACATTAAAATTTTAAAGTTAAAACCAAGAAATCAATCACGCAGTAAAACTTTCTCTGAATGGAGACCACAATCTTTAGTTCTTCCATTTTCCCCAAGAATGGAAAATAGAATCTACAGAGAAAAGTTAAAGCATGCTAAAGTGTTTTTTTTTTTTTTTTTTTTTGGAGAGGTTTTTACTATAGGGCACTTGCCCTCACCAGAAAGACAGAGAGAGACAGGGAGAAAGAAAGTGAGAAATCATCCCCCCAGGGGGATGGCCACACTGCAGTCTCTTCTCCTCCATTCTCCTCTCGGAATTCTGGGCATGCACAAACACATGCCCAGCATGAGTTTAAGCCACTGGGTCCTGGACTCGAACAACAGTCAACTACATAAGAGTTCAGCAACATAGCCATTAAGCTAACTGCTGGTCCCAAAACATGCTAAAATTTTTAAATTTTGAGTTTAATATTGTCAGAATGCATTCCAAGGATTAAGTTGAGTTACATTTTACATTGTAGCTAGTTAAATATAGAATTGGCTACTGAATTGAAGTTTATGAAATATATTGTTTCATCTGAAAACTGCTCAACAGTTAGTCAGCAATGAATCATCTTGGAGTGCAATTCTTCAAAAATAGAAATGACCAATTTTAAGTGCTGCCATCTGCAATAACTTTGTTTTAATAAGCATATTTACTTTTCTCTTCATGTAGCTATTTTATTATGATTTGCATTTCTAAGCAGTTTTCTTACATTGCATAAAATGTTTAGCAGGTTTGTAAACTTAACAACATATAAAAAGGGTAAAATAAAATGTTCTGGAATGGAATAAAATGATGAAAGACATCACATTATTTATATTTTACACATCAAGACACTGCAAAAAGAGAAGGGTAAACTAAAACTAGCATAACCAATGATATTAAGATTAGAATGAATATAAATAAAGATATAAAAATTGAACCATGGGGACAGCAGTTAGCATAATGGCTATGTTGTTGGACTCCCATGAAGTTGATCACGGTTCGAGTCCTGGACCTGGAGGCTTAAAACTCATGCCGGGTGCGTGTGCGTGCGTGCCCAAGATCCCAAGAGGAGAATGGAGGAGAAGGGATTGCGGTGTGGCCATCCCCCTGGGGGGTGATTTCTCGCTTTCTGTCTCTCTGTATCTCTCTGTCTGGCGAGTGCACGCGCACTATAGCAAAAACCTCTAAAAAAAAAAAGATTGAACCAAGAATCAATGCAATCACTAGCTAGTTCTTTAACATCAAGAAACTTAACTTTATACAGGTCAACCAAGAGAAGAGAAAAAGATACAAACTGATCCAACAAATATGGAAATCAGACATTATTACTAACTATACAGAAATAAAAAGCTTTATAGGAGAACACTATAAATGATAAATAGTTAAGAATATTTAGCTATTAATCACTATCCATAATATAAGAAATAGCCATTGTTATGAGATCATTTGTATTTTCAAATTTAACAACTAAGATTAGATTTACACAATGATTCCTTTAAAATACGAATTTTAAAAATGGGTCATGGGACCAGCAGATGGTGAAATGGCTATGTTGCTAGGCTCCTATGTAGTTGACCACGGTTCAAGTCCTGGACTCGTCGGCTTAAGCTCATGCTGGTCACATGCATGAGCATGTCTAGGATCCCAAAAGAAGAATGCAGAAGAAGGAATTATGGCATGATCATGCCCCCTGGAGGGTGATTTTCTTGCTTTCTGTCTATCTCTCTCTGTCTTTCTGATGAACACACATATCCTATAGCAAAAACCTCTCCAGAAAATAAATAAATTAATCATTTTCAGTTACTTTGTAACATGAGAATATCTCATTGAAGTACATTTTTAGATCAAAACCCTAAAGATGTTATAAAGGTTTGAGAGATAAAATCTTAGAATGCCTATTTTCTCTGAGACCTCTTCTGTTCTTTTAATGCTTTCCAGGAGTTCTTATTGGGTCTTATCAGAATAATGTAGCACTTGGGAGCAAAGATGCAGACTAGGAGTCCTGCACTGGAGGTCAAGATGGAAAACACCTCCACGGTCACCATGACCTTCCCCTTGGTGCTGTGGTAGACAGGGAGGAAGGTGATCCAGACACTGCAGAACACCAGCATGCTGAATGTGAGGAATTTGGCCTCATTGAATGTGTCAGGCAGGTTCCTGGCTAGGAAAGCCACAGTGAAACTCCCCAGAGCCAAGAAGCCCAGGTATCCCAGGACACAGTAGAAGGCAGTGACCGAGCCCTTGTTGCACATGATGATGAGATTTCTGGGCTCAGAATGTAAGTCTATATCAATGAAAGAGGGAGAAGTTCCCAGTCAGATTCCACAGATAATCACTTGGATCAGGGAGCAAATGGGAATGACAGAGCACCTCGTTGTTCTTCCAGGCTTCATAACCTTAAATGCCAGAATCACAGTAGTGGTTTTGGCCCAAACAGTGGAAACAGCCACAGTGAACACAATGGCAAATGTGACTTGGAGGATGCAGGTGGCTGTGTTAGGATGGCCAATGAACAGCAGAGAGCAGAGGAAGCACAAGAGGAGACAGATGAGCAGTATGAAGGTGAGAATGTGGTTATTGGCCTTTACTATAGGAGTGTCTTGTTGCTTCACAAAGATCCCCAAAATCACAGCTGTGGCCACAGAGAAACACAGAGCCATACTGACCATGGCTGTCCCCAAAGAATCTTCAAAATCCAGGAATGTCACAGACTTGGGGACTTGGGGGAGACATTGTGTTCTCTCACTGTTTGGATACTCTTGAGCTAAGCATTGGATATACTGTTCTGCATCTGGTGGAAAAGGAAAAAAACCCAGCATTTCACTTTCACAGATTCTTTATTTGTCTCATGTTAAAGAAATAATCACCATTGTGTCATTTGAGTACAGACATCCGCTAATGTGTGGAGAGTGGCTATTCTGAGTAAACATGGTGATTTTCGGAAACATGTGGAAACATGGGTCTGTGAGCTGTCATTTACATGGAAATGAAAGCAATAAACATGTGAGCACACTGGCTGCATGCTGTTATCGATACTACGGAGCAGTATTAGTCTAAAGGAATTTGCATGTGTTTATCAGAATCAGCCCCAAAGGATCAGAGAAATTACATGGTGCCAGTTGTCCTCACATCATCAGCCGATTAATATCTGAAAACAACTGGCTTTGCATTCCATTTTATCTTTCCTTATTTTCTGTCCTATATAATAATAAACCTGAGACATGGCTTTCTCCATCAGAGAAGTTGGGCCCACCCAATCCTCACTTTTTTATAGCTGTATGTCTTTGCGTGTTTATTTTTATGCTTATTTCTAATCCATGCCCCCCACTCAGAAAAAATGTGTTCTGTAGAGTGGGTCCAGACACTGACATGATATGCCCAGCAGGCCCAGGCACTGATGTGAACCAAAATGCACTAAGTTAAAGTTCTGCATTGACCCTGGGAGAACTCTCTGAGCTTCAGATCACTTCAAACCTTTGAAAAAGGATTTGAACCTGCAAGGATACTGGTTGGTCCATCCTGTGGCTTAATGATGTTACCAATGGTGAGAATTCATTCCAGATCTCTTTTCTACTTTCCCCTGTGTTATTCTCATGATAGGCCTTTTATTCTGATGATTTATAATCATATTTTTAGCATGATAGAAATGAATGGTTTTATTATTTGTATTCAGAAAAATATTACCTATTTCTCCCAAGATATTTTATCTTCTATCACTACCTGATTTATTTTTCATATACAACCCATTGCCTAGTAATACAAGACTTTTCTCATTGTGCTTTTTCACTTGTGGTCAATATTCTTATATATTTTCCGTGTAAATGCTTAAAATTCATTGATTAAATAAATTAACATTAGGATTTTGATTGAAGTTTTATTGCTATTACATATGTGTAGTTTTTAAAATTTCTATTTTAATTATATTATAAAAGATTGAGTTTAATTTTAGAATTTTCAGTTTATACCTACAAGTATGACTTATTAATCTTGTTCATAAGTGATAAGTAAAAATACTTACAACTCTGCACTGACCTACTTATAAGGTCTCCATTCCAATTGCTCACCTCTATTGGAGAGAGCATGAAAGCTGTCATAAAGCATGTGCAAATTAATTGGTATGTAAATATTTTGATTACATTTTATTTACAGAAATAGGTGGCAATTTGATTTCTCCAGTCTTAAAGTTCTTATTTATTTTAGGATTTTGCCATAGAGTATGTGCACCCATCAGAGACAAAAAGAGTGGAAAAGTGAGAAAAAACTCCCTGGGAAATGGCCACACCACAATCCATTCTTGTCTTGAGATTTTAAACACACAGGCATCCGGAACTCAAAC
>NW_006203007.1:160860-171409 GCF_000334495.1 Tupaia belangeri chinensis
TTTCCCAAAAGTTTTTTTTTTTTTTTTTAAACTAATACTGAGGCAATAAAAAGCTAAAGAAAGAAAATCACAATTTTTTCTTTAAATACCCGTTTCTATTTCTAGAATCAACAGATGCTCCCGGCTTTTATCTGAGACAGGCTTGGTCCACACAAACAAATAAATTTTATTTTTTTATTATTATTTTTTTTTGGAGCGGTTTTTGCTATAGAGCTTGTGCGCTCACCAGAAAGACTGGCAGAGACTGAGAAATCACCCTCCAGGGGGCTGGTCATGCCACAATCCTTTCTCCTCCATTCTCCTCTCAGGATCTTCGGTTCACACGCAAATGCACCCAGCAAGAGTCTAAGCCACCGGGTCCAGAACTCGAACTGCAGTTGACTACATGGGAGTCCAGCGACATAGCCATTACGCTAACTGCTTGTCCCCATACATAAATTTTATTCTGAGTCTTATACTCTATCTTCCCTTATTTTTATTTGCTGTTTTACATACTTACTTGATGTTGAAAATTTTTTATTAGAGCCAAAAGTAATTTTTTTCATGGCTTATCACCTAAACACATGTACTTATTTTTGTTTTTAATAAAATTTTGCTATAAGATGTACAAAGAGAGGGAAAGTCAGCAATTGCCCCAGGGAGTATGACCATGCCCCAATTCCTTCTCTTCCATCTCTCCTGAGATCCCGAGCACGCATGTTCACATTCCCAGCATGTTCTTTAATCTGCCAGTCTGATTTTGAATGACACTGTTGGCCGTGTGGGCCCCAGCTGCCTTAACCACTATGCCACCCTGCTGACCCCATATCTATATATTCTAGTTAATGATTAAACCCAAATTGTTTATAGTGTTATGAGGACTGAAATTACACAATACTTGTGGAAGAACTCAAGTCATAGTTAATAATTATTCTTTACATATTAGAAAATTGAAATGTTATTTAATGGTCATTCCACATTTCATATCTGTCAATACCACATTATTGGTATATAATTTCTTGAATTTATATCTTGTATAATAGCTATATTTAGAGGTGTCATATTGTGAAATTTATTAGAATGTTGTATCTTTCATTTTTAGATGTGTCTTTTCCTTAGTATATTATAATATTTCAAAGTGTAAGGTTCAGATATTGATTAGTTTTGTGTCATTAATGAGATGCATATTTTTCATTAAAAATGAATGAATTATTTTCATAATAATTTAATATACTTCCTTTGTGCTTGTCATCTGGATTTAAAACTGTCAATTTTAAGCCTTTTAGGAATCCACAGAAAGCCTTGATTATTACACATTTTTGACTTTATGGGTAGACTTTAGAATAATTCAGTACGAAATCTAAGATTGATACTGTTTTACCCAGCCCTGGATTGGAAATCAAAGTGTCCACTGAAATCAGTTTAACAACTGAGCCTAATAAGATGAGCAAAACCAGAAATGGACTGACACATAATAGGATAGTAATTGTGTTTATAAGTATATTGAAGTTATGAATGAACATGCAACTTGAGAATAATGGTGCTCTACATTCCATTTCCAATGTCATCATTTTTCTTTTTATTGAGAAAGTAAAGGAACTTATGATAAGTTGGTGTATCATTATTTCATACCAGTTTGATTTGAAATGCCTCTCTCTGTACAAGAGACACAAATAAAGCAGCAATCAGGTCTTCCTCTTTGGTAAATTTTCTGGAATCCATGACCACAGCTCTGGCTACACACAGATTCAGGAGTCTGAGCAGAAAAGAGAATCATTCATCATTATGTACACCCGGGTACACACAGATTCAGGAGTCTGAGCAGAAAAGAAAATCAGTCATCATTATGTACATTATCAGCTAATTTGAAGCGAGGTCTGTATTTCTCTCCACCTCTGAGCAAAATTTGTCCTTAAAAACCATTTTATGACTGAAACTGACTAACTAATGGTTGAACTAACACAAGAGATGGGTGTGAATGTCAGACGAGGTGTATGTGGCGGAGTGGGGCCTAACGAAGGACATTTGGAGAAGGGATACAGAGGTAGAGCATTGACCGGATGGGGAGGTGTGGTGTTATCTGTTAAAGATATTTTGATCAACGGGTCTGGGGAGAAATGTGCACATATAGAAATGGTCTCATTGTAAGCCAAACAATATGATTGAAAGTATATACAAAGCACAAATAATAAATAATCTGAAAAAAAATTTATTATTCGTTTTTCCCCACCTTTCATCTTATTGATATCATGAAGAATATTTGTTTTGCTAGAGGGTGCATGCATTCACCAAAGACAGAAAGATTGTGATGAGAGAAACACCTTCAATGGGGCATGGTTGATCACACTGTAATTCTTCTGACTCATCTGTCCTTTCAGGAATTGGGATATGCATGCACATGTCCCTAGTGTCTTCTTTTGCCATTGCGTCCAGGACTCAAACTTTGCAATCAGTCATGTGAGATCTGGTTGCCTTAATCAACAGGCCACAGAGCCAGGCCACAATTAGCCAGTCAGGAATATCTATGATTAGCTTTACTTTACGTTTATAAACTGCTCACCAATATTACCAAGTGACCTGCTTACTTTATTTCATATATGACTGGAACTACCCATTATGTTTTTCTATTCTCTTATTTAACCACTTTATCCAAAACCATTTTACTGCAAGTTCCTACATGGCAAATTTAGGATAAATGTTCCTGAGAATATTTATTCCTTGTCTCATAGTGGGTTGAGCAAAAAATTGTAGGTGCTAGATTTTAAAATTATGAACAAACAGATAAATAATGAGCACATGCTATGAATCATAAATTATACTTAACCCCCTTCTGAGTTTCTGAGTCCAGGTAAGACCTGCTTTTCAGATATGAAAACAATAGGTGTGACAAAGTGTGATTGGTTTATAAATCACTTGTCTTACCTAATTGACTTAGATTATGGTTAGTGTTTTGATATACTTAGTACAAGAAATGTTGACGGCTGACTGTTATACAAAATGACAAAAGAAAAAGAGTATGATACCTACAGAAAGGTAAAGGGTTTCTTAATCTGTAATCTCCTTGTGTGTGCAGTATACTGAAGTATAATGAAGACTGGCAATTAATGATAGTTTCAGAATATATAGAATGATTGTCTTTAACTCATACATATATATGAAAGTTTGTGTTTTATAAAGACATAAAACATTTTAGTCAATGACAAGATATACATGTGACAGCCATCCCATGAGGTAATAAGCTAGACCATAGGGTTTTTGTTTGTAGTAGGAAATACCATTTAGATTTGTATAAATGCAATCAATGATGTTCACACAATGAAAAAATTGCCTAATGATTCATTTCTTAGAACACATTCCTCTCATTAAGTAATTGTTGATTAATTAGTAAACTTGATTTTATTCATTGGTCTGCTTCTTTGAACAAATATATCCAAATTTTAAAATGGCAGTTTATATAAACCTGTACTTGCTATACTTATAGAGTAAGATATATAAAAGCAAAATCGCATAGTGCAGAGTTAATATGTACAAGGTTAATTTAATCCTGACTTACAATCACACAATTTCACTTCAAGACTATTCAAATAGCTCTGTATAAATGTAATGTAGAAATGACATCATATTTCTTTGAAACTAACATGCCATTTTACCATTTCTTCATTGATTATCAAATCATTATTGTTGGGGTTTCTGTAAACAAAGTCTCCTACTTTAACCAGCAGCCAACTGGTGAAATTCCCTTTAGGAAACCTCACTAAGTTGTAGATACCACACTGTGCTGTATGGTTTCTTTTTTTCCCCATGGGCATATTGTATCCAGTATTATGTGTAAATGAACTTTTCCTCAGAAATGGATGAAGCTGGATGACAGACAAAAATTAAACATTAATGATACACAGTGAT
The DNA here is from genome assembly GCF_000334495.1 of Tupaia belangeri chinensis. Lineage (NCBI taxonomy): Eukaryota > Metazoa > Chordata > Mammalia > Scandentia > Tupaiidae > Tupaia > Tupaia belangeri. Next base: position 164,743 of record NW_006203007.1, read on the forward strand.
TTAATGTAGAAAATAAATTTTAAAAATTAAAAAGAAAAAAATAGATCTTAAATAAAAAATAAACTGACACACACACACATAAAGGAAATTAGGAGTGCATTTAATGTAGAGGTGGAAAGTGAATACCTATCAGTAATCCTTCTATTTCTACCTCCCTATCCTTCATTTTTTTGTGTGTTTGTTGTTTCTTGGTAGAGGCTCAATTTTATTTTAGTGGTCACTATGTCATTCCTCATGTGAAATAGAGATTTCTTCATAAAAACAAGGGGAAGTAAAATCCAGACTAATAAAGTCCGTTTTTGTGTCAATACCATGGTGTTAGGATTATCACAGCTCTGTAATATATTTTGGGGTCAAGGAGAGAGATGCCGTCTACTCCACTCTTTTTGTGCAGAATTGCTTTGGCACCAAGGGGTCTTTCATGATTGCAGACAAATTCTATGAATGTTTTTTCTAAATCTGTGAAAAATGTCTCTGGCAATTTGATTGAGATTGCATTAAGTGTGTAGATTAATTTAGGTAAAATTGACATTTTGATTATATACATTTTTCTGATCCAGAAACATGGGCTGTCTTTCTGATTTTTGTATCATTTTCAAGTTGTTATTTTAGTATTTTATAGATTCCCTTGCAGAGGTCTGTGACTTCTTTGATTAGATTCATTTCCAGGCATCTTAGATTTGTTCTGATTATTGTAATGGGATTGCTTTCTTCCAAACTTCCTTAGTCTGCTCATTATTTGTATACAGAAATGCTATAGATTTTTGTAGTTTGTGCTTCTTAGAAGCTGTTCTTGGTACTTCAAAAAGGGTACCATATGGATGGATAGGTTTAGGGGGCTTTTGTGTGTGTGTGTGTGTGTAATGGAGACTATTATATAAATGTATGCATATGCCTGAACTCATTCAAATATATGTATTATATATGTTCAATCTTTATGAAAATTAATTACACCTCAAAAAAGCATTTCCTATGAGAACAAGAAGGGCCAGCATGTTGCCTGGATGTTGTGGTTACTGCCTCCCACATGACCAAATGGGCAGTGTGAGTCCTGAACCGGGGGCTTGAGAAATGTGTGTGTGTGTGCCCAAAAATCTCAAGAAGAGAATGGAGAAGGGGGTGAAGCATGGCCACTCAGAGTGTGATTTTTTTTCTTTTTTTCTTTTCCTTTCTTCTCTCTATCTCTCTAGTGAACACATGTGGCATATAGCAAAAACTAAACCAAGAAAAGTGCATTTTCTTTTTTATTTTGCATAGTAGGTGAATGAACTTGTTAGAAACAGAGAGACAGAAAGGGAGAGAAGAAAGGACCCCAAAGAAAGACTTGTCACACATCACCCTTACTTTTCCAAATCTTTCTCTTTTTGATTTGGACATGCATCCAAGCATGTCTTACATGATTCTCAAGCCACTGGATTCAGTACACAAACTGTGCAGGTGGCCATTTAGAAACTGGCTGCCTTAATCATCATGTCATAGAGCTATCCCTATTCTCTTTTGTAATTCTGTTTAATGTTTTGCGACATTACAGTTTATAGTAAATGACAAAATATAAATTTTACTCTTTGAAATTCTAATGTGTATTTTTTTAAATGATAAAATTCTAGTTTGAGTTAGTGACATTCTGTTGCAGAAATTAGTATTTCTTGCTTATATGACTTCTACTTAAGTGTTTATATTTTTTAGAATAAAATAATTTAAGTAATCTGTAATCACATTCATATTTCCATCTTGACAAAAGTACATGCTTTGCTCTTCTTTATCTTCTTTCTCACTTGCTCTTTTTTTAAAGTTTTCTTAAAACTTTGTGTGTGCTTATCAGAGTGAAAAAGACAGAGAGAGTGAGAAAGCACCACGAGGGGATGGCCCTGTCATAATTCCTTCTCCATCATCTTCTCAGTATTTTGGGTATGTACACAGAAATACTTGATGTGTATTCAAGTCACCAGGTTTGATACTGAAACCACAGTCAGCCATGTGGGATCCAGCCACCTCTACTTCCATGCTACCTGCTAGCCCAAAATAACATGTCCTTTTAAGAATCAACTTAAACTTGCTCAAAGTTTAAATCAAGTATTATTGTTAGTACAATTAGAAATTAGATGTAGAACCACAGGTTTTTAGCTGCATGGCTAAGGCAGTTGGATCTCACATAGCTGACTACATAGTTCAAGTTCTTGATCCTGTGGCTTAAAAAACACACCAGGTGCATGTGCATGTGTACTCAAAGTCCTGAGAGGAGAATGGAGAAGAGGGGTGATTTCTCACTTTTTCTATCTGTCTTTGTCTGCATCTCTCCTGGGAGCACACATGCAAACTACAATAAGGGAAAATAAATTAGTTGGTGAACTATACTGTAAGATGTTAATTTTACATGTACATATATTTCACTTCCTTGTTTTACTCAACATATTTGAGTAATTTATTTGTTCTCACTGTATAAAGATATTTTATTCATAATTTTGGGATTTAGGTATGTTTAGTTTAAAATACAAACATTTTTATAAACCAAGTAGGATACCCTGAGCTTATATGCTCATAAGTGGTTTCATATTTTAAAAATCAAACCATGGTCCCCACCCACATTTTTCTCGCACATAGTGTATGTATATTTAAGTCTAAAATGAATTCTTTCAATGAGCCAGTTTAGAATATTTTGTAAAATGATTTCAGATCTCACCGTAAACATTACATGGAGGTATTGGGCCACAGCATCTATGTCACTCTAGATGAAATAACTAGAGGGAGATATGCTCATTATGTCACTATTTATCAACAATGAATACATTCCTAGAAAACACATACTTTGCAAAATTGACCAATTTTTAATCTATGTTTTGTCATGAGTCTTTTCTTGGCTATTTTCCAGTAGTACATTTCACATTAGGAATTTTTCTGATAGGATAATTTTTAAACTTAAGTCCCCAGTGACAAAATTCTCTAGGTAGGTATAACAATTACCCATATACTTAGACCTAATGTAAAATTATTTTTCATTTTGTCTGAGCCTGATTATCTTGAGAAATGAAAACATAGTAATGATATTGTATATTAATAGACTATCACCCAATGTTATTAGGTGCTTGATATATATTCTAGTTGTGGAGGATGTTTACCTGCTAGGGAAGAATCATAAGCTGGTTTGCATCTTCTGGAAGTCCCATTTCTATGATCTGAAAAAGCATCTCATGAAGGACTTGGGCCGCCACATACACAGCATGATAGACAAAAAAGCTGGACTCAAACACACTCATCATGTCTATAGCAGGTGGCATAAACTCCAGGGAAGAATTTGGTGGGCCTGCTTTAGTTCCTCTACACAATGATGTAGTAAATTTACAATTAGAAAAGTTCAACCAGAATTTCCTAAAGTAAACATCTTCTGGGTTGACTGTCTTGAGAAATTGTTCAGAGCCAGAGATTTTCCTTTTGTGGTGTGAAAATAAGAGGCTTCCATAGAGTAAGCATGGTGGAAAATGTATAAAAGAAAAGATATCATTCCACTCATGAGTGAAGATTTTTCATGATCCACACCTTTTCCAAAATTAAATAGCTATTTTTTATTATTATCAGTGTATAAACACTTGTGAAATCACCATATATAATATACGCATTTGCAAATGAAATCCTTATTTTATTCCGAGAATACAGACGATTCCCAAAAGCAACACCTGATGGGGTAAAGAGCCTTTCTACAAAATCCACACAGATATTCGTTTTCATTATCTCTTCCTTCAGATCCTGAAGGAACTCATCCCCTTGCATATCTTCAGATACAAAGAGACCCACCCATGTCCAGGCAAAACGCAGCAACAACCAGATAATTCCATGAGCCAGAGAGTTTTCCTTGGTAGCCTCCTGATTAACTGATGAAAATTTGTTTTTATCACTTAGTATGGGATCAAAAAGGCCATATGTGACCTGAATAGAAAAAAGAAGTAGCCTGATTGTGAACTTAGTGAAATTCGGGCTTGGAGTTGATCTCTTTATTTATTTTTTAGTTTCATTATTTTTAAAAATTATATTTATACATTTAATCACTGTACATAAAGATAGCTTGTAAAAAGAATTTTCCTTGCCTGAAGACACTACACACCAGTCCAGTTAAAGATGTCATACACTATATCATGAACAATTTTCCATTTTTTCATCCCCCAGATGTGTATCCCCTCTATTTTTCTCTTCTCTTCCTTTCACCCTTCCTCAGCTCCCATCCTCTTCCCATACTATATCCAGCATCTGTAACATTTTCCATGTTTTTATATCCTCCAATATTTCAGTTCCTGCCATAGTGTGGAATTTGGTATATATTAAGTGGAGACATACAATGTCTCTCTTTCATACACTGACTTGCTTTGCTCAGAAGTAAGTCTTCATATTCATACACTTACTATCAAATGTCAGGGTACTGTTTTTAAGACTGAGTGGTATTCCATAGGGTATTCCATGTGCCATACATTTCCAAGCCATTCATCTATTCATAGACATTTAGGATGGTTTCATGTCTTCATATTGGGAATAGTGCTGCAATAACGTGGATGTTCATGTATACTTCTGATTGAGTACACTGCTGGGTAGATACCAGAAGTGTAATTGCTGGCTCATATGGTATATTTATTTGTTGTCTTTGAGGAGCCTATATTTTGTTTTTGTTTTTTTTTATAGCACCTGTACTAATTTACATTTCCATGAACAGTGGAGAGTTCCTCTTTATCACAGCTTTGCCAGCACCTATCATTGTTTATATTATCACTTAACCATTCTGACTAGTTAGGTGGTATCTATTGTGACTTTGATTTACATCTCCCTTATCATAAGGGATGTTGAACATTTTTTCATCTGCTTTTGATGGATTTTTATGTCTTCTTTAGAGAACTGTCTGATTAGCTTATTTTTCTGTCTTTTAATTGGGTTGATATATATATATATTATTTCTAAGTAATCCATTTGTATCTTTTAATTGGGTTGATATATATTTAATTTAACCCAATTAAATATATATAATAATATATATATTATTTCTAAGTAATCCATTTGTGTTCCCTGTTTATTCTGGTTATCAGTCCCTTGTCTGAGGCATACTTTGCAAATAAATTGTCCCATTTCAAAGGTTATTGAGTGACTCTAAGTATTCTTTCTTTTGCTATGCAGAAGCTTCTTAAATTGATGTAGTCCCAGTTGTCTTATTTGGGCAATATTTTATGAGCTTTTGGGGGGTCTTATGTAAGAAGTCTTTGCCTATTCTGATGTCTCCAAGAATTTCCCCTGTGTATTCCACCAGTAGTTTTATAGTTTGAGGTCTTAATTTTATTTAATTTTATTTCTTTTTTTCTTTCTTTGGAGAGGTTTTTTGCTATAGGGCACATGCACTCACCAGAAAGACAGATACAGAGAGACAGAAAGCCAGAAATTACCCCCCAGGGAGGATGGCCATGCCGCAATTCCTTCTCCTCCATTCTTCTCTCGGGATCTTGGGCATGCACACACATTTGCCTGGCATCATGGCTTCCAAGTCTGGGACTCAAACCACGGTCGACTACATGAGAGTCCAGCGACACAGCCATTATGTTAACTGCTGGTCTCAGGTCTTAATTTTAGATCTTTGATACATTTTGAGTTGATTTTCATTAATGGTGAGAGATAGGGGTTCAGTTTTATCTTTCTGTAGGTGAATATCCTGTTTTCCCAGCACCATTTGCTAAAGATGTTTTCTTTTTCCCACTGGATTGACTGGTGTCCTTTGTCAAAAATCAGCTGGCTGTAAGTTTGGGGGTTTATTTCTGGGATCTCAATTTTGTTCCATTGGTCCCCATGCCTGTTTTTGTGCTAGTACCATGTTATTTTGATTATTATAGCTTTGTGATATATTTTGTGGTCAGAAAAAATATTTTGAGTGCCTACTTCATTCCTTTTGTGCAGTATTTCTTTGCCAATATGAGGTCTTTTATGATTCAGAAAAAAATCTGTCTTTTCTCAATATGTAAAAAATGTCTGATAGAAAAATAAAAAAGAAAAAAAAAAGAGGGGGGGAATCAGCAGTTAGCATGGTGGCTGTGTCACTGGATTCCCACGTGGTCGACCATGGTTCGCCTCTTGGACCCGGTGGGTTGGGAATCCCGCTGGGCGCATGTGCGTGCGTGTCCAAGATCCCGAGAGGAGAATGGAAGAGAAGGGATTGCGGTGTGGCCATCCCCCCTGGGGGGTGATTTCTCGGTTTCTGTCTCTATGTCTCTTTCTGTCTGTCTGGGGAGCGCATGCGCTCTAGAGCGAAAACCTCTCAAAAAAAAGAAAAAAAAAAGCCTGATGATTTGATTGGGATTGCATTAAATAAGTAGATTACTTTGGGTAGAATTGCCAGGTTTGTTATATTATTTCTTCTGATCCTGAACATGAAATGTCCCTCCACATTTTTGTGTCACCTATTTTTTTGTTTTGTTTCGTGTTTTAGATTTCTACAGTTTTTGTTGTAGAGATCTTTGACTTCTTTGGTTAGATTTATTCATAGGTATCTTATAGTTTTTCTGGTTATTGTAAATTAGATTGCATTCTTCAGTTCCACCTCAGTCTACTCATTGTTGGTATATAGACATGCTATAAATTTTTGTATGTTGATTGTATATCCCGTCACATTATTTATTGATCACTTCCTGGAGTTTTTTTTTCAGGA
>NW_006203007.1:171487-195505 GCF_000334495.1 Tupaia belangeri chinensis
TTTGTTTTATTCTCTTTTCTGATCATGTTGTCTTGGAGAATCAAGAGGCAATAAATAGCATTTGTGTCAGGAGCCACAAAGCGTACTTGGAGGCTCTCAAAAAAACCCATAATGATAAAGCCACCAGAACTGCTGATCTCCGTAAAGAGCACAGTGAATCAAGTAAAGGCAGAAGACTGGAGAACTGAGTCCTGCGAGGCAACAAATGATAGGCCATGAAAGAATGAAAAGTTATAAGAAAAATGAAATGTATACAGAGACACCCTTCAACATTCTCAAACTGGCCTTCCACAGAGATATAGTGCCATCAACTGATTCATGGTTTGTGCTCAAAAAAGGATGCAATGTCCAGTAAATCTGAGTAACACTTAATTACCAAAGTTAATTCAATTCTTCCCTCCTAAACTTCTCAGAGTCTATGGTGCAACAATGTGTACGTTGAACCTCCAATGAGGAGATATGGTATGCAGATTTTCTATAATCCTTATGACTCATGATTAGATAAACATCTAGAACCAGTTTTCTGTAGGACAGAAATTGAGCAATGCTGCTATCACTATGTAAATTTCAAATTCCATTATTTATTTTTCCCACAGTATCTCTGCTACCTGGAATGCAACCCCTAACCTTCAGCTACCAAAACCCTGGCAATCTTTTGAAATTGAAGGATAAGGAAAGATTATGTTACTCAAAATACAGAGAAGGCAATCCATTCCTCTATATTCCCTGCCTAGCAAAATAAAAAAAGCCTAAAAATCATACCACAGTGACCTTAATTCTGTAAGCGTGAGTTTATTGTGTTATTTTTAGTACTATAAAAATCAGTACTTTGCAGAAAATGTGGAAATGCATGTTTAATTTCCTACAGGTATTCAACAGATCTTGTAGGTAACACATTCATGAACTCAGTCACTTACTGAAGACATCATTGTGTTTGTCTTAGCTCTTATACTAGGGAATATTAATGATAGAGTGGCTCCCGGATATTAAGTAATCAATTCACCTAATATGCAAGGGTCTGAGGAATTAGAGTAGATACTTTATATTTACCAAAATTAAGGAAATAAGATATGTGCTTAATTGGTAGACCTATATTTCAAATCAATCATTCCGAGATTATTGATTTAGAATACTAGGTAATTATCTCCATTGCTTTTGAAAGAAAATGTGTTTTTCTTAATTCTTTCCTATTCCGGTGACTAAGAGGGAATAATGAGTTGTTGAAAGGGAAGTAGAAAATTTTCAAAAATTTCAATGAGGAGTCAGGAAAAGGAAAAAAAAAGGAATTCCAATGAGTATACAAAGGGAAGTTCATCATTTATATTATCTAACCTAACTGAATACAGTTTATCAGTACATTAAAAAAATGATGCAGTTAATTTTCTGTGGGATTAACTTATCAGTTTGTTTCTTCCATAGGCTTCTTTTTATGTCATAAAGTAGTGGATTAACAGTCACTAGCACCCAGATAGGGATATAGAGTCCATTATAAAATTAAACTAAACCTTAATCCATTTCATCTGTATCCTTCTTTGGTGAAATTGGGCAGAATTACTTGTCTTATGTATTGGCAGATGTATGTATTAAACATAATTGAGTTTTCACATGCTGTTTTGCTTGGATATGGATGTAAGGAGGATTAATGAGTTGGAGTAGTTATAGATTTAAACATGGTCAGAATGGTAAAGACACTTATGCCCAATTTAAAAGAAAATTTATTAAAATTACTTAACTTTACTATGTCAAACTGCATCTAAAATATTTTAAAATGACCATGGGTATGTTAAAATGCAAGTGAGTCAACTAAGTCTATTCTCTGAGGATTTCCAAATGACAGTGAAGAGGACAAGTTAATTGGAGACTATACAGAAATGGGTTTACTTGGTCATCAAAATATAGTCAGCAACAGCAGACAAGGGGGGAATGGTAGATCCAGTGGGAAAGAAGAAGTAAGGGTGAATAGACAAAAGAGAAAGTAGAAAATGGAACAAACTTAGTGAAGCAAAAAGGAAGAAAGTTGGAATAAAGGAGAAAGGATGCAAGAGAAGATGAGCAGGCAGGTGACACTCAAAAATAAACGTAATACCCATTTAACATGTAACAATGGGGCCTGCCTTACAACCCAGTATTTAAGGAAGTCAGATCCCACATGGCAAACTATGATTTGAATCCCAGCCACAATGGCTTTAAAACCACTCCAGGCACACAATAAAAATAAATAAATAAATAAAAATAAACAAAAGCAGAGGAATACATTAAAATAGGGCCCCCCATTAAGGTTAGTTGGAAATAATCTATCAATATTACAATTATACCAGAGTTGCAGGACTTCTTAGACATAGATTAAATCTCAACAAATGCAGAGACATTCTTGAAGACAATTTTCTTATGGCTTAGCTTGCTTTATTTTGAATCTCCTTCCTCTCACCCCATAGCAGAATTATGGAGAGAATAAGAGTTGGCCAGTTAAGAGCTAATTCTTTGTTATTTGAGGAGCAGTTGATTCCATAGAGGTGTCAATACAATTAATTGCAAACTTGTAAACTATAGTAAGGAACAGAGATCAAGCTATTGTTTGTGGCAGTAAATGTATTTCTTAGTACCTATCTCATCTCATTCTTATAAATAATACTATACAAACTGGTGATAACTTCCTAACTTAATGGATGAGAAAGATAAAATTTAAAATTTCACAATTTGCTGATTATACTGCTGATAAATGAAAGAACAGGATTTTTTCGTTTTTTGTTTGTTTGCTTTTTTGAGAGTTTTTGTTTGTTTGTTTGTTTGTTTTTGCTGCATGGCATATGCATTCTCCAGAAAGACAGATCTCAACAAACCATCCTCCCAGGGGCATGACTCCATTGCAATCCCTTCTTCTTCTGAAACTTCTGGATCCCTTCTCTTCCTGAAACCTCTCAGGAACTTACGCATGCATGCACACACATCTGACGTGAGTTTCAAGTCACTAGATCTGGGACTAGAACCGCAATCAGTCACATTGGAGTCCAGCACCTTAACCACTAGACCACCTGCTGGCTCTCAGTATCCAGCATCACTTAACATTCAGTTGCCCAATGTTTTAGAATTTTCACAAGCTGAAAGTTCAACAAGATAATACATTCATCACGTTTTCAGAAAGGTACAACTCTAAAATTGAGTCCACAACTGTTTTGTAGTATTCTGTGTAAGAGATTGGTAAAGTCAAGGAGTTTGGGAATGAATTGAAATGACTGGAGAAGTTTTGTGGGTATGAGACATTAACGTCTGGTTTGGAGAAAAAAAAATCACCAAATGTTTTGACTCGTGAAGTGGGAAGAGTTATCTCAGCAACCAATCAACAAACCATAAACTATCAGAGTTACTCTGTCTGTGATTCTGAAGTAAACCTTCAACTCATGACTGAAAAGAACTTTTGTGGAGAGTTCTTTGCCCTCAGGAATTACCACCAAAAGTTCTAGGAGAAATACATTGTTCTTGTTGTGTACTGTGTGAAATCCTATTCTCTAGGTTTCAGTGATTTTGTAAATTTTCTATATATTGCATGATGTGTAATGAGGAAAGAGCATAATTTGACCCTTTATTTAACACTGAACTAGAAAAATAAAGGCTACTACTATTAATTTTTGAAGTATACCCTAATTGTATTGTCTTTAAAACTTTTCCTAAATTATTATAGGTGGATATACTGTTCTACATGTTTTTAGATTCGTAGAACAGGATGTTTGGTTAATTGAAACCACTTAGTCTCAAATTTTTATTTTGAAATTAAAAAAAACACTGAATTTAAGGGAGGGGAGCTAGTCACTTGCCCATTTCTCTTAATCTCTGAACCTTTTTTGCCTCTATATCAGGGAGTTCACATTACTTTTCAGTGAAGGAATCTTCTGCAGGATATTGGTTTAGACCTACAAGAGAAAGATGATGTTATTATAGAGCAGAGATGAGTTATCTTACAAGGACATGAAAGGAAAAAATTAAGTTGACCTTTAAGAATTAAACTATAAGATAAATACATTTAAGCTATAAAATAAATACATTTTTTCCTTTCTTCTTAAAATGAGCAGAGAAAGACAAAGTCACCTGAATAAGAAAGAGGAGCCCTTAGGGCTATATGTTTTGACTTTAACCTGAAACTAAGTAATTTTATCACCATATGTAAAGACAGAAGGTGTCACTCAAAAATAATCATCCATAAAAATGTAAAAAATAAAGAAAGAAAGAAAATAGAGTACCAGAGGCAAATCTGCCAGTGCATATTCAAGTACTGACCAGGTGGGAGTTACATTAGTCCATTGATTCACATTTTCTCTTTCTTTGGCCAAACAATTTTGCTATCATAGTATAAGAGGGGACCGTTGACAATATTAAAAAGCATAGCATTTTGGAAGCTGTATTAAAAGTGTAAGACTATTATATGTTTATCTGGTTTATTAAGTGCTATCAAGAGAGACCACATATCTGTGGATGCTTCTACCATTAATCATCCTGACAAGAGATTTATTCTAGGGTGGAGAATTAAGATGTGGAAAATTAGGCATTAGACTAGGATAGGAGTATCAGTTGTTTCCTCTGGAACTAAGAGAAAAATCATCTTAAACCTATGACTTTGAAGGTTCTACAGAAGCTCTGGTATTGAGAGAGTAAACTGTCCTAGGACAAATGGTGACAAGCTCAGAGGCTGGTCAATAATTGACCTGATAAGAGATCCTAGGGTGATTTGAGAGTATGTTATAGTTTGAAATATCTTCCAGTAGCTCTAAGCTTCAATAAAGCCACATCAAAATTCAGTAACCTAGTTTCGACTGCATTGAAAGAAACAATGAAAAAAAATACTATTCTTGGAGTCAAACAGGGCAAGGGAGAAAAATGTCCCCTTCCTATGGCCAGGACCTCAGGCAACATCAGCTATCACTGGAAAGAGATGATTTTACCTTCCTTTTCACAAGGCTGTCTGTTTAACATCTTTCTAGCCTCAACTGGAGGCTATCTCTTCATTGAAAATGTCACTGAAATCACAAACAGGTGCCCAAATCCATATTATCTTCTATCTTATCATCCCATCTCTTTGTTTTACCTTCAAACTTGGAAACATTTTTGTTTGTTTGTGTGTTTCTTTCTTTAAATTTGTCAGGGGGCTTACATGTTCACCAGAGAGAAACATAAAGTGAGCAACCACCCTGCTCTATAGGGCGTGGCCACGCCACAATCCCTTCTCATACACTTCTCCCTCCTTTCATGCACATGCCTGAAGTGTTTTTCTTTTTAGTTTTTAGTTTTTTTTTTTTTTTAGAGGTTTTTGCTATAGGGCGCGTGCAGTCGCCAGACAGACAGAGAGAGACAGAAAGTGAGAAATCACCCCCCAGGGGGGATGGCCACACCGCAATCCCTTCTCCTCCATTTTCCTCTCGGGATCTTGGGCATGCACGCACGCGCGCCCGTGCGCCCAGCGTGAATTTAAGCCACCGGGTTGGAGAAAAAAAAATCACCAAATGTTTTGACTCGTGAAGTGGGAAGAGTTATCTCAGCAACCAATCAACAAACCATAAACTATCAGAGTTACTCTGTCTGTGATTCTGAAGTAAACCTTCAACTCATGACTGAAAAGAACTTTTGTGGAGAGTTCTTTGCCCTCAGGAATTACCACCAAAAGTTCTAGGAGAAATACATTGTTCTTGTTGTGTACTGTGTGAAATCCTATTCTCTAGGTTTCAGTGATTTTGTAAATTTTCTATATATTGCATGATGTGTAATGAGGAAAGAGCATAATTTGACCCTTTATTTAACACTGAACTAGAAAAATAAAGGCTACTACTATTAATTTTTGAAGTATACCCTAATTGTATTGTCTTTAAAACTTTTCCTAAATTATTATAGGTGGATATACTGTTCTACATGTTTTTAGATTCGTAGAACAGGATGTTTGGTTAATTGAAACCACTTAGTCTCAAATTTTTATTTTGAAATTAAAAAAAACACTGAATTTAAGGGAGGGGAGCTAGTCACTTGCCCATTTCTCTTAATCTCTGAACCTTTTTTGCCTCTATATCAGGGAGTTCACATTACTTTTCAGTGAAGGAATCTTCTGCAGGATATTGGTTTAGACCTACAAGAGAAAGATGATGTTATTATAGAGCAGAGATGAGTTATCTTACAAGGACATGAAAGGAAAAAATTAAGTTGACCTTTAAGAATTAAACTATAAGATAAATACATTTTTTCCTTTCTTCTTAAAATGAGCAGAGAAAGACAAAGTCACCTGAATAAGAAAGAGGAGCCCTTAGGGCTATATGTTTTGACTTTAACCTGAAACTAAGTAATTTTATCACCATATGTAAAGACAGAAGGTGTCACTCAAAAATAATCATCCATAAAAATGTAAAAAATAAAGAAAGAAAGAAAATAGAGTACCAGAGGCAAATCTGCCAGTGCATATTCAAGTACTGACCAGGTGGGAGTTACATTAGTCCATTGATTCACATTTTCTCTTTCTTTGGCCAAACAATTTTGCTATCATAGTATAAGAGGGGACCGTTGACAATATTAAAAAGCATAGCATTTTGGAAGCTGTATTAAAAGTGTAAGACTATTATATGTTTATCTGGTTTATTAAGTGCTATCAAGAGAGACCACATATCTGTGGATGCTTCTACCATTAATCATCCTGACAAGAGATTTATTCTAGGGTGGAGAATTAAGATGTGGAAAATTAGGCATTAGACTAGGATAGGAGTATCAGTTGTTTCCTCTGGAACTAAGAGAAAAATCATCTTAAACCTATGACTTTGAAGGTTCTACAGAAGCTCTGGTATTGAGAGAGTAAACTGTCCTAGGACAAATGGTGACAAGCTCAGAGGCTGGTCAATAATTGACCTGATAAGAGATCCTAGGGTGATTTGAGAGTATGTTATAGTTTGAAATATCTTCCAGTAGCTCTAAGCTTCAATAAAGCCACATCAAAATTCAGTAACCTAGTTTCGACTGCATTGAAAGAAACAATGAAAAAAAATACTATTCTTGGAGTCAAACAGGGCAAGGGAGAAAAATGTCCCCTTCCTATGGCCAGGACCTCAGGCAACATCAGCTATCACTGGAAAGAGATGATTTTACCTTCCTTTTCACAAGGCTGTCTGTTTAACATCTTTCTAGCCTCAACTGGAGGCTATCTCTTCATTGAAAATGTCACTGAAATCACAAACAGGTGCCCAAATCCATATTATCTTCTATCTTATCATCCCATCTCTTTGTTTTACGTTCAAACTTGGAAACATTTTTGTTTGTGTGTTTATTTTCTTTTTTAAATTTGTCAGGGGGCTTACATGTTCACCAGAGAGAAACATAAAGTGAGCAACCACCCTGCTCTATAGGGCGTGGCCACGCCACAATCCCTTCTCATACACTTCTCCCTCCTTTCATGCACATGCCTGAAGTGTTTTTCTTTTTAGTTTTTAGTTTTTTTTTTTTTTTAGAGGTTTTTGCTATAGGGCGCGTGCAGTCGCCAGACAGACAGAGAGAGACAGAAAGTGAGAAATCACCCCCCAGGGGGGATGGCCACACCGCAATCCCTTCTCCTCCATTTTCCTCTCGGGATCTTGGGCATGCACGCACGCGCGCCCGTGCGCCCAGCGTGAATTTAAGCCACCGGGTCCAGGATGCGAACTGCAGTCGACTACGTGGGAGTCCAGCGACATAGCCATTACGCTAACTGCTGGTCCCTGCCTGAAGTGTTTTTCAAGCCACCAAGTCCTGAACTCACATCTCCTAGTTAGTCATGTTGGATCCAACTGCCCTAACCACCAGGCCATGGGCTAGCTCTAAGGAATGCATTTAAATTTTTTTTGTTAGTTTTGCTTTTATTTTGTTTTCCTGAGCATTGACATCTATTGCTTCAGTGTAGGTTATTCCAGCAACTAACACCAAACCTAGACCCTAATATTAACACACACATGAAAAGATTTGTTGAATGAATGAGTGAATGAACAGGGGTACAGTTTAATTACTCTGCTCTCATTAAACATTGGGTTTATTCTTTTTTATTCAGTGCTCACCTTTCTACTATTTTGTGGATTTAATTGAGGTTGAGGTATAATATATCTACGGAAAAGATATCTAAGTTATCCTAGCCTACAAGGAAAGGAAATGTAGTTTACAGTTACAGAATGTTGTAGTTTCTTCATTGTTTATTTGTCATTACATCCATAACTTAACACTCTATTTTTCTACATTTATGTCTGCTAGTTTAATGTGAATCAACCTCTGAAAAGAGAAATTATATACAGCATCCTAAAATTTCGTATGCTCAAACCCAGACGGAGAAAAATCCTGTACTTCGGTAAAGTAATTAAGGTGACAATTACCAGCCTCAGATGTAAACAGGCCATCAAACTTCTTTCATCCATATGCCCCTGTACAATTCACTAACATTTGTTTTTTATTTTGAACTTCTAAAGAAAAGTCAAATATTAATCACAAGCAACAGAGAGCAATTCTGTAATAAATATGTATTTTTGTATCTATTAAATACATTATATATATAACTTATAAAAATTATAATCAATAGGCCTGAAGCCTGAAACTTCTCTTCCATTTGAAAACTATCTTAAAAAGTTTGAGAAAATAAACAACATTACTATTGAATGTGAAAATTTTCATACACGTTAATGATCATAAAGTATACTTTCATATTCTCACTGCCTTCTTTATCTTTTGTTTTCGTAATGATTACTGACAGCAATTTGGACAATTTTAACCAAAGAGAGGCTACCTTCATTATGGGAACTATAAAAATAATATCCATTTTCAGGTCATTTTTGTTTCTCCCACCTTCTGTCATCCATGGAAATTGGAGTCGATGTGCTAGTAGTAATTAGAGATATAGAATAGGAAAAAAAAGTTGCAAAAATACAGCAATTTTTCATGAGAGAGTCAATATTTTAGAATCTTAAGAAGTTATAACATTATAAGAGACACCTAAAGTCAGTTGAAATCTAACCACTGTCTTTCATCCATACATAATTAAAATGACCCCATGTTTTAAGATGTAAGTCAAGAGTTTTTCTGGAGTTCAGAACTCTTTAATGGCCAACCTTCAGGAAAGGTACTGAAAAGACGCTTACGGACCAAGAAGAGGATTTAAGGGACTTTTAACCCCTTTCACTGAGGTACAAGATGTGGGATTAGGAAATGGAGCAACTATTCATTCTATTTCTGCTTGGCTCTGAAACAGTCCAGCTATAAAAGCATAGTCACTTAAATTTGTATGTGTATATTCATTCTTTTGAGTACTGAACTTTCACATTATGTGAGTCTTATATAGATACCACTAGATGATCTAAAAAACTTGTAATGTGTCCTAGTGATATCAAAATTAATGATTTTTTAATATTATAACAGTATTAGAATAATACAATGAACATTTCTACTAGGCTGAGAGTACTATCAATATAAATTAAAATACCAACTTAAAACTTGTAAAACAATTCTTTTCTTGACCTTGAATATTTTTCATTGTTACTAATGTGCATTATACTAATTAAACAAGCCTCTTCAACAATTATGTGAAGAAGATGCAAAGCTTTAACACTCTTGCTAATCAAGCACCCTCTAGTTGCTTATCTCTAATTTATTTGAATGTACAGATTATTCAAATTAGAGCAAATAAACACATTGTAAAAATGACTCTCTTCTGAGATTCTGACCCTCAAATGTTTTCAATAAAAAGGCTGATTTAGGTGGCGTAATGGCTTTGTCACTGGACTCCCATGTAGCCAACCACGGTTCAAGTACTAGACCTGGTGGCTTAAGCTCACACTGGGCTCATGTGCGGGAGTGCCCAAGATCCCAAGAGGAGAACTGAGGAGAAGGGACTGCAGTGTGACCAGCCCCACTGGGGGGTTATTTCTCACTTTCTGTCTCTCCGTCTCTCTCTGTCTTTCTGGTAGCACACACAACCTATAGCAAAAACCTCTCCAAAAAAAGAGAGGGCTAATTTATTTAATTGTGAATAAGCAGATATATCTTGAGGTTTTATAACTTTTATTGTGAATTATCAAGTGCCAAATTTGTTGTCTTGAACAAATTCAAGGAGAAATAAAGACAAATGTATAGTGAATTATTATATTGATTTTAATGATAACTTAGTAAAGAATCATGCTAAAGCTGAAAGAGAAAGACTATTTTGCTTGTACTGTTTGTTTATGGGAAACATTAATAACCTCAAAAATATCATAATACAGATGAGGGGAACATATTTTATCCTTTTATTTTTGTGATTTATGTTTATTTTTTTCTTCTGAGAGAGAAACATCCTCAATAGTGTTTTCACAGTGCCATCCACTAGGTTTTAGTCAGCTGTGGACCATGGGCATGCATATTTACAGAGGTCTCTGGACAAGAACCTGGAACCTTCACAAGGGGTTCCACTGTGCAGTGTTGTATTACTACTGGGCCTCCATTCTGCCCCATCATATTTTTTTCAGAGTAATGAACTTTTGACTTATAAACTTTTTATTCTTTGTTGTATTTGGTTCATATATGCTGCATATTGATCTCTCTCTGTTTAAATATAACCCTCTTCTTTTAAAAAATATTTATTATTATTATTATTATTATTATCATTCACATGAGGTTTTTTTTAAAGAAAAACAGAGAGAGTGAGAGAGGGAGAGTTAGAAAGCAGGCTGCTAGGTCTGGGACTCAAACCATGGTTAACCATGTAGGAATTCCAACTTGACCATCATATCACCTGCTGGTCCCAAAATATAACCCTCTTCTGAAGGCCATATTGCTTGCTGAGGATATGAGGATGGATTTTTTTTTTTAACACCTATATGACAGAAAATATTTAGGGTTGCTGGAGTCCCATCCTTTCCCGGTCACTTAGCAGATAGTTATTATTCTCTCCATTTAGTAGATTAAATGACACCCTTTCTACCCAGTGTCCACTAAAAAAAGAAAAAAAGAAAGAAACAGTAGCGAAAAGATTGGCACCTCTCCTTATGGAGTGATGCACAGTACGAAAATTAAAGCTTCCCTTTTAGCCTCTAGAGTGAATTAATATTTATGGAAAATTGATTCAGTGATTCAATTGCTTTTTTTCCTCTGACTATAAAAACATATTTTGATGGAAATTTTGAAAATTCCAAAAAGCAATAGTCTTTCACTACTCTATTACCCACAGGCCCCAAAATAAATATTTTAGTTTTAGGAATGTTTTTACGTATTTAGTGCAGATACTTCATGTTGTAAGCTGTCAGTAGCTATCGCAGGAATCATTTTCCTGAAGGCAAATACATATTACTAAATGAAAGTTATCATCAGATATCTGGTAGGTATCAAAGTGACTGACATCAATGCCTAAGTGAGGTGCTAGCCACAATCATCGGGGATTTCTTCCCAGAGGTAGCACATATTTCAAACATTACTTTCTTCATTCTACATCCCATGAATGTGTATGTCCTTATTCCTATAAATTTTCCCTGTTGAACTCCTGCAAAACTTGGGAGTAAGGGTAAGTTATTGAGTATTGGTCATTTTATTTTGTTATTGAATTTTGATCAAAGAGTGAATTATCTACAATGACTGCATTTTGTAAGGTACAGGAGCTTCCATTTGCAAGTATTGTATGAGTGTTGGAAAAGGTTATTGGTTTATTTATTAATTAATTTTGCATTCTTTATCTCTCCAGGACTATTTAAATAATGTATTAATTCTCCTTTAGTATAGTACTCCTTTCAACTTTTCCTGGACTTCTACTACTTATGTGTTTTGGCTATTTTATGTATTTTTATGTTGGCTTTTTGATGCAATGGGTACAAGTCTTTATTTTATCTATTTTTATAAGAGAGATTTTTGCCATAAAATGAATGTACTTGCTGGCGAGAGAGAGACAGAGAGACAGGAAGAGAGAAATCACCCCCTTGGGAGATGATTATGCTGCAATTCCTCCTCCTCCATTTTTTCCTTGGGATTTTAGGCACACATGCACATGTGCCCAGCATGAGTTTTAAGTCACTAGGTCTGGGACTCAAACCATGGTAAACTACATGGGAGTCCAGTGATGTAATCATTATGCCACCTGCTAGTCCCTGGGTTTTCACATTTTTTGAATATCATACCCTTCATCAGTAATAAACACAGTATTACTGGTGGATTCAATATGTTTGGTATTTAATCTACTTTTATTCAAATTAATGTTGTTACCTTACTTTTTATTATTTAAATAAATGATATTGTCTATCCTTTACTCTTAACCTTTCCAGATGCTTTTTTTCCATTGGTATATAATTTGGTTTTGCTTTCATATGGTATAGATTTATAATTATTAGAAAATTTTAAAGAATTTCTCAATGTGTCAAGATCCTCTTTTCCTGGGACCAGCAGTTAGCGTAATGGCTATGTCACTGAACTCCCATGTAGTGGACCGTGGTTCAAGTCCCAGACCTGGTGACTTAAACTCATGCCATTGTGTGTGCATGCATGCCCAAGATCCCGAGAGGAGAATGGAGGAGAAGGGATTGTGGTGTGGCCATCCCCCCTGGGGGGTGATTTCTTGCTTTCTATCTCTCTGTCTTTCTCTGTCTTTCTGGCAAGCACACGCGCCCTATAGCAAAAAAACAAACAAACAAACAAAACAAAACAAAACAAAAACAACCAAAAACCTCTCCCCCCCCAAAGAAAAAAAAGATAAAAAGTTCCTCCTCAATTAGCTGGGATTACTGGCAGATGACATTGCACTTAGATTTTTTAGGGTGGGCCAGAAATCAATCTTGGGCCCTTCCTTGTGACTTCAGATGCTGAGTAGCATTGCTAACCATTGCCTGCTACTGCAGCTGGGCCAACTATAACCCTTTCCTTCAATAAGAGATTTTAATGTGACTTCTCCCTATTGTTAAATTTATTTGTCCATTTTAATAAGGATCTGAGGGAAAGACAACAAGACACTGTTGTTTTTATAAATATGTCCCCTTTAAGTTGATCAGTATTTTATTTTTCTATCATACCTCATGTAGGTTTTATGAACTTTTTATAAACTCAGTAAAGTTGCAACCACAAAAATCTGACCATTGACTTTTAATGACTCATTTGCAACAAGATTTAAAGACAGATCCTGATACTAGTTTTCAATGATTATCCTTTGTGTTCTCACTACCATTATCTCTGTCTAGATAATCAGCTAACAGGGAAGGGTGTTAAACACAAAAGCACTAGCTATGTCTTGGCCCAAAAGCTTCAAAATGCTGGCCTCCTGTAGACTGTATCAATTTACGGGTCTAGGACGCAAACCGCGGTCGACTACGTGGGAGTCCAGCGACATAGCCATTACACTAACTGCTGGTTCCCTTGATGATATACTTTTAAAAACCACGAATTATCAAAACTTCTTAGAGCATGAGCATAGAAGAGAGAAAATAATTCTACTCTATTTCTCATTCAAATCAAACTAAAAGAAATATACTTTTAAAAACCACGAATTATCAAAACTTCTTAGAGCATGAGCATAGAAGAGAGAAAATAATTCTACTCTATTTCTCATTCAAATCAAACTAAAAGAAAAAGAAAATAATTCTCATTCAAATCAAACTAAAAGAATACTATTGGCCTCTTCCCCTCTATGACACATATTTCCACTTAATTCAATTACTATTTTTGTCTTACCATACCAGATTCAATGACTTTTGAGCTTTCCTTCTAGCTTCTAAGGTAAATGTCCTAATTTGAGGAAAAGATGATTAAAATTTGTAGCTATCTTATTTTAGTTTAATGAATTTTTGGAGAGAATATTCTTTTGCTTCCTAATAAAAATAATGTATAATGATGTTTAGCTTCTTTTATAGTGAAAAGTTGCACTCTTTGCTCTAGTGTTGCTAACTTTCAGACATACTCTGGGATGAGCAACCCCTTGGTGCTCACATGAACAAAACAGAATGGTAATGCTCAACTAAATCCCACATAAACTGGGTCCAATCACAACATTCTATTGATATGCAGAAGAGGATCATGGCTTGTCAGAGACATTAAGGGAGATTTGGACCCTTCATACAGAATGTAAACTCTGAAAAGAACAAAGAAAAAACAGGTTTTACAAATAGCTTGTTTTAAAAGCAAACATATGAAAGCAAAGTAACTTATTCCTTTATTCTTCTTTCTCTCCAAAAATTATATTGTATCTTTACAGACAAAAGGAACTGACTAAACTTTCACTAGCAGCCACCCTCTCACCACCCACTATCCCACAGTCCCCAGGCCCCAAATAAAAGACCATCTGATTTATGAAATAATTCCAAGTAATAGCAGGCTAATATTTTAAGATGTTAATTGACACAGCTTTATCCATGTTGTCTGGGTCCATTGCTGCCTCTAGTTATACTTTCCACAGACCTTGACCTAGCTAGGAATAAGTAGCCACATTCTGGGGTTTCGTTTTGAAAACTCACTGCATAAATGAATTACTAAAAGCAAAAACACGTGATTTGTAACAGTTGTGATTTTTGAGAAAGGCATTATCATTGCTTCTAAAGCCAGAGCTTGTAGACCTTACACATAGATTTTAACAACCACGACAGAATATGAATAATACAGGGTAATTATCTGACAGTTGTTTTCCCACCATTGAGCCAGGCAAGAGATAGAAACATACCTTAGACTGGAGCAAAGAGTTTGGAGAGAATCATAAAGTAGAGCCAGAAATTAAGAGCTAGCTTGGGTATCTGTTTTGTGTTTATCTCGACGTCTGCCATCTGCCAAGACTGTAGCTGATACCTCAGCTAAAAATGAGAATGAGACCATAGAAAATGCTTATGGCTATATTCCCATGTGAAACTTTTGAAATAGACAGTGTTTCAATATGAATGATCAAAATAGATTATAAATGGTGATTTATTCCCTATGATAACAAAAAACATTTGAAAAACAGTCAGAGATAAAAAATATATTTGAGGATGCTATAGATTGTGATACATCTATGCAAAAGAACACTACACCAAAAACACTTTTGAAATAATGATGTGAAGAGTTCTTTAAATTTTCATCTAGTAGTAAAACCATAACTATAACGATGATAAAAACAATTTAAAATATCTGGAAGTTCTAAGTTCCTACACCAAAAGCAGAAGTATTTATTGAGAGAAATCTACTAAGTCATGGTAACAATTGCAACAATCAGTAACATTTAAGCCATACGGTGTTCCTTCCTCCTTCCTCCACTGGGAGTGATGGAAGTTCTAGGTATGCTTGACTAAGAATATGGGACTCTCCTTCACCCCAAATGGTATCTCTCTAGAAAGGGCAGGCCTCTAGTGTTTCTCACTGCCAAGTCACCAGCTTCATGTTGCAGAAGTTCTATTACAGGCAAGAGGAACAGAGATGTTAGGGGCTCCCTTTCTTTCTCCAAATAGCTCTAACTGGGGCAAGTCCTACACGGGGGCACTGCAGGCCAAGAATATTAGGATCCAGTCAAATTTTCTCTTCCTCATGTGTATGCCAGAAGATCTACTATAGGAGAATAAAGCTGAAAACTTAGAGATTAGCACTTTTGCTTAATGTCCTGCTTATAGAATAGGGGTGTCTTTAAAAAAAAAAAAAAGAAGGCAGCTGTTCTCACAACCACTCTGGAGCAATGTCATGTAACTACTGTCTAGAGGAAAGAGAAAAATGGTAAGAATAAAGGATCCATAATTTTCCCTTAAGGATTCACTTTATATGGAACACACTGAAGAGTTAAATCATTGTTAAAAATAGAAAGGGTTGGTTTCATGGCACAGGGATGATGCACTGCTCAGAAAAGCCAGAGCCCATATGGAGACTGAGGTTCAGATTCCTGGTCAGGTTAGTTTGAAACACATCATACACACACACACACACACACACACACACTAGTGCCCAAGATTCAAGGACCTGAAAGATGGAAGAAGAAGATTGTGATATGACCAGACCTTCTGAAAGGTGCTCATCTCTCTCTTTCACATGGGCATGCACAATGATCTATCATGGATAAAGAAAAAAAAAATAAAGAAACAGTGGCAGGTTCTATTTTCTAATCTGTTTAAAGGGAAAGTTTTCATTGTAAAGCATTTTAAAGTTCTTGGAAATTGAATACGGCTCAAGTGTTACACAATTTAAATAGAACTGTTCTTTAGTAATATGGTGATATGATGGATAGCAATTATTATAGCATAAGAGAAAAAAAAATAGATACAGGGTTAGCGAAAATAAACCACAAAAACAATACTAAGAAAAAACAGCTAAGAAGAGCCCTCATGAGTGTAAAAGAGCCTCAAATCTGGTCTCAACAATTATTCCTGAAGATAAATCCAGCTTTAATTGAATCAGACTAAACACCAATTTATGTCCCAAGGTGTTGTCAAAAATAATCAAACTGAGACCAGTAGTTGGTTTAATGGTTACATCACTGACTTCCCATGTAGTCAAATGTGGTCTGAGTCCTGGACCCACCAGCTTAAAACACATGCACAGTGCATATGTGAGCATACCCAAGGATCCTGAGAGGAGAATGGAGGAGAAGGATTGTGGTGTGGCCATTCCCCTGGGTGGTGAGTTCTTACCTTCTGTCTCTAGGTATCTCTGTCTCTTTGGTGAGCACACAAACCCTATAGCAAAAACCTCTCTCAAAAAAATAATAAAAATAAAAATGAAAAAAAAAATCAAGCAATCAGCTAGAAATTACTAGTCTCTGGTACCAGCAGATAGTGTAATGGTTATGTCAGTGGACTGCCATATAGCCAATCAAAGTTCAAGTTACAGACCTGGCGACTTGAAACTCATGCTGGGTGCTTGTCCATGTATACCCAAAATTCCTAGAGAATAATGGTGGAGAAGGGATTGCAGTATGACTATCTTCTGGAGGCGGGGGTGAATTCTTCCTTTTCTTCTCCCAGTTTCTCTCCTGTAAGTACACATACCTTATGGCTAAAACATTAAAAAAATAAAACAAAACCATTATCATCCTAGTGGGATGGGGATGTCAGTGATTATGTGCATACATAAGGCTGCACTTTCTGAGAAATAACATCAGAAGCTGAATACAGAGGTGAATTAGTCTTCACTGAATCAGTTCAGCCAAGTCACTAGAAAAAAACATAATAGCAAAAAATAATAACAATTTTATGGGTGGGGTGATGTTATGAGTTGGTAAAATGTATTATAAACATATTCAGTTTTGAACCAAAAATGATAAATTATGAGGCAAGCAAATAAACAATAATGTGTAACCATATTCAAGGTTTAAAAAAAATGAAACACAAACTGCTTTAGAGAAAGCTCAGACACTGAATTTTGCAGACAAAGAATTTAAAGTAACTATTATATAATTGCATATTTCATCTACTTTCTTCTATTAAGTGAATTAAACATACATGCTTGTGTATGCACACACACACATAAACACACACAGCATTCTCAAAAAGTTAGTGGAAAAATAGAATTAGAGGAGAAGTTATTTTGGTATATAAATTTTGAAATCCACACATAGTTCTTTTCATAATTTTCCCTGAACTTTTTGAAGCCCCTCATATGCCTTCGGTGTGTGTTTATAAGATATACAATTACACTATTGGCACTACACCACACAGAAATATAATATTTTCGTAAAAAAGAGACGGATAGGAGCAATGTTGTATTGGAGTATATAGTGACAGCAAATGGTAACTAGAGTCCTCGTGAAGAAACAGAAATACTAAATAAGAAGGTTAAATTACCAATTGGTCATCATTGTCAAATAATTAAACAAATAAGATTGTTTCACTAGAAAACATTCATTTCATGTATAAGAGAGCAGCAAAAGTAAAATTAAAACAAGACAGACATAAAAAATAAAAAAAAATCACAGATGTAGATCCAGTATTATCACTAATAACACCAAATGTGAATGAATTTTAAAGAAGCAATAAAGAGACAGAGATTGTCAAGAAGAGTAAAAACCATTTTCAACAGAAGATAAACTTTAGATTCCAAAATAAAAGTAAGTTGAAATGAAAACGATGGAAAAACATATGCTGTGAAAATAACATCATAAGGAAGCTTGATACCTATATCAATATCAGATAAAATAGAGTATAAACCAAAAAGTGTTACTAGAAATAAAGGATAACATTATATAATGATAAGAAGGTACACCCATCAGAAAGATATAATTATTAATATGATGCATCTAGTAGCAAATCATCAATATAAATGAAGCAAAACTGAATAGAATTAAAAAGAGAAATAGAAAATGAACAACATAATTGATGGGGTCCAGCAGGTGGTGTATTGGTTAAGGCACTGGACTCCCACATGGCTGACTGTGGTTTGAGTCCTGGACTTGGCACACTGAAACTCATGCCAGTTGAGTGTGTGCCCAAGACCCCAAGAGGAGAATGGAGTTGAAGGGATTTCAGTGTGGCCATCCCCCAGGGGGTAATTTCTCTATCTCTCTCTGTCTCTCTAGTGAGCACACTTGCCCTATAACAAAAATCTCTAAAACAAAAACTAATAATTGATTAATTAAATACACCACTTTGAATAACAGAATGATAAAACTGAGAATCAAGACAAATTAAAAAGACATTTTAAAAATACAATGAAGTTCAGGTCAGCAGGTTACACAGTGCTGGACTTCCCCATGGCCAACCATCGATTGATTGAGTCTCAAACCTGATGGGTTGAAACTCATGCAGGACACATGTGAATGTGTGCCCAAAGTCCCAAGAGGAGAATGAAGAAGAAGGAATTGCAGCATGGCCATCCCCTGGCTGGGAGGATAGGGGAGAATTTTGTTGTGGAAAAGCAGACTGCCTAGGAACAAAAATACAACACTCCAGAGAGATAGGAGTAACTCTTTAATACGCCAGCAGGTGAGGAGGAGTTAACACTCAGAATCTCCGGCCCCCCTTGGGGGTTGAGCACAGTCTTTTATATGAAAGTTCGAGGAGGGGCGGTCCTCTGCAGGCTAAGGGTATCCTATCAGGGAGAAGAAATCTATCAGGAAGAAGCAGCCCATTGGGAAGATGAAGCACAGAGTTTGTTCTCAGTAAGAAAGGGTTAGATAAGCAGGGTATCCAACTTCTCAAGGTCTCATTTTTTTTTTTTTTAATCATTCTGGAGGAGGGGCAGAGGGAATGAATTCTTGGAGGCCTGGGAATTGTTGCCTTTGGCTATTTTGAGTTCTGGGTCCATCCACATCAATTTCCCACTTTCTCTCTGTCTGTCTGGTGAATGTAACCACCCTATAGCAAAACTGTCTCAAAAACAAAAATACAATAAAGCCACTATAACTAACAGATGAATATAGAACACCACACCAACAATGGCAGAATATACATAGTTCTCAAGCACACATGGAACATTGTCTAAGACAAAATAAATGGTAGACTTGAAAATAAGCCTTAGTAAACCTGAAAAGATTAAAATCTCACAAAGCATTTTCCATCTCCAGACCCCTGGCCTAAGAGACACTTACGTAGGGTTCCCCCACCCCAATTACATCTTCAGCTTCCCAACCCCAGCGACCCTCTCTGTCAGCAAGGAAAGACTGCTCTCCAGGCTCTTGAATAGAAGAATCCTCCTGTGCAGACCATATTGTAAAACACAGCAGAAGAGAGGCTTTGGCACACATCAGTCCACAATGAAAGGGAAGCACACTTGTTCCCAGTCAAAGAAACATTCTCCAAAAAGTATCCAAAAGTGAATACCTCTCCCCATGGCTAGAAGTAGAAGAGGTTCAGGCTTGAAAAAACCAGAAGCTATGTCTCCATCAAAAGAACACAATAACTCCCCTCCATCTCTTGAAAAAACATAATATGTTAACAAAGTGTAAGAGAAATAATTTAAAACATTCATGATAACAAAATTCTATGAGTTGGAATGTCAAGTTCTTAACTAGTCCTCAAAAGCTATGTCTTAAATCATCAAGAACACCATTAAAAATATCTATCACAGGCCACCTACAGAGGAACAGCAGCAACCAACTTGTTTACAATGGTAAAGGCATATAGCAAGGTCCCAAGTTCACACCCCAAGATCTCCCTGTACATACCAGACACACATATGCCCATGTCCTGTCTGATTTAGTCTGAGGGCAGGTAGTTGCAAAACCGTGTTAGTGAGTGTATCTCTTTCTTCTGTGTCTGTCTCTCTTTCTGAAGAAATAAAAATAAACTTAAAAATAAATATCCCAGTTTTATACCTCTCTTTCAGGTAGATGGCCTCCCCGAAATTCTTTACCATTACCTGCTCCATATGTTTGTGTGAAGTCAGGGCCAACTGGGCATAGAAGAAAGAAAAGCCTTCTGAAAACAAACAAAACAAAACAAAATAACACAAAACAAAAAACATCAAACAAAATATGTTTAGAATTTCTTTTTTTAAAAGAATTATTTTGTTTAACTTTAATTATTTATTTATTTTAATTTGACCAGAGAGAGATAGAGCGAGAGAGAGAAACAGAGAGAGAATAAGAAACCAAATTGCCAGGTCTGGGACTCAAACCACAGTGGGCCACATGGGGATCTAGTACCCTTAACCACCACACTGCTTGCTGGAACCAATATGTTTAGAACTGCTGGACCCAATATGTTTAGACCTTCTAAGGGCCATTATCCTCATCTCTGTGATGGAATTGGGGATTTGGCAACTATTGAGCAGAACACAGGTTACCTGGTTTAGAAAGGTGGTCTCTTTTCTCTGCTCTTCTTCTTCATTTTCTCCAACTCTTTTCCTATGATTTGGAATTACTTTCATCAGACATAACATTGAATAACATTTTTGATAATGTTTTATGTTCCTGTAATCCTCACAACTCTGTCCTTACACATTTTATCCACAGATTGAAAGCATAGTTTCCATGAATAAGAGTACAGTAGAACCCAAGCTAAAAACAGTTTCCTTATCCATTATGGAGTCCTGCAGAGTTCTCAGCTGATATAATTTCCTTACTCATCTCCATTTTTCTCTAGTTTTTCCTCTGTTGGGTATCTTTGATCATAAATACCATTCTCCTTGTACTTAAGTTTTTACTATATGTCACAAGGCAGTGACAATTGTTCTCATAAAGTGACAAAATAATTTTTGTGTATGTGGTTTAGCCAACATTAAATTGCATAATTTATAAGAATTATTACTGTTTTCAATACCTCCAGACATGTTTACGTAAACCAAATATATGCATAATCAAACTAGCTCAGGGGCTCAGGAAATTTTGACTAACTCAGCATTATGTGCATTTTGCTTTTTCTTCTGGTAGAGCTCTCTCTCCCTCTCTCTCTCTCTCCACATATATGTGTGTAACATATATATATATGTATATGGTGTGTGTATATATATAGTGTGTATTTATATATGAAATATATATATATACATATATCTATATATTATATACATGCATCTATATATTATAAACACATATTATATGTATACATATAATATATATGTATATAATATACACATTATATACACATATACATATATTATATACATATATGTAGATTATATACATAGATGTATAATATATACATATATAAATGTATATATATTATATGTATATGCACATATATATATTACGCACAAAAAATACATATATCTTCTGGCAACATTTTCATATTTCTATGCTAATTGGGTGTAAACATACACTAACTGGACCCGGTGACTTAAATCACATTGGGCACGTGTGCATGCGTGCCCAAAATCCCAACAGGAGAATGGAGGACAAGAGATTGTGGCGTGGCCATTGCCCCTGGGGGGTAATTTCCCACTTTCTGTCTCTCTGTCTCTCTCTGTCTTTCTGGCGAGCACACCTGCCCTATAATAAAAACCTCTCCAAAAAAAGAAAAACAAATATTAGAAACCAAGAAAATCCAATATGGGCTTCTTTAGACATTGATGTTCAGTGTCAAAACTCACTTTAAATTATGTATTTTTTCAGTAGTCAACTTGATTTTTTCCTCTGCCTTTGAAACCTCCTTTTCATTCTATATCTGCTAAAGTTCTCTCATTAACAGCTTCCTAAAATGGGAAAGAAACACACATTATTCAGTATCCCACATGCAAAATTGCCTTTCTTACCTCCTACCAGTCTCAAGGCCTTGATTCAAAAGTTCCCTCCTACCCTTCCCTGCACATGCACAGAATGACAAACACAGAGATAGGGAAGAATCAAAGGCACCCAGGAGAGAGGAAGAATAATCAAACTCTTAAAAAAATTAATTGACCATAAAAATGAAAAACAATTACCTGATGAGAATGTACATAGTAAGGTCTTTGTCTTGACTGATATGCATGGTATTTGTGCTGGTAAAACAATATTCTACACTGTAAAGATATACGTAATTCAATGTAAATTAAAATTTTTTAAAAAACGAAAAATCATACTCTGGCCTACAACTAAGACATTGGGACTTCCAAGTTTCTTTGTGCTCTTCTCATTACTATAAAAGTCAGATAAGATAAAAGCATCTATGGGAGGCATTAGGTGTCTTTCTTGGTCAGTCTTTTGGTTGAGACAGTAAAAGTTCATTTTAGCTCAATGTGGAAAAGCAGGCCACCCAGCTCCTCACAACTACCCAACAGGGTGGGGCAGGGAATGAGGAAACAGTATGCCTCCTGCTGTGGGGAGAGCTGCCCTCAGTAAAGGCTAGTGCCTCACAGAAAGCCAACCTTACAGAGGTCATGATAAGACAAGGTGTCATTCGCCCTGCACTTGACCCTCTGACATTTCAGGACAAAATTCCTGCCACTTCCTTCAAAGATCCTGTTTGAGAGAAGAGCTGAATCTCAGTGTTGGCAACTGTACAGCCATAAAAAGGGATCCATGCCACTCCACAAAAAGGATGTTAGACCCTGAAGTAGATTTCAGATGGAAAACCATAAGCTCAGTGTGGATTTATGTTAACAAGACTGACTTCATTGATAGTGAACTCAATAAATGACTATGGCCTGGAAAGTTATATTTGCTATTATTAGCAAAGGACTCTGTATATGGTTTTGATTCAAAAGATTCTCCACTTTTCTATAGATCACATGTCAAACTCAAATATCTCTAGAAAGCAAGGACAAAAATACTCTAGAGGGGTAAAATCATCAAAATAGCAACAATGAAAATATAATAATGAATTAATTCTACAGTATGAACTCATGAGATTAAAAATAAAAGCTTAGAAGGAACCCTCTCTTTAGGTAAAGATATAAGGCATTTTTGATAAAGACAATGAAGATTTTAAAAAACCTTATTTTTGTTATAATCCATTAGATGAAAAACAAACTAGAAATGCAGACTATTTATAATTTTTTTGTTAATAATCTACCTCTTTTTTTTTGAAAACCTAAGATTCATAATGAAGGTTAGAACCAAGCATTGTTTTACAAGGCTCCATAAAAAACGAAAGACAAAAATCTTTGTAGTAATATGTTTATTTCAGTCATCAGAAACCATCTTGGAAATGTGAATAGCGCAGGGTGTCTCCATGGATAAACACATAAACAAACACAGTCTTCTCCATTTCCTAGACAGCTAAAATTGTAGGTAACCAAATCAGAAGTAGAGGGGAAGATGGTCAGAGAGAATTAACTGAAAGAGAAATGACAGAACTTTTACAAAATGGATTTAAGTGTTTCCTAAACATGAGTCATCCCCACGAGACTTCATAGAAAGACAACTAAATGAAATCCAGACAGGTTCTCATTTTTCCACCATGTAAGAAACATTTTCTGGACACCCTAGAACAAATTTTCTCTTTTGGAAGTGTTAAGTGCTGATCATGTAGAGAGTGTATAAAATAATCTTGCCAAGAGTTTTGAATATAATGAAACATCAGAAAACCATTTAAAAGAATTTTTATGATGGAAAATGCAAACAGAAAATCAAGGGTGTTCTTTGAATATTGCACCTTGCTCAGGAAACAGTAAACTTCCTGTACCCAATTCATCCCACCTACAGGCAGGGATAAATGGGAAGAAGAATGTGTCATAAAATCGATATAGTTGTTCCCCCTACACTATCCCTCTCATTGTGTTCAATATGATTTGTCA
>NW_006203008.1:0-2644 GCF_000334495.1 Tupaia belangeri chinensis
ACAATAAACTGCATCTGTACTAGACATGTACCAACTTTTTTCTTGTCATTACTCCCTAAAGATTACAGAATAACAACTACTTATTGTTGTTATTTTACCTTGTATTCTACATTCTAAATAGTAATCTAAGTAATTTAAAATATGTAAGACATGGTGGGTTACAGACTAATACTAGCTAATTGGTATAAGGAACTTAGGCATCCATGCATTCTGGCATCCACGAGTGTCCTGGTACGAGTCCTTCTATGGTGACAAAAGGACAGCTGTAATTAAAAAGGCACGAAATAGAAGGTGATGTGGAGAAACTGGAACCTCCAGTCATTGTTGACCACAACGTAAAATGGCACAGCCACTTTGGTAAACAGTTTGGAAGCTTCTCCAAATATTCATTACAGTTACCATTTGACCCAGCAACTTCACTCCTAGGTACCCGGACTAGAGAATGAGAAGTCCTGCTATGAAGACAGAATGAAAACCCTCCATTAAAACTTACGGAATCTTCAAAAATCAGCTAAAACAATCTCACTCAAAGTGAATTCTTGTAAATGCCAGTGAGAATAGACATATTTTCTGATAAATAGTTAAGTCCAGCAATTCGATCACTGAGCAAACAGGCTTGGGTTTGTTTTTTTAATGAGTGAGAGCACACAGGATGGAGGGACAGGGGAAAATACAAACTCATGCATGAATTTTCATTCATAGCAGCATTATTCAAAATAGCCAACAAGTGAACATGAATGGTGACGGTTGCACAACTCTGGGAATACCCCAAAAACCAATGATTGGACACTTGAAAAGACTACGTGTTATGATAAATGAATTATGTCTTAAAATAGCTGATACATATATATTTGTCAGTTGATATATATGAATACATATATATGAATAATTATTTCTTTCATACTTGAATTTGGGACTAAAATATATTTACATATATAAAGTTTATGTAAATGAGGCCATACTATTCATGGCGTTTCTGCAACATGGCATTTCATTCTGGAGTGTCTGAAGCACAGCTGTAGCAGAGCATGCTGACTGATGCTGCTCCTTGGCAGGCTGAGCCCATATGCGAAGCCCAGGTTCGATTCCACACCGCCCTAAAAAGGCAGCATAATGGCACATGCCTATTGTCTAAGCCATTCTGAAAGGGTACAGAGGCTGGAGGGTCTTAGCATAGTGAAATCTTGACTTTAAAAAAAAAAGCCTAATTCGATGGATATATTTATATATCATTCTTTTAAATGATCCCTAACTTAGGGAGCTTTGTACAGTTCTACATGATTACTGAGCTATTTAGACAATTTTAAATCAGTATAGCAATGATGTAGTTACATACACACACGCCCTTACACCCATATGTGTGTGGGGAGACACATGCACCTATATATCTGTTACTTCTCTGTTTATCTTCTGAAGAAAAGTCTCCAGGATAATTTCCTACAGTACGATTCCTGGCTCTGTGAACATTTTAACTCTGACCCATGTTACTAAATTGCCTTTCACCAATGTTTATTTTATTTTTTTATGTATTTTTGGGGGGAGAGGTTTTTGCTATAGGGCGTGTGTGCTCTCCAGAAAGACAGAGAGACAGAGAGACAGAAAGAGAGAAATCACCCCCCACGGGGGCTGGCCTTGCCACAATCCCTTCTCTTCCATTCTCCTCTAGGGATCTTGGGCACGCACGCACACGCGCCCAGTGTGAGTTTAGGCTACCGGGTCTGAGACTCGAACCATGGTCAACCACATGGGAGTCCATCGACATAGCCATTATGCCAACTGCAAGTCCCGCAATGTTTGTTTATTTTAGTCAGCTTAGTTACACCATCCTCAGCTGTGCTGGAGACTGCCCTTTCCCTCATTCTCGCCTTCATCATCAATACTGAGTATTGCCAGTTTTTATTTGTTTCTTTTCTAATCTTCACCAATCCAAACTCTAACAAAGGACTTGTTGCTTGTATTGGCTTGTCAGGAAAGTCATGACATTTCTTCTATGTTTTTTTCTACGAAAAGATGCACCATGTTTTTTCTGACAACCCAATAATCGTGTGTTCCTATACACTATTTGCAGACTATGGAGTTGGATACCTTTCACATCCATTTAGCCATTGTTATTCCTACTTTTATAAATTAGTTAAGTATATTCCTTGCTCTTTTCCTGTTGGAGTGTCATTTTCTTATCATTTCTATGTTCTTTTCCTGGAATAGGAATGTTAATCTTTTATCAGGCATGTGAACAATGGTATTTCCTACCAGAAATGACCTTAAGGCTTAATTAAAATATGCATCTCCTTTAGCTTGGAAGAGTTAACATTGGCATCATCTTCAACTATCGACCCTAAAAAAAGGGGAAGAATGCAAATTGACTTTCTTGGGAGCTAGTGAGCTTCTTGTCATTAGAAATGTTCAAATGGGGGACCAGCAGGTGGCATGGTAGTAAAAGGTACTAGACTCCCATATGGCCTACCGTGTTTCGAGTCCTGAACCTGGCAGCTTGCTTTCTCACTTTCCCTCTCTCTCTCACTCTGTCCCTCTCTGATGAAATTAAAAATTAACAAAGTTAAATAAAATAATTATTAAAAAAAAAAAAACTCATGTCACGCCTGTGTGCTTGCCCACCCAAATTCCTGAGAGGAGAATGGAGGAG
>NW_006203009.1:0-414 GCF_000334495.1 Tupaia belangeri chinensis
TATTTTTATATTATTTAGCATAGTAAAATAAATCTGAATATTTTGATATCTCCCTTTTGGATGTTTTAAGATCTCTTTATAAACTTCCAAAAGTTATTTTGAGGTAAAAGAATTTAATTTAAAATTTGATTTTGGAGAAATATTGTTAAATATAGTACAAAGCATAAATACTTGAGTTAACTATCAGCAGAAAATGAAAATTTAATGTTTTTAAGTGCCTTACATGGATTAACAAGGACTTAGTGTCTGTTGACACTAAAATGAAAAATAGAATATAGTAGTGGACTATAGCAGTTAGATCTGCCATTTAGAGATAATAATAAAATAACTTGAAGGCTAATATAAGGATTACATATAAAAATTTTTTTTTGGAGAGGTTTTTGCTATAGGGCACGTGCGCTCGCCAGAAAGAGA
>NW_006203009.1:455-679 GCF_000334495.1 Tupaia belangeri chinensis
GGATGGCCACACCTCAATCCCTTCTCCTCCATTCTCTGCTTGGGATCTTGGGCATGAATGCACACGTGCCCAGCGTGAGTTTTAACCCACTCGGTCCGGAACACGAACAGCAGTCGACTACATGGGAGTCCAGCGACATAGCCATTACTCTAACTGCTGGTCCCACATATAAAAATTTCTATATAAGATTTATTTTTTACTACTTTTAGCTATTAGTCCTGTAA
>NW_006203010.1:0-1128 GCF_000334495.1 Tupaia belangeri chinensis
ATTAACTTTATGTAAGGAGGTCAGTGTCCCATTATTCATGTGGGCCTCACTATACAGGTCTTGGTTACAAAAGGGCTAAGGTATTAACAATTTTACTCATTCTGAGGTTTCCAAAGACCACATACAGAGATAGTGCACAAACTATATTAATTTCTCTCTTGTGTCTTGAAGGAAATGGAGAATCTGAAAATAAAAAAAAGAAAGATAATAAGAGAATAACAAGGCAGAATATCCTGAGTTCCTAATTCTGCACTTCTCTCATTTTTGTGCACATGAAATTATTCTCAAGTGGGATTAATCCCACACATGTATATGTGCAAACTACATTATTACACACTTACAATCACATTTTCAGATACATGTACCCAACAACTTACCAATGATCTGGCACTTCTTGAGCTGGCCTTTTCCGATTAATTTGTGTAAGTATATCTTCTTCCTCCATGCTATAAATAGGGAAAAACCCAGCCAGTACCAGGTCCCCATCCTTGTAGACACTTGGCTATAAATATTTACGACAGTTAATATCTGTCATCTCACATGCCATTTGTAAAGGCTGCAGAAGTAGCAAGACACTAATCAAAGGTAATGACATGTCTGAGCTGGCCCAACACAGGTAAAAAGCCTGATGTGTGGGAGATAAGAAGGAGATGGAACTGGACTTTGTCTGCAGATTCAGCCATCTGTTAGGAAAGGCAAGTCTTTGAAAGTCACAGGGGATTGTCATAGCCACAGTTTCACTTCAACCTGTCCGAAGTGTGTGCCAGACTGGCACAACAGACAGAAACATAGCTAGAAGCATTTTTAAAAGGGCAGTTTTACCAGAATCATGGTGCTGAGACAGATGCTTAATCTGAGCAGCTCTGACTTTCCTGGCTTTTTAGTTTCACTTAAGTCCCATCCAGGAACTCTGGGGATCTCTCTACCCTGGGGGTCTTCACCTGTCACCCTCCATTTTGGTGAAAAGCAATTTGGAAAAAAAAACATATTTTGCTGTTTTTCTCCCCCAGCCATTATTATTTCATAATGACCAAGTAAAGCTTTGGGGACCACCTTATCCTGAGACAACAAGCTTTGTAATTTTGTGACCAAGAGCAGTCCAAAGTGCTTGTATCACAAAACCACTGT
>NW_006203011.1:0-1260 GCF_000334495.1 Tupaia belangeri chinensis
TAGGAATCTTTTGGGTAACTTTTTAAAGGCATGATTTGAAACACTAATAATAGCTTCTAAGAAATGTGTAGAATTCTGTTTGGTCTAATGGATTTGGAAACCTTAGCATCCTAGACTTCTGTAGGCCATGTGTTCTTTTTTCTTGGGACTTACAAAAAAAAAAAAAAAAAAAAAAAAACCCGGACTTTGGTTGGGGTTCTTAGGGCCCCGGGTTACTTAGCCAATTGAGATATCTGAGATCAGGGGATGATCTTTCTGCCAACTTCGCTGCCACAACCTTTAACTAGAACAGCTTATAACAACCTGTCATGGTAGTTGTGAGCTTAAAACCATATGGATTCATGGAGTTCAAAGAAGATGAGAAAGAGCAACAAGCTCATCTACCTTTTAAGGCAAAATGATCATTTCTCAAATTATGTACTACTTAGCTTGAAACTGTTATCTGTAGACTTGGTGTCAGTTACTAGATCTCTACCCAAAATTCAGCTCTGCTCACAGATAGCCCGTGTGTCACTGTGGTGAGAATCTGAGTTTTGTTTTGTTTTGTTTTTTGGAGAGGTTTTTTCTATAGGGTGTGTGTGCTCGCCAGACAGACAGAGAGAGACAGACAGAGAGAAAGCGAGAAATCATCCCCCAGGGGGGATGGCCATGCCGCAATCCCCTCTCCTCTATTCTTCTCTCAGGATCTTGGGCACGCACACACACATGCCCAGCGTGAGTTTAAGCCACTGGGTCCAGGACATGAACCGCAATCGACTACGTGGGAGTTCAGCGACATAGCCATTATGCTAATTGCTGGTCCCAGAATCTGAGGTTCTTGACTAAGCTACAGAGCACAATTTGATCAGGAGTCAAACAGCAGAGCAGAGAAAGTGGATTGAACAAAGGTGAGAATACACTCCACCAGCAGAGCAGACCGCTCTGTAGGACACTGCATTGAGTGGCTTTGGGGCTCTCCCTTTATGGGAGATTTACATTGTATATTAATTAAATGGTT
The DNA here is from genome assembly GCF_000334495.1 of Tupaia belangeri chinensis. Lineage (NCBI taxonomy): Eukaryota > Metazoa > Chordata > Mammalia > Scandentia > Tupaiidae > Tupaia > Tupaia belangeri. The sequence goes on from NW_006203011.1 coordinate 998, forward strand.
GGATTTTAGAGCTTAGGGCTGGTCTTGAAGGTACCTGTAAGGCTGCTCACATGTGCACATGGTCTCTAGGTGAACATGCTTGCACATACCTCATACGTATCATTGGCATATAAGATTTCTTCCCCTGAGGGTGTTTCTTAGCTTGCTAATAAATCAGGGTTATCATAGGTCCTCTAAGGTACTGTTGTGCATGGCTGCTACAAACGTGGTAGATAGGTTCTCTATGGGTTTGTTTTTTTTTTTTTCACTCTGTGTTCTTACAG
>NW_006203011.1:1493-2017 GCF_000334495.1 Tupaia belangeri chinensis
CACACGCCCGGTGTGAGTTTTAAGCCACCGGGTCCAGGACACGAACCGTGGTCAACTACGTGGGAGTCCAGTGACATAGCCATTACGCTAACTGCTGGTCTCCTTTACTGTGGAGTTTTGTTCTCAGGGTTGACCTGGTTTCCATCTTCTACCTCTTAACTCCTCTTTCACATGAATAAAGAGGAAATAAAAAGAAAAACAGTCATTTTTTTCTTTTAAGAGGTTTTTGCCTTAGGGTACATGTGCTTGCCTGAGAGAGACAGAAACAGTGAGAAGGAAAGTGAAATCACCCCCCAGGAGGAAGGCCATGCTGCAATCCCTTCTCCTCCATTCTCATTCCAAGATCTTGGGCAAGTATGCACAGGGGCGCATCTTGATTTTCAAGTCAGCACGTCTGATCCTAGAACAGCCATGCCATGTAGGAGTCCAACATTGGAATATCTATGCAATCTGCTGGCCCAAAAGTATTTTGAATTGTAATGATAATGAAAGCATATAGAATAAAACTTTGAGATATTACTAAA
>NW_006203012.1:0-572 GCF_000334495.1 Tupaia belangeri chinensis
AAATGCTATGAATACTTTTATAACATTTCAGAGACTTCCTCAGCTTTTTCCGTTTTTGGAGAGGAGTTCTTGCCTCTTCTTCAGGGTGCAGTATTTTCTGGATTTCTCATATTTCTTTAGGCTCTGATGTGACTTTCAGTCATCTTGTGATATATTCACTTATTTTTTGGAGTAAATTTCTGTAGTCATTTTGATCTGAATTAACTGATTTTTGACAAAGGATACCAATCAATCTATTGGGAAAAGGAAAATCTCTTTAGTAAATTGCACTGGAAAAACTGTGTATCCACCTGCAGAAAGAAGAAATGAACCCCCATCTTTCACCATTAACAAAATGGATCAACTCAAAATGGATCAAATATCTGGACCTAAGCCCTCAAACTATAAAACTTCTGGTGGAAAATACTGGTGAAACTCTGGGAGATACTGGAGTAGGCAAAGACTTCTTAAATAAGACTTCCAAAGCACAGGCAACAACCCATAAAATAGACAAGTGGGAGTGTGTCAGACTAAGTTTCTGCATAGCAAAGGACACACTAACAATTGTGAATCAACAACCCTCAGAATGGGAG
>NW_006203013.1:0-638 GCF_000334495.1 Tupaia belangeri chinensis
TGGCAAGTTACAGTGGCTTATGTTTTTCATACTCATTCAAATGAATCTATTTTTGATAGTAAATGTCATTTACTAGTGTACTTGCCATTTGAACCTCACTGCAAAATTATTGCAGAGAAGAAAACAATTTTTAATGTAATCTTGATTTTTACCTCATATACTGTACATTCCAAAAACTCTAAACTTTTTAAAGATTTTAGATACACTACCAAACATATCACCTTAAAATTGTATAAAGTTGAACTTCATACAAATGAAAAAAATATAATCTCATAAAAATGCATAAACTATGTAGCAAAAGTATCTTTAAAAATCCATGGAAAATAAAAGTTGTATCATTCTTTTTTGAGATATGTTTTTTGTATTCATATACATTTATTATTTTCTGCCTGTTTGAGAAAATGAGATGGTAAGGTCTTCCTTCTTGCAGTGGGTTTAACAATTTTCACAACAGTATTCAAATCTTTGTTTGACAGTAAAGAACCCTAAGTCACTATAAAATATAAAGTCCAGTAGACAAAAACATTAGAGAGCCCAGCAAGGTGGTATAGTGATTATGGCACTGGACTCCCACATGGCCAACAGCAGTTTGAGTCCCGGAGTCGACAACTTGAAAATCACATCAGGTGTGTGTGCTT
>NW_006203014.1:0-1296 GCF_000334495.1 Tupaia belangeri chinensis
ATCTTGTTAATAATTCCCTCTCCCCCTCTCACCCAGGAGAGGCAAAGAAATAGGTCTTCAGAACCTGTTTCTTTGGTTGTTGTTGCTATTGTTTCTCTCTCTCTGTCTCCTTTTCTTTCTCTTTCATCTCATCTCTCTGCTCTTCTATCTCCATTCACTATGTTTCTAGATAGATCTAAGGGAATTATAGCCAAACATCCAAATACCATTAGGGTTAACATATTCCTCAATATCTACTGAATCTGCTGCACAAAGGGATCACAACAGAATGTCAAAGAGATTCCAGATACCTCTTTCTGCAAACTCCTGAATGCTCAGATTGAACTTCAAGAATTAGGAAGAAACTCACCATCTATCAGATGACTAGAAATCACTGCAGGATCGCAATAAATATGGGCAAAAAATACCTCTCCTCCAAGGGAAAAGAATATCTTCTCTCATTCGCAGACAGTTCAATGGAAATCATGGAAATGTCTGATAAAAAATTTAGAATATTCATAATGACGAATCTAACTGAGATGGAAGAGAAAAGACACAATGAACTGCAGAAGAGAAAGGAGATGACGAGTTCCAGGAGGTGAGAAAATTCTTGCAAGATCTAAAAGAGGAATTACTCACTTTAAAAAAGAATCAATGTTAGCGATGAAGGCTACAATACAGAAAGTCAAAATCTCCCTTGAAAGTATTAAAAGCAGACTAGATAATATAGAACATAGAATCTCAGATGTAGAAGAGGAAATTGTTGGCCTAGAAAAATCCACCATGAATACTGAGAAAATTGCCCCCCAAAATGAGAATAATATATGAGAAATACTAGATACCATCAAATGTCCAAACATCTAGATAATTGGTATTCCATAAGGCAAAGAAACTCATAAGGGTATTGATCATCTATTCCATAAAATCCTGCAAGAAAACTTTCCAAACCTAGAGAGGCACTCAAAGATCCAGTCCCAGGAAATACAAAGGACTGCAAATAAAATCAACCCAAGAAGATCTTCTCCAATACACATTATAGCCAAAATGACCAAAACCACAGATAAGAGGTCTGCTGTAGCCTTATGGGATATCCTTTGTAAGTAAAATATTGCTGCTTTTATTCTAGGCATTGTTGTCCGGTTTTTAGGGTTTCTGTCCTGTCTTGAGTTGTAGATAGGTTCATGTACCTACTATTTAAACAGAATCTTAACCTTTTTCCTGGCTTTAAGTTTTAAGCAGAGTTCCTTACCATTTCAAAACTACTTTTTTTGAAATTATCTGCTGATCTTGCTATTGAAAGTAATTAGATTATTTAAG
>NW_006203015.1:0-363 GCF_000334495.1 Tupaia belangeri chinensis
TCCGATGGAGTTTTTCTTTATTTTCTTTGCATCCACATTTCCCTTTTCTTCCACAGCTCAAGGCAGCTGACTAAAGGGCCACCCTTTCCTCCTCCCTCTCCTCTTCTTTTCATCTTTCTCCCCTTCTTCCTTTCTCCTCTTTCTCCTTCCTTTTCTTTTCTTTTGTGCTTTTTGTTTTGAAGTAACTATAGACTCTCAAGAAGTCACATAAATAGTAGAGAGCCCCCTTTAACTTTCACTCAGTGCTATTATTTTGCCTAACTTCAGTTCATATCAAAACCAAGAAACTGACATTGGTATAAAACTACTAACCAGGACACAGGCTTTATTCAGATTTCCCCAGTTTTTGTCTTTTTTTTTTTT
>NW_006203016.1:0-1329 GCF_000334495.1 Tupaia belangeri chinensis
ACTACCAAAGTGAAGTGATTGGAACAAACAAATTTATGTTACTTCTTTCTTAACATTTCTTTGGAAGAGGTTTTCTTTAGTCTTAGTTTGCTTTGAAAGTGTAATGTTTTCTTAGGTACAAAACTCAACTTGCAGATACAGCAAAGTACTTTAGGTATGAAAATGAGCTCTATGAGTGGAGTCATTCTGCCAACGAGCTTTTTAATATTCCAAGAAAAAGTACACATTTGCTCTGAAAAACTAAATGCTTAATGGAAGGTTCATTTCAAAACGCCCATTGAAATAAAGTGTAAAACTGCATCAAACACTAAATGTTGAAGTAGAGCAACACTGAACAAGTGGTTCAACTACCAAAGAGGAACAAACAAGTTAGTGTTAGTTCTTTCTTAACATTTCGTTGGAAGAATTCTCTAAAGTCTTAGTTTGCTTTGAAAGCATAGTGTATTCTTAGGCACAAAACGCAACTTGCAGCTACAGCAAAAAAATTTAGGTAGAAGAGGAGCTCCGTGAGTGGAGTAATTCTTCCAAAGTGCTTTCTGATATTCCAAAGAAATGTGCACATTTTGACTGAAAAACGCCATGCTTATCTCCTTTGAAAGTAAGCTTAATTTGAAATGCCCATTGAAATACAGTGTAATACTGCCTTAAAAACTAAAAGTTAAAGTAGGGTAACACAGAACATCACAAGGAGTTCAACTATCCAAAGGTATGTAAGAGGAAAAAACGAGTTCGTGTTAGTTCTTTCTTAACATTTCTTTGGAAGAGGTTCTCATTATTCTTAGTTTTCTTTGAAAGAGTAGTGTATTCTTAGGCCCTAAACTCTACTTGCAGCTACAGCCATGATCATTAGGTATGAAAATCAGCTCCATGAGTGGAGTCATTCTGCCAAACTGCTTTCTGATATTCCAAGGAGAAGAACACATTTTGGCTGAAAAACTACATGCTTATCTGGCGAAAGTAAGCTTCCTTTCAAAATGCCCATTGAAATAAAGAGTAAAACTGCATCTAAAACTAAAATTTGAAGTAGAGAAACACTGAACATCACAAGTGGTTGAACTACCAAAGTTAAGTAAGAGGAACAAATAAGTTTGTGTTAGTTCTTTCTTAACATTTCGTTGGAAGAGGTTTTCTTTAGTCTTAGTTTGCCTAGAAAGTGAAGTGTATTCTTAGGCCCAAAACTCTACTTGCAGCTACAGAAATGATCTTTAGGTATATGAAAATCATCTCCATGAGTGGAGTCATTCTGCCAAACAGCTTTCTGATATTCCAACGATAAGTACACATTTTGGTTGAAAAACTAAATGCTTCTCTCACGAATGTAAGGTTCAT
>NW_006203017.1:0-647 GCF_000334495.1 Tupaia belangeri chinensis
TTACGTCCACCATCACTCCCTGGTCTGCAATACCAACCTTGAAGAAATTGGGCTTTATGATTTACAAGATTGCATTATTCTCTATCTCCAAATCCTTCACTAAAGTAACCCATTGACCCTTCAGCTTCATGTTATGTCCTCTGCCATTTGATAATTCAAACACTAAGTCCTCATCATTACATGGTTTAATTTTTTTTTTTTTGAGAGAGAGGTTTTTGCTATAGGATGCGTGCGCCCGCCAGACAGAGAGAGACAGAGAGACAGAAAGCGAGAAATCACTCCCCAGGGGGGATGGTCATGCCGCAATCCCTTCTCCTCCATTCTCCTCTCAGGATCTTGGGCACGCACGCACACACGCCCGGCGTGAGTTTTAAGCCACCGGGTCTGGGATGCGAACCACGGTTGACTACATGGGAGTCCAGCGACATAGCCATTACACTAACTGCTGGTCCCCATGGTTTAATTTGTGAAAACTAAAAAGTACTTTGCTCTTGATCCAGCATTTACCTCTTACCATATATTTTTCATCTACTCATTTAATCAAAAGTATTTGTAATAATACTTTGTTTCTTTCCTTGTTTATGTGTGTATGTATTTATGTATAGGTATTTTCCATAGGGCACATGTGCTTTCCAGAGAAAGATAGA
>NW_006203018.1:0-642 GCF_000334495.1 Tupaia belangeri chinensis
CTGAAAAATTTTCTTTCTGTGAGGGAAATTGATCAAGAGGTAGGTTACAATTTCAGTGAACTTGGGGGGGCCAGCAGGTGGTATGGTGGTTAAGGCATTGGACTCCCACATAGATTAACACAGTTCAAGTCCTGGACCTGGCGGCTTGCTTTCTCACTTTCCCAATTTTTCTCTCTCTCTGGTCAAATTTTAAAAAAAATAATAAATACAATAAAATAAATAATTCTTTTAAAATATGGCAGTGAACTTTGACTCCATTACAAATATGTATTCTAAATGAATCAACATACATAACTCAGTGACACTCAAAGTTTCATGGATTATTATCACCTGGTAATTTTTTTAATTCTGATGCCCATGTCTTAGTGATAGGCACTGACTACAGGTCTTCCTGTTTGGGGATTAATTTGGGGGAGAGAAAAAATTTAAAGTCGGTGTGATATCTGTATGGTCTGAGACATAATGACTTTGTTCTACAATTGTAAACAAGCCATTTTCATTTCTTGAGGTTTTTAATTCACACAACAGGTTCTAGTAAATATTTCATTATTTTGGATCATATGTATCAGATACTTATGTGTTTATAAAATAGATGTGTTTCAATTACTGAGAGAGAATATCAATCTATAATTCAAAGATATT
>NW_006203019.1:0-880 GCF_000334495.1 Tupaia belangeri chinensis
TACAAATGAGAAGGCTGGATTATTTAAAGATGTCAACTTTGTTTTTTTTTCTCAAAATTAATATACAAGTTTAACACAATTCTAACCAAAACTATGCTATTTTAGAAATCAACACAGAAATTCTAAGGTATACCTGAAGAATAAGTGCATAATACAGGCTTTAACACTGAAGAGGATAATAAGAGAAATACAGTTCCACTGCATATTAAATTTATTATACACTACACTTTTCATTCCATTTGATACTGACACAAAAATTACCAGAAAGATATAGAAACATTTGATTACTAGAAAAAGAATTTTGTATCTATGAAAATTCTCTATGTAACAGAAAGGTGTAATAACAATTTGGTGAGGGACATAGAAGCCATTGTTTAATTGTCTGAAATCAGTTATATATGTGAGAATTATTAAGAACAAAATTAATTCCATGAAATAAATTGTTTTATAAAACCCAAACATCAACAATTAAACTTAAAAGTCCAGGGCCAGCAGGTGGTAGAGAGGGAGTAGTGGAGTGGTTGAGGTGCTGGCTTCCCACATGGCCTACCACAGTTCAAGTCTGGACCTGGATTCTTGAGGATCATGCTGGGCATCTGTGTGTGAATTATTAAGAACAAAATTAATTCCATGAAATAAATTGTTTTATAAAACCCAAACATCAACAATTAAACTTAAAAGTCCAGGGCCAGCAGGTGGTAGAGAGGGAGTAGTGGAGTGGTTGAGGTGCTGGCTTCCCACATGGCCTACCACAGTTCAAGTCTGGACCTGGATTCTTGAGGATCATGCTGGGCATCTGTGTGTTCATGTCCAAAATCCTGAGAGGAGAATGGAGGAGAGAGACTGTGGCATGTCCATTTTCTCTAAGGGACGATTTCTC
>NW_006203020.1:0-861 GCF_000334495.1 Tupaia belangeri chinensis
AAAGAAGGGTTATGGCTGTAAAAATGTATTTCTGGTGGAAAAGGTTAAAAGGAAAGGTTTTTATGTAGAAGGAATTTTGGGTAGTGAGTTTTTGTCTGAAGATGAAATGGCTATATCAGGACAGGAGAGGAAGAGGACAAAAACTAGAGGATGTAAAGTATGTTGTTGAATGTTTGAGTTATGTTGCAAAGGTCTAAGAAAGAATTACAGGAATTGATTAGTTAGTGTTCTGGAGCTGGTTTTGCTATCTTTAAATGTTATATACAATAAAACAACTAAAAGAGAAGCTCCTCCAACTGGTCCAGATGGGGCTTCACATGCTTGTGAAGTTAGTCTATGAGTCTGTTTCACTAAAGCCAAGCATACTACTTTCATAGGGGCCTTGGTCTGTAAGCATGGGCCAGGAGGGTCCTTTATAATAATACTTCAGACACCAGAGAGCAAAACAGCCCTGCTCTAGTCACTCCAGAGGCTGACTGCAAGTCAGACATTGTCAAAAGTATGGCTCAGCAGCTCCACCACCAGATGGTCTTCTGAAAAAGGACAGGCTGCTGCTGATTCATGGGACAGTTAAAGTGGCCTCTGATATCAATAAGCTCTTTGGGCCTTGCTCCCATTGAGTGCTCTATTCACTGTGCTTCTAATCTTGGTTTTTTTGCTCTAATTTGCTCAGTTTTCTCACCCAGTTTGTCTCTCACAGGATAAAGCCTTTAAATATTAAATGTTAGTTGCTTCTAGACCTAGAGCCCAAGTATACCAGACATGACCCATTGTGGAAGAGCACCTCCAAGACAAGTGGAAAATGAAACAAGAATGACTCCATTTTAAATAAGCACCTCCATCACAAACTCCTAGATTCCT
>NW_006203021.1:0-755 GCF_000334495.1 Tupaia belangeri chinensis
AGTTTGCAAATGGCAAGTGGTCTGTTTGGGCAATAGAGGGCCATTTGTGAGTCCTAGGACAGACCCAAACAGCTTTGCAAGGTAGATCCCTGTGTGTGTGTGTCAGGGGAATACCTTGAGAGGTGGTGCAGGAGGCTGAGGCCTGACACATTGGCTGAGCTCACCTACTGCCCCAGAGAAGTGGGTTCGAGCGGCACCTCCCAGGGCTAGGAGCTACAGCTGTATGAGTGCCTCCTGGGCCTGTGCATGGCCAGTCAGTCCAGGGAGATCTAGGGCCCTGGTGGTGCCATGTAAGGCATCTGCACCAGGTCACTGAGAGCTACAGAGACCGGTTACCAGTCCCTTATCTGAGGCATAGTCTGAAATATATTCTCCCATTCTTTCAGAGCCACCTCAGAAATTTCAGGTAATGGCTCCTTTACTTTCTTCTCTTGACCTCTTGAATTGGCTGTTTGCCAGGGTTCTGTAATCATGAGGTATATTTATTTATTTAATATATATTTTTATTTATATTTGATCAGCGTACTTCTGTACTGCACACAAAATGGTTTTTCATAAGCATGAATAGTGAATGTTAGTCCAATCAAATATATTACCATATACGCTATCATCACCAGGTAACACTTCATTTTTGTGTCTTTTAAATGTGTTTTGTTCCCTGCTTCCTTCTCTTTCACCCTCTTCTACTCACTCCCTCCCACGATGTCTCTAGTGTCTACAGTTGCCCTCCCCATTTTTACATTTTCCATTCTCTC
>NW_006203022.1:0-1619 GCF_000334495.1 Tupaia belangeri chinensis
CTCCTTCACCCACCCTCTTCCCACATTGTATTCGGTATTTATGACCAGTTTCTATGTTTCCATGTCCTCTAGTCATTCAGTTTTGGCTATAGAGTGCAGACATTCGGTATGTATTAAGTGGAGGCAAACAATGTCTTTCCTTCATAGCCTGGCTTGCTTCACTCAACAGTAAATCTTTCATATTCATTCAATCTCTCTCAAAAGCCAGGGTCTTGATTTTTATGGCTGAGTAGTCTTCCATAGAGTATATGTGCCACACTTTTTCAATCCATTCATCTGTTCGTGGGCATTTGGGTTGGTTCCATGTCTTGGCAATTGTGAATAATGTTGCAAAAAACATCAATGTGCAAGCACTTTTCCAACTAAGGATTCTTCTGTTCTTTGGTAGATACCAAGAAGTGGGATTGCTTGATCATATGGTAGTTTTATTTGTAAATCTTTGAGGAATCTCCATTTTGTTTTCCACAGTGGCTGGACCAATTTACATTCTCACTAGCAGTGTAGCAGAATGCCCCTTTCACCACACCTGGTCAGCACTTATCATTTTTTATTTTTCCAATCTTAGTCATTCTGATTGGGATTAGGTGGTATCTCATTGTGGTTTTGATCTGCATCTCCCTTATAATGAGGGATGTTGATTATTTTATATGCCTTTTGGCTATTCATATATCTTCCTTTGAGAGTGGTTTTTCCAACTCTTTCTCCTATCTTTTAATAGGGTTGATCATCTTTTTTCGAGACAGCTGCTTGAGTTCCCTGTGTAGTCTGGTTATCAGTCTCTTATCTGACATATAGTTTACAAAAATATTTTCTCATTCCGAGGGCTGTGGATTCATACTGATTACTGTGTCCTTAGCGGTGCAGAAACTTCTTCATCTGATGTAATCCCACTTATCTATTTTTGAGATTATTGCTTGTGCTTTGAGGATCTTATTTAAGAAGTCTTTGCCTACCCCAATGTCTCTCAGCATTTCCTCAGTGTTTTCCAGCAGTAATGTTATAGTTTGAGGTCTTAGGTTTAGATCTTTGATCCACTTTGAGTTGATTTTTGCCAATGTGAGAGGTAGGGGTTTAGATTCATCTTTCTGCAGGTGAATATCCAGTTTTTCCAGCACCATTTGCTAAAGAGGTTTTCCTTTTCCTACTGGATTGACTGGTACCCTTTGTCAAAAATCAGTCAGCTGTATGTTTGAGAGTTTATTTCTGGGGTCCCTATTCTGTTCTATTAGTCCACCTGTCTGTTTCTATGCCAATACCATGCTGTTTTGATTATCACAGCTTTGTAGTATATTTTCGGGTCAGAGGGTAAGATGCCACTGACTCCACTCTTCTTGTGCAGAATTGCTTGGGCAATACGAAGTCTTTATGATTCCACATAAATTATATAATTGTCTTTTCTAGATCTGTGAAGAATGTCTCGGCATTTTAATGGGGACTTCATTAAATATGTAGATTAATTTAGGTAGAATTGCCATTTCGATTATTATTAATTCTTCCAATTATTATTCCATTATTAATTCTTCCAATCCAGGGACATGGGATGTCCTTCCACTTCTTTGTGTCATTTTCAATTTCTTTTTTTAGCTCCTCATAGTTTTTCTTGTGGAGGTCTTTAACTT
>NW_006203022.1:2342-4149 GCF_000334495.1 Tupaia belangeri chinensis
TCTTTGGCTAGATTTATTCCTAGGTATCTTATACTTTTTGTAGCTATGGTAAATGGAATTACTTTTTTTCAGTTCTATCTCAGCCTGCCTGCTGTTCGTATATAGAAATGCTATAGATTTCTGTATGTTGATTTTGTATCCTGCAACTTTACTGTATTCATTTATTACTTCTAGGAATTTTTTCATAGATGCCATTGGGTCTGCTATGGATACAATCATGTCATCTGCAAATATAGTTTCACCTCTTCTTTTTCTATTTGAATGCTTTTTATTTATTCTCTTTTCTGATTGCATGGGTGAGGACTTCTAGTACTATATCGAAAAGGAGTAGAGAAAATGGGCTTCCTTGTCTTGTACCAGTTTTTAGCGGAAAGGCTTTCAGCTTTTCCCCATTTAGGATGATGTTAGCTATATGTTTTTCATAGATAGCTTTTATTATGTTGAGAAATTACCCTTCTATGCCAATTTTGCTGAGAGTCTTGATCATGTATGGATGTTATATCTTATCAAATGCTTTTTCTGCCTCAATTGATATGATCATATGGTTTTTATCTTTCTTTCTGTTAATATGATGTATTACAATTATGGTTTTACATATGTTGAGCCAACCTTGCATCTCTGGAATAAAGCCTATCTGGTAGTGATGTATAATCTTTTTTATATGTTGTTGAATGTGATTTACTAGTATCTTGTTGAGAATTTTTGCATCTATATTCATCAGTGATATTGGTCTGTAGTTTTCCTTTTTTGTCATGTCCTTATTCCTTGTCTGTTTTAAGGATAAGGGTGATGGAGGCTTCATAGAATGAATTTGGGGTAGTTTTGCACTTTTGGATATTTAGAAATAACTTGAGTAGAATGGGAGTTAACTCTTCTTTGAATGTTTTGTAGAATTCAGAGGTGAAGCCATCAGGACCAGGGCTTTTCTTTGTTGGGAGATTATTTACTACTGATTCCATCTCCTGGATTGTTTTGGACCTATTCAGACTTTCCACATCCTCCTGACTCAATCTCGGTAGATTATTTGTGTCCAGGAATTTGTCCATGTTGTCTAGATTTTCTTGTTTGTTAGACTATAGTTGTTCATAGTATCCTCTAATGATGTTTTGTATTTCTATTATGTCTGTTATATTTCCTGCTTCATTGCGAATTTGATTTACTTGGTTTCTTTCTGTCTTCTTCTTACTTAGTCTAGCAAGTGGTATATCGATTTTGTTTCTCTTTTCAAAGAACCAGTTCTTACTTTCATTTATTTTCTATTTCATTTATCTCTGCTCCGATCTTTATTATTTCTTTTCTCCTGGAGTTTTTTGCTTTTTTTTTTTTCTGTTGCTTTTCTAATTCTTTGAGGCATGATGTTAGGTGGTCCATTTGCCTTCTTTCCAGCTTTTTTTATGGGTTCTAGTTGCTATGAATTTCCCTCATATGACTGCTTTTGCAGTGTGCCAAAGATTATGGAAACTCGTGTCCTCGTTGTCATTGGCTTCCATGAATCTTTTGATTTCAGTCTTAATTTCTTCAGTAGTTGTGAAGTTATTCAAGGGTAGGTAATTTAGTTTCCATGTATTTGTATATTTTTGAGGATTTTTCTTGAAATTAATGTGAAGTTTAACTCCATCATGGTTGGAGAAGATACTGGATATAATTTCTATGCCTTTGAATCTTTAAAGACTTGCTTTGTGCCCTATCATGTGGTCAGTCTTTGAAAAGTTTCCATGTGGGGTGAGAAAAAAGTATATCTTGTGGTTTTGAGGGGAAAGGTTCTATAGATGTCTGTTAAGTTCATTTGATTTATGACATCATTTAG
>NW_006203022.1:5067-17841 GCF_000334495.1 Tupaia belangeri chinensis
AACTGGCTAGATCGCGGGAGCCATGGAGCTGTCTGTCTCTTGAAGAAGGGCTGTTCTGGGAGCATCTGATTCTTTCTTATAGTGTCCATTTCTTCTTTCAAATTCTGGAAGGACTTCATCTCCTGGAGTTCATTGTCTCTTTTCTGTTCCAACTTGTAGAGTTTTGTCACTATGAATGTTCTGAATTCTTTGTCTGACATTTTGGTAACTTCTTCTGTTTTTTCAAGAGATGGAGAGGAGTTATTATTTACTTTTTATGGAGACGTATTTCCTGGTTTCTTCAAACCTGAGGCTCTCCTTCTACTTCTAGCCATTGGGTGATGCCTTTTTGGAGAATGTTTCTGGCACTGGGAACAAGTTTGCTTCCCTTTTGTTATGGATTGATGTGTGCCAAACTCTCTCTTCTGCTGTGTTTCACAATGTGGTCCACACAGAGGAAGTCTTCTATTCAGGTGTTTGAAGAGAAGTCTCTCCTTTTTCGCAGGTGGATCAGTAAAAGGGAGGGTCCCAGGCGGCCTCACAATACAAGGGTATTTAAGAACTAAGATTCTAGACCTGTCTAGTCCCTCTGAGTGGGAGGAGGATGAGGAGAAAATGACAATATAAAAGGGAAGAATAAGACTATGAAAGAAAGAATAAGTCATGTATTGCACTATTTCACCAGGGGGTTGCAGATGGTACTGGGTTCTGTTAGAGAGCTGGGGACTGCCCTAAAAGGTGAGTAAAAGTAGGAAATTAACAAAAGAAAGAAGAAAAAAAAAAGAGCAGCCTACCTACCTTTCTGGCAGGGGCGGGGATGGCAGGTGGGAGAGCTCTAAGCTTGGGAGAGCTGGACCCCAGTCCAGGGGTCTGAGGAGCTAGAGCTGGGGCCAGGACCAGTGAAAGGCCCTGCCTCAATTTCCCTGACTGGCCCGGGGCTGCAGATGGAACTGGGCTCTGCTAAAGAGCTGGGGGCTGCCCTTTCTGGCAGAGGATGGTGGGGGGCTCTGAGCTTGGGAGAGCTGGGCTGGAGCCTGAGAGCTGGAGCTGGGACTGGGACCAGTGAAAGGCCCTGCCTCAATTTCCCTGACTGGCCAGGGGACTGCAGAAGGAACTGGCCCCAGCATGATTTTCAAGCTGCTAGGTCCAATCCTCTAGCTGTGAAGTTGGCCATGTGGGACCCAGCTACCTTAACCTGCATGCCACCTGCTGGCCCCTCTGATCATTTTTTTTAACACTTTGATTCATTTTGAATTAAAAAAAAATGTATGGTGCAAGCTACAGACTTGCACCATAAGCTACTGAGGTTAATTATTTTCCTTCAGATAGACATTTCTTTGAGCATTGTTTGGTAAGAGACCATGCTTTTCTTCATATCTGTACTTCTTTGTGAGTCAACCACAGAGCTTGGGTCAGTTTCTGCACTCACCATTCTAGCCCATAGCTCTATGTTCCCATCCTTTCACCAGTACCACCATGTTTAGCTGCTGTAGCTTTACAGTTTTGGCATTAGGTAGAGTGAGTCATCCAATGTGATCTTTTCCACCAATACATTTTCTATTCTAACTCCATTACTTTTTCATTTTCATTTTAGAATCAGTCCTCAATTTCTTCTGGGATTTTGTTGAGTCTAGAGGTTAACTTGGAGATAATTGACATTTTTTGTTTGTTTTTGTTTATTTTACTTGTATTGAGGATATGAGGAGGGTCTTCAAAAAGCAGGTGGGAAATGTTTATTATGAAAAAACTATGCATTAATTTCATGTTTTTTGCACTAAAATAAACCTATACTTTAATTCCATTCTTCTTCTTTTCTTTAATTTTTTTGAGAGTATTTTTGCTATAGGGTGCGTGCACTCACCAGAAAGAGAAAGACAAAGAGATAGAAAGCAAGAAATCAACCCAAAGGGGGGATGGCCACACTGCAATCCCTTCTCCTCCATTCTCCTTTCAGGATCTTGGACACGCATGCACACACACGCACACTCACCTGGCGTGAGTTTAATCCACCAGGTCTGGGACTTGAACTGTGGTCGACTACATGGGAGTTCAGCGACATAGCCATTACGCTAACTGCTGGTCCCTAATTCCATTCTTTTGTAAACTTTTTGAAGTATGCTTTTGTAACTTACACACTTCAAACTAACCTTTTCTTTTCTTTCTTTCTTTTTTTTTTAATTTGCCAGAGGGTGCATGTACTAAACAGAGAAAGACAGAGAGAGAGAGGGAGGAAGCATTATTGATGAAAAGACTATTCTTTTCCCCTTAGCCTTCTAATTGAAAACCACTTAGCTGTAGAGGTTTGGGTTTATTGCTGGACTCTCAATTAAAATTTATTAATCTATATGTAAAATTGTATGCTAATACTACTGTTTTGAATCCTAGGGATTTATAGTAGGTAAGTGTGAGTCCTCCAACTTTTTTTCTTTTCAAGATTGTTTTGGCTATTCTGTTTTTTTTTTCTTTTTTAAATTTTGTATGAATTTTAGGATCAGTTTTCCCATTTACACAAATAAAGACAGATTTGATGAGGACTACCTTATACCTATATGAATTTGTAGACCATTTCCATGTTAACAACAGGGTGTGTTTCAGTCCAGGAACACAAGGGAGCTATTGGGTCATCCAAAAAGTCATGACACTTTTTTGCATAGAAAAAATACGTATGATTTTTCTGACATTGCAATACATTTATTTGTCTCTTCCGTGGTTTCGTTTAGAGATGTTTTTTGTAGTTTTCACAGTGTGCTATGAGACACTGTCTCTTTTTTTTATGATCTTGTAAGTTGTTTTCTTAATTTTATTTTAAATTTTCTTGCTAGTGTATATAAATGCAGTTGATTTTTGTATATTGCTTGTGTATCTTGCAGCCTTACTATATTTAGCTCTGCTTTTTTTTTTTTTCCAGATTCTTGTCAGTGTGCTCTTTGTTTCTTTTGCTTCCTTTGTAGTACTTACTAGGATATCTATCCAACATGATGCTGATTAGAGATGGTGAGAATGGATATTGTTGCTTGTTTCTCCTCTTAGGAGGAAATCGTTCAGTTTTTACCTTATTATGATGAGGGCTATGTGTTTTTCACAGATGCTTTTTATCAGGTTAAGGGATTTGCGGTGAATTTTTATCATGAATGCTTGTTGAATTTCATCAAGTGTTTTATCTATACCTGTTGAAATAAGTTTTAATCTACAAGATGCTAAATTATGTAGATTTTTGTTGAACTAACATTACTGAGCTAAATCCCATTTGGTTATGATGTATTATATAAAAGGGATTTTGTTAAGAATTTTTGCATCTATATTTATGAGAGATTTTGCTCTATAGTTTTCTTTACTTCAAGTGGCTTTAGGGAGCTTGGCTGTTAGGGTAATTGTGACCTCATAAAATGAGTTGGAAAGGGTTTCCTCCTTTTCTGTCTTCCTTAATTGTTCATTAGAATTTACCAGTAAACCTTTTACACCTTGAATTTCCTTTGTCAATGAGGTTTAAACTATTAATTGAATTTCTCTAGACCCTATAAAGCATTTCTTTGTATAAGTCCAAGTGTCTGTTTGATATCATAATCTTTCTTCTAGAAAAGCTTCTGTTAATATGTCATGCTATTTGTAATTTTATTCAATATTAAACTTCTACCATATTATTTACTTTTCTTTAGAAATATCAGTTATATCAGTGCTTTTTCTCTGCACTTGCTGTCACTTAACTTTTTTATTAAATTCACCTTCTTCCTGTGGCTTTTTTTTTAAAATCTGCAATAAATATCCAGAATGAGGCCATAAATACAAAGATATATAAACTATGAAAGAAAGGGCATGATATTTGGAGAGAGATTAATGCTATACGGTTTTTCCAGAAAAAGAAGAGAGATACAGTCAAGTGGGTTTTTGCCATAGAGCATGTGTGCTTACCAGAGAGAGACAGAAAGAGGGAAAGTGAGAAATAACCCACGGGGGGAACAGCCATGCTGCAATCCCTTCACCATTCTCCTCTCAGGATTTTGGGCATGTATGCACACATACCCGGTGCGAGTTTCAAGCCACTAGATTTAGGACTTGAACCGTGTTCAGCCATGTGGGAGTCCAGTGCCTTAGGCACCACACCACCTTCTGGCCCAAAGTGGAAGTAATATTTGAGGAAATGATGACTGTTTTCCAGAATTGACAAAAGGCACCAATCTACAATTTTAAAAACCCTAACAAATACCAATCAGATAAAATGAAAAGAAATCTGCATCTAAACATGCAGTGAAACTCCAGAATACTAAATAAAAGTAAAAGATCTTAATAGAGAGAAAAGACATTACTTTCAAAGAAACATTAAGGCTGCCATAACTTCTCAATAGCACTAAATGGGGAGATAGCTGAAAAATATTTAGCACGTACTGAGAGAAAGAAATCTTTCATCCAGCATTCTTACCTTAATAAGTGTATCTTTAAGGAATGAGGGAAAATAAATGCATTTTCATACAAACAAAAACAGAGATAATCTGATTCCTATAGGTCTTTCTTAAATGCATTTCTAAAGGGTCTGTTTGGAAGGAAAGAAAGTTGTCTGCTGTTTAAGAGGGAATTACAAACAGTTGTATATATGTGAGTCAATCTAAACATTCATTAAATTTTTAAAGCCATGAGCATATGTCTTTTGGGATTAAAAACAAATGGTAGCACTGAAATATATGACCACAGGGTCATGTCAGGGAGAAAGGAGTGGAAGTAGAGTCTTAAGATCTTGGGATTGCTTGGGTTGAGTATGACAACGTTCAACTTTGCTAAGTTATGAGCTCATGAAATTGATTTCTAGAGTAAAAAGTAAAAAGAACAAATGTACAAAGTACTGGAAAGAAAAATCCAAAAGAAAGAAAAGAGACTTACAGGAAACATAGAAAGATAATAAAAGTAGGAAACAGTGCATAACATGGAAAATTAATCCAGACATATCAGAAATTTCCACAAATATTAATGCGCTAGGTGCTTTAAAAAATTTCATTGAAAGAATTTTCACTCAGAACTTCATTAAATCACAGTATTCATTGTTGCTACGTTGTCATGTTGAACTTTTTTCTCCCTTTATCTTTGGATTTTCTCTTCTATGTTTTATTTTTTTTTTAATTTTAGATTAAATGTTTGTTTTGACAAAATTGACCTGTTGATTGGCTTTTGATCTGATTGCTTTTGAAGTTTGGGTTGGGTAAGCAGTGTTTTACCCAAACAAAAGAAGGTCACTATCAAGTATGTGTATTTGTCATCTCATTTTGTAACAGGATTTTAAGTTTAAGGAGAGTTGTCATTTTTTTAACCTATGGGAATTTTTGAAGTTGTTATTCATAAGAATAATTGTACACATTTATGAATGCAATGTGATTTTTTTCAGTCAGTGAATTCAGTGTGCATGGCAGTTCACTTCCTGTTTCAGTCTGTTTTTCTGTTGCTAACAACTAAGTATCACACACTAGATAATTTTTGGTCAAATCTATCCTTGGATTTTTCTAAATTTAATCAGAGCATTGTTCATAGGGTCCTTTCACTCTAAAAACTTACTTCTTCAGCTTAGGTAATATTATTCCATCTCTCTTTGTTTTTTATTTTCTTTCAGTGCTCTGTGTTCATTCCTTCCAGAACTTAAGGAAATTTCTTAATTTTTTTTTCTTTTCATCTGAATTCTGGAGAGTTTCTTGGCTTCATCTTCTAACTTTCTACTTTGCTCTGAAGTTCTATCCATTCTACCCTTTGGTTCACATATTAGGTTTCTATTTTGGCAATATTTTTCTCTCTCCAGGTGGCTACCTGTTTCTGACTCATGTATGGAATGTCATGTCTGTTTCCTTGAGCATGTAAACTAATGCTTCTTTTTTGGTTTTGTTTTCTCAAAAAAAAATTCTTATTTTGGGTTTGATGTCTCTCACTTACCACATTGGTTTTCTTCAAATATTACTTCTTTGTTAGTTGGTGAGGTTCGTATTCTTTTTTTCTTGTTTTTATTTTTTATTTATTTACATTTAATCACATACATCTTTACAGTGTACAGCATTTTGTATTCTGAGAAAGCTTCTTGGTCTTCCTGGAGGCATTTCTCATCTCCCTGTGACCAATCTCTGGTGACTGTGGTGGAAAGTTGTAGCTAGGTGCAGTGTGTCCTGTGGGGCCTAAAGGCCCCTGTTTTAGTGGGATGTAGAACCTGCTTAAGGGAACCACCCGTGCCTCTCTTCACTATCTGTACCCACCTGGAGCAGACTCCACTCCTGCCCAGTCCAAGAAGGTGCTGGAGGGTGAGTGTGTCACATCAGCATGTGGTGTTGTCTTGGCAGCATCTTCTGTTCCTGTTTACAGGTCGTGTCTGGTCTCTCAAAAGTCAACGTTTGACTTTCCCATGGAACTTGTGTCATTCCTGATACAGGCTTGTATTTTATATTTCTTTACAATTGTTTTTGTATATTTTTTACAATTGTTTCCCATAGATTTCACCCCATCTGTTTCCATTCTATATTTGTTTTCTATTGCTATGCAACAAATTAACCCAAAACAGAGTGGCTTACAACAAATTAACTCAAAACAGAGTGGCTCACAGTCATTGAGGACCAGGAATTCAGGAGTGGCTTAGTAGGTAGTTCTTTTTCTCTTTTTTTTTTGGGAGGGGAGAGGTTTTCGCTATAGGGTGCGTGCGCTCGCCAGAAAGACAGAGAAAGACAGAGAGACAGAAAGTGAGAAATCACCCCCCGGGGGGATGGCCATGCCGCAATCCCTTCTCCTCCATTCTCCTCTCGGGATCTTGGGCACACACGCACACGTGCCCGGCGTGAGTTTAAGCCGCCGGGTCTGGGACTTGAACCACGGTCAACTACATGGGAGTCCAGCAACATAGCCATTACGCTAACTGCTGGTCCCTTAGTAGGTAGTTCTAACGGGGTCTCTTATGCTGGCTAGGGCTAGTCCTCTACAGGCTGTGCTGGGCTGGGGAATCTGCTTCTAAGGTGGCTTCCTCTCATGACTTTGGGGAGGAGGCCTCAGTCACTCCTTTGTAGGCCTCTCTATAGGGCTACTTGAGTACCCCAGGGCATGGCAGTTCACTGCCTGTTCTAGTCTGCTTTTCTGCTGCTAACGACTGAATACCACAGACTGGATAATTCATAAAGAATGGAGGTTTTTTTAGCTCAAGATTTTGGAGGTCTGCATACAGTGACTATTGGTGGGGACTCTGTAGAGTCCTGAGGCAAAGATATCATGTGATAAGAGAGCAAGACCTCAAGAACTTGTGTCTTTGTGTGTCTGTGTTATGTTAGCTCTGATCTCTCTTCCACCAAGATTCACTCATGGGATTCCTCCTAATAATCTTATCTAATCCTAATCACTTACTGAGAGACTCTACCTCTCAACATCATCTTCATATTAAGTTTCCATCCTCTTAATACCTTCACAGTATAACCAAATATAATATATGAATTGGGGGGGATGCATTGAAACGACCGCACTCCCCTGAAGTGAGTAATCAAAGGTGAGGAGGATGCACACTGCCCTCTATGCACACTTCCCCTAACATCAAATGTCACACAGGGTCCCTCCTTCCTCACTGTGTTCTCCAGACATACTTTATTAAGGGAGGATATTCCTTGTTTGAGAAAGAAGTATCAAAGAGTTTGTGGACATACTTTAAAATCATTCACTCTCACTGAGAAAATTGTTGTATTTTCTCATGGTCTGACAAGGGTCCATTCACTTGGGTTCATTCTCCATTGGAGCCTATAGAAAGACCAGCAAACACCTTCAAAGAGCTTTGAGCACTGGCTTTCCTGTCTCATAACTGTTGTGGTTATTTTCATCATCTGCTCTTTTTTGCTATGTTTTTCTAGATAGTTTAATTTAAAAAGACAGGATGTGTCTGACTTCTTTTGTGTGTGTGTGTGTGTGTGTGTGTCTGACTTCTTTAGTGCTTCTTGCTCAGTATTGAGCATGACACCCTGAGTTCTGAACTGGGTCACTCTTGAGCAGGCAGGGCTACAGCAGCCTCTTTGCATAGGCCCTCTTCTACTGACTGCTTGGCTGGCTGAACACAGACACAGTAGTGGCATTTCCATCGTTTAGGGCATAGTTGGCAGAACTGAAGCACCATAGTCCTGTTTCTGGCATAGATGGACAAAGGCTGGCAATTTATTTATCCAGCCTTAACTCAGCTCTCTTGTGCTCTGATCACATACCATGTACCATGTGAGGTGCTGTGTAGGAAGTTTCAGGATGCAACTCCTCACCAAGGAAGCTTAGTGTGTGGAGGAGGGTAGGCATTTGGGTCAGTGCACTGTGGACATCCTGTGTCAAACGGGCAAGACTATGTAGGAGGGGCTGCATATAATGGGATGGCACTAGTCACTTTTTCTTTCCTTTTGCTATTCTTTCAATCTTCCCCCAAACCCTTTTTGTATGGAGGAGTATTAAAAGACAAAGGGCTAGAAGGAGCAAAACTAATTGCAAAGAGCTCATTTTATGGGGTGCCTATTAAAGGAAGACGGAGGGCATTCCCAGAGAAGCACACATGGGAGGGGACAAATAGCCTAATCAGCCCAGGCATGCTCTTGCACAGCAACAGGGGTCTCAGGGCTGGCACAGCAGCCACTTGCACCTGCTAACTGCTGTCCTCTGCCTGCTGTGATTGTGTTGCTTGTCGTATGTGGACAACTTGGCTGGTTAGTGCTGTATTTGCTACACAAAACCATCAAATGTGTGGCCTTGTCTTTCCCTCCCACTGGCCTTTTTAAAATTATTTTAATTATTGTTTTTTATTCTCATTATTTTTTAAACATTCAATCACTATACATCATTTGTCTTGTAAAGAGAATTTACCTAACATGAAATACTTCTCAGACCAGTCTAGTTGAGACTACTATGCATGTTATCATCAACAGGTAATACACCATTTTTGTGTCCTACTAATGCCTCTCTATTTGTTCTCATGGTATCCTTCTCTATACTATTCCCTTCATCCCCCAACCCCATTCCATGCTGTCCTCATTGTCCATAACTATTTTCACTGCTTTTATGCCCTCCAGTATTTTGATCTCTACCATAAAGTGTGGATAGTCGGTATATATTAAGTGGATACGTACAATATCTTTCTTTCATATCCTGGCTTGCTTCACTCAGCAATATATCTTCCATATTTGACCACTTTCTATCAAATGCCAGAGTCTTGCTGTTTTTTTGATGGCTGAATAGTATTCCTGTTGTGGACATTTGGGTTGGTTCCATGTGTTAGCAGTTGTGAATAATGCCTCAATAAACATTGACATGCAAGTGCTTTTCTGACTGAGTATTCTCCTGTCCTTTGGGTAAATACCCAGAAGTGGGATTGCTGGATCAAATGGTAGTTCTAGTTGTAGATCTTTGAGGAACCTCCATATTGTTTTCCACAGTGGCTGGACCAGTTTATATTCCTACCTGCAGTGTAGGAGAGTTGCCCTTTCACCACAACCCTGCCAACACTTACAACTTTTTGTATTTTTAATCTTTGCCATTCTGACAGGGGTTAGGTGGTATCTCATTGTGGTTTTAATCTGCACCTCCCTTATGATGAGGGATATTGAGCATTTCCTCATATGCTTTTTGGTTGTTCATATTTCTTCCTTAGAGAGATTTTTGTTCAGCTCATTTTCCTATCTTTTAATTGAGTTAATCTTTTTTTTTTTTAAATTGGGGTGGAGTAACCGCTTAAGGTCCCTGTGTATTCTGGTTATCAGTCTCTTATCTAAGGCATATTTTACAAAAATATTCTCCCATTTTGAGGGTTGTTTATTCACACTAATTATTGCATCCTTTGCTTTGCAGAAACTTCTTAATCTGATATAGTCCCACTTGTCTATTTTAGGGATCACTGCCCATGCTTTAGGAGTCTTATTTAAGAAGTCTTTGCCTACCCCAATGTCTCTGAGAGTTTCCCCAGTGTTTCATACCAGTTTTATAGTTTGAGGTCTTAGGTTCAGATCTTTGATCCATTTTTGGGTTGATTTTTGTTAATGGTGAAAGATGGGGATTCAGTTTCATCTTTCTGCAGGTGAATATTCACTTTTTCCAGTATCATTTGCTAAAGAAGTTTTCCTTTTCCCACTGGATTGACTGGTATCCTTTATCAAAAATCAGTTGGTTATAAGCTTTGGAGTTTATTTCTAAGGTCTCTATTCTGTTCCATTGGTCCACCTGTCTGTTTTTGTGCTAATTCCAAGCTGTTTTGATTATCACAGCTTTATAATATATTTTGGGGTCAGGAAGTGATATGCTGTCCACTCCACCCTTCTTGCACAGAATTGCGGTGGCAATACAAGGTATTTTTTTTTTATAATTCCAGACAAATTCTATGATTGTCTTTTTTAGATCTGTGAAGAATGTCTCTGGTATTTTTATTGGAATTGTGTTAAATATGTAGATTAATTTGGGTAGAATTGCCATTTTGATTATGTTACTTCTTCTAATCCAGGAACATGGGATGTCCTTCCACTTTTTTGCATCCTTTTCAATATCTTTTTTTTTATTTTCACGTTTTTGTTTTGTTTTGTTTTGTTTTGTAAAGGTCTTTGACTTCCTTAGTTAGGTTTATCTGTAGGTATCTTATACATTTTGTGGCTATGGTAAAAGGGATTCCTTTTTTCAGATCTACTTCATTCAACTTCTTGTTTGTATATAGAAATGCTCTAGATTTTTGGATGTGGATTTTATATCCTGTCACTTTACTGTATTTGTATATTACTTTGAGAAATTTTTCATGGAAACCTTTGGGTTTTTAAGTATACCATCATGTCATCTGCAAATAAAGATATTTTAGACTCTTCTTTCCTATTTTAATGCCTTTTAAATTATTCTCTTTTCTGATTGCATTGGCTAAGACTTCTAGTACCATGTAAAAAAACAGTGGAGAAAGTGGGCAGCCTTGTCTAGTACCAGTTTTTAGTGGGAAAGCTTTTAGCTTTTCCCCATTCAGTTTAATTTTAGCTATAGGTTTTTCATATATGGCTTTTATTGTGTTGAGAAATGACCCTTCTATATCATTTTTCCTGACAGTCTTAATCATTGAAAGGATGTTGTATTTTATCAAATGCCTTCTCTGCAGCAATTGAAATGACTATATGGTTTTTGTCTTTCTTTCTGTTAATATGTTGTATTATATTTATAGTCTTTCATATGTTTAACCACCCTTGCATTCTTGGAAGAAAGCCTACCTGGTTGTAATGAATAATCTTTGTTATATGTTGTTGGATATGATTCCCAAGTATCTGGTTGGGAATTTTTGCATCGATATTCATCAGAGATATTGGTCTATAGTTCTCCTTTTTTTGTCATGTCTTTATTTGCTTTGGGAATGAGGGTGATAGAGGGTTCATAAAATGAATTTGGAATGTTTCCTTCCTTTTGGATCTTTAGAAATAATTTAAGTAGAGTGGGGATTAACTCTTCCTTAAAAGTTTTGTAGAATTCAGAAGTGAAGCCATCAACACCTGGTCTTTTCTTTGTCAGAAGGTTATTTATTACTGATTCAATCTTGTGGCTTGTTATGGATCTATTCAGGTTTTCTACATCCTCCTGATTCAATCTTGGTAGATTATATTCATCCAAGAATTATCTCCTCCATGTTCTCTTGTTTCTTGACATATAGTTGCTCATAGTATCCTCTAATGATGTTTTGTATTTCTAATGTGTCTGTTGTAATGTTGCCTGTTTCAATATGTATTTGACTTACCTGGTTTCTTTCTTCTTCACATCAGTCTAGCCAATGGTTTGTCAATCTTGTTAATCTTTTCAAAGAACCAGCTTTTGCGTTCATTAATTTTCTGTCTAGATAATTTATTTTCTATTTCATTTATTTCTACTCGAACCTTTTTATTTATTTTTGCCTGGAATTTTTTTGGGCTTTTTGGTTGTTTTCCAATTCCCTGAGCCATGACATTAGCTTATTATTTGCTACCTTTCCATATTTTTCTTATGCATACTAATTGCTATGAATTTCCCTCTTATGACTGTTTTTCCAGTGTCCTATAGTTTATGGAAATCTGTGTACTCTTTATCATTTGTTTCCATAAAGTTTTTGATTTCAGACTTAATTTCTTTGGTAGTTAAGTCATTCAGAAGTAGGTTGTTTAGTTTCCATGTGTTTGTGTATTTTCAAGGATAATTCTTGAACTTAATATCAAATTTAATTCCATCATTGTCTGAGAAGATGCTGGATATGATTTCTATGCCTTTGAATCTATAACGACTTGATTTGTGCCCTATCATATGGTCAGTCTTTGAAATGGTTCCATGCCAGGGTGAGAAAAATGTATATTTTGTGGTCTTATGGTGGAAAGTTCTATAGATGTCCATCAAGCCCATTTGATTTATAGTATCATTTAGGTCCTGTATCTCTCTGCTTATTTTTATGTCTAGAAGATCTGTCTATAGGAGATAATGGGGTGTTGAGATCCCCATCAATTATGGTGTTGCAACCTATCTCTCCTTTTAGCTCTAGCAGTATTTCCTTCATGCATTTAGATACTCTTGAATTGGGTGCATAGATTATAAGTGTTACGTCTTCTTGTTGAATTAGCCCATTTACTTCTGTATAATGCCCTTCTTTGTCTCTTCTTACAGTCTGTTTTAAAGCCTATCTTGTCTGAAATCAGTATTGCAACTCCAGCCCTTTTTTCATTTCTATTTGCATGGGATATCTTTTTCCCAGCCCTTTACTTTTAGTCTAAGTATGTCTTTATCCATAATGTGTATTTATTTATTTATTTATTTATTTATTTTAATTTGACCAGAGAGGGACAGAATGAGAGAGGG
>NW_006203022.1:17884-19106 GCF_000334495.1 Tupaia belangeri chinensis
CCAGAGGGGATGGTCACGCCGCAATCCCTTCTCCTCCATTCTCCTCTCGGGATCTTGGGCACGCACGCACACATGCCCAGTGTGAGTTCTAAGCCACCGGGTCTGGGACGTGAACCTCAGTCGACTACGTGGGAGTCCAGTGACATAGCCATTACACTAAGTGCTGGTTCCCTCCATAATGTGTATTTCTTGTAAGCAACAGATAGTTTCTTTTTCTTTTTCTTTTCTTTTTTTTTTTTTTAATCCACTCAACCAGTCTGTGTCTCTTGGAGAATTTAATCCATTAACATTCAATGTTATTATCAATATTTCCAGATATGTTCCTATCATTAAGTGAGTCATTTTCTTGGTATTTTTTTTTGTTGTTGTTCTCTTATATACGTCCTTCTGACTTTTAAGTTTTCCTGGTATAGCACTCCCTTCAGAAACTCTTGAAGAGCTGGTCTGGAGTTGGTAAATTCTCTCAGGTTTTGTTTATCTGAGAATGTTTTTTTATCTGTTTTTCCCATGTGAAGGATAATCATGCAGGGTATAGTATTCTTGGTTGAAATTGTTTTTCATTTAACACTTTGACTGTATTTCCCTATTCTTTCCTTGCCTGCATTGTTTCTTTTTTTTCTTTTTTTAACTTTTTAAATTTTATTTATTATCATCATAATCTTGTTTATATTACATTGAGTCACATATAACTTTACAGTGTATTACATTTATTTTTCCTGAAGGAAGACCATGCATATCAGTCAATACAGAGACATTAAAATCCCCATTTCATGGGACCAGCAGGTGGCGTAATGGCTATGTTGCTGGATTCCCATGTAGTCGACCGCGGTTTGAGTCCTGGACTTGGTGGCTTAAACTCACACTGGGCACATATGCATGCGTGCCCAAGATCCTAAGAGGAGAATGGAGGAGAAGGGATTGCAGTGTGGCCATCCCCCTTGGGGGGTGATTTCTTGCGTTCTATCTGTCTCTCTCTGTCTTTCTGGTGAGCACACATGCCCTATAGCAAAAACCTCTCAAAAAAAGAAAAAGAAAGAAAAAAAAATCCCCATTTCATCATCCAATAGCTTTTCGTTTTTTTTCCCAATTATTATTTTTTCTTCTTTAAAATGTATTTATTTTATTTAATTTTCTTTTATACATTCAATCACATTATTATTTGACTTACAAAATGGATATTTCAACAGATGAACATTTCTCCCTAGTACAGTTGATAAAACTA
>NW_006203022.1:19158-43968 GCF_000334495.1 Tupaia belangeri chinensis
CTATTTTTCTTCTAAATGTCCTTCCTCAGACCCTCCTCTTTCACACACACTATCTGGTATTTACATCTATATACTGTTTATCCTTTAGTCAATTAATTTCAGTCATAGAATGCGGACACTTGGTATAAATTAAGTGGGGACATACAATGCCTTCCTTTCATAGCCTGGCTCTCTTCACTCAGCAGTAAATCTTCCATATTCATCCACTTCCTGTCAAATGCATCAGATAAGGGACTGTTAACCAGAATTCGCAAGGAACTCAAACAGCTGTTCTGAAAAAAGATGATCAATACTATTAAAAGATGGGAGAATGAGTTGAAAAAACCACTCTGTAAAGATGACATACGAATAGCTAAGAGACATATGAAAAAATGCTCAACATCCCTCATTGTAAGGGAAATGCAGATCAAAACAACAATGAGATACCACCTAACACCAGTCAGAATGACTAAGATTAAAAAAACAAAAAATGATAAGTGCTGGCAGAGATGTGGTGAAAGGGGAACTCTCTTACCCTGCTGGTGGAAATGTAAATTGGTCCAGCCACTGTGGAGAACAATATGGAGATTCCTCAAAAATCTACAAATAGAACTACCATATGATCCAGCAATCCCACTCCTTGGTATCTACCCAAAGGACAGAAGAATACTTAATCAGAAAAGTGCTTGCACATCGATGTTTATTACGGTACTATTCACAATTGCTAAGTCATGGAAACAACCCAAATGTCCACGAACAGATGAATGGATAGAAAAACCGTGGCACATATACTCTATAAAATACTATTCTGCCATAAAAAACGATGATTATTATTATTATTCCAATTATTTTTTTAAACAGTCAATCACTATTTCTCATTTTGCTTGTAAAAAGAACCTGCATTGTTTCTAATGAGAAGTCCATTGTTAGCCTGATGGGATAATCTTTGTAAGTATCTTGACATTACCCTCTTGCCAATTTTAGTATCTTGTCTTTGTCTGTGGTTTTGGCCAATCTGACTATATGTTCCTTGGAGAAGATCTTCTTGGGTTGATTTTTTGGGGGAGTCCTATGTGTTTCTTGGGTCTAGATATTTGAATGTCTCTCTAGATTTGTAAAGTTTTCTTTCAGGATTTCATGGAATAAATTATCAATACCCTTATTGTTGTCTTCCTCTTCTGGGATACCAATTATCCAAATGTTTGGGTGCTTGATGGAATCTAGTATTTCTCGTATATTATCCTCATTTTTCTAGGTTATTTTCTCTGTGTTTTTGATAATTTTTTCTAGGTCAGAGGTTTTGTCTTCTACATTTGAGATTTGATCTTCTACATGATCTAATCTATTTTTATAAAGATTTCTTTGTTTTAATAATTATTTTATTTCATTTATTCATTCATTTATTTTTTAATTTAACCAGAGAGAGACAGAGGTTGAGAGTGAGAGAGAGAGGAAGTGAGAAAGCAAGCCACCAGATTCAGGACTCAAACCCTCGCCGGCCATGTGGGAGTGTCCAGCACCTTAACCACCACACCACCTGCTGGTCCCTGATCATCTAATCTATTTTTAATACTTTCAAGAGAGCTTTTAATGTCCTGTGTCACATTCTTCATCTCTAACAATTCCATTTGATTCTTTGTTATGGTGTCTAGTTCTTCTTTCAAATTGTGGAAGGGCTTTCTCATCTCCTGGAGCTCATTGTCTCTTTTCTCTTGCATTTCATTTAGTTTGGTCACTACAAATATTCTGAATTATTGATCTAACATTTCCACAAGTTCCATTGTGTAGTCTTTGGGTGATGCGGAATTGATGATTTCCCTTGGGAGAGAGAGATTTTGTTGATTTCTCATATTTCTTGTGCCTCTTGTTCCTAGTCATCTTGTGATCTATATGTTCCTTCCTAAATTATTCTAGGTATCTCCGAGTGTTCGCAGATGTGCAAGAGCAGGAAATTGGCAGTCTCTATTCTGCTCTGCCTCCCTGTTGCTCACCAGCACCCTGCACTGTTTTCACTTGTCCTGGGTGACCCAAAGTCCTCTCTGTTTCTATGGAAGTGATGTGCCTGAAGCTAAACTGCTGAGCTTCAACTCAGTAACAAAGACGAGATTGGCAGGCCCAGGTTGCTCACTGTGGGCTATATCCAAAACACTGAAGTCCTAAGAGTTCAAAGGTGAGTGGGGGGGGGCGGGGGATGAGCCATGGGTCTCAGCCATTAGCCCTCCAACCACAGGCAGCCTGCTGTCAGACAAGGCCCTTTGCTGGAATGGGTGTCTGGATGGGTTGGGGAGGGGCACAAGTTTGTCCCAAAGTCCCAAGAAACAAATCTATGAGTCCTAAGGCGAGTGGGGAGGGGATGAGCCAGGGGTCCCAGGTATTAAGCCCTGTACCCATGGGCAGCCTGCCATCCCACAAGGACCTTTGCTGAAACAGGTCCATGTGGCCTTTTGAGTGGTCCTCTTTCATGGTCCTATATTGCTCAGGATTTGTACACTAATAGTTAAGCTTGATTTTTGTGCATTTGATGGTTAGTTTAGCTTCTAATCATTTACTGTTTTAATGCTATACATGGCTTTTATTATTCAAATAACTGCAGAAAAATAGCTTTGTTATTGGGAGTGTGAAACTCTCTGGCTCTTAAGCCTGCTGCCTCCTTTCTCTGTGTTGAGATCATTGCTTTCATGATACGAAGTTTCACGAATCCAACAATGGTGCTATAGCAGAACAATCTGCTGCCTACTGGTCGCTCACTATGTCTGGTACTGGTTCTGACCCTATTTCTGACTCATTTGGTTAACCTGGCCACTCATCACGACATTCCCTAGGGCTCCCAGCAGCAAAGGAGGCAGGTGCTCACAGAGGAGCTTTGCCCGACTGCAGTGAGTCTGGAGTAGGAGGTGGGGAGATGGGGGATCAGGGAGACTGGCAGATGTGGTAAGAAATATGTGGGGCACAGAGTCATTCCATGAAGGGTGTTCTTGGGCTTTTAATTAGATCATAGAATGTAAAAGTAGCTTTCATGTGGTAGTTGCTGTGAGCTGCCTGAGAATGGTGGGGCTGTGCTGATAGGCTCTGCTCCTGGAAGTAGAGGTCTGGGTTTGTGTCCTAGGACACTGGCCCAAGAGGCTTGGAATGGACTGGGAAGGTCTGTGCTGAGTCGCAGGAGGGTGATGGGGCCCGGGCTGGTGCAGGATGGGACATAGACTTGCTGCTGTATATGCACAGCCCAAAGGATAGACAAATGCTGGGGCCACATGCAGAAAGGATGGGTGTGCACAGCACGCCGCCAGGTCTCAGTGCCAGTGCAGAAGGTGACAGATGGGGCATATGCTCCAGGTGGCCACCAAGGGGTGAGCATGTTTCTGTGTGGGCTAAGTGACTCATGGGGAGCCTCCAGGGTGAGGGAGAGGGGTTGGCCAAGCTGTGGCCCAGGAAAGCCTTCTGGTAGCATCACTGCATCCTCTGCTGAATTGAACCTTTGGCAAACTAAAAACAAGTGAGGTAATCATTTTTTGGTTGTTGTTGTTTTAGAAAACATATTATCCTTAAGTTGGGCCATTGGACACTGGGGTACAGTGCTGACCTCAGTCCCTACAGAGCTCCTTGGGTGGGTAGGGACACTTGAAGCATCCAGTCTTGTGCTAGCATACGGAGGGCCTGCTGAGGAGGCTGTTCAAGTGTCTGCCTCCTGAGCCAATGGTCTCATCCTATGGTCCCTTCTTCCTGACCAGTCACTGGGACTCGCATTTTCCCATACAGGCACAGGCCTCAGCTTGAGGTGGTGGGGACTTCCAACAGGCCAACTGTCTGTCCCCAGAGTAACAGGGGATGATGCTAAATAGAGAAATTGAGAGAAACAAATTGCTCATTCTGTTAAGAGTTGGTGACTGTCTTTCTTCATGTCACTGAGAATGGGAAAGGCTTGGGGTATCTTCCATCTAGTTGTGCTGAGGAGTGATGTTTCCATTTGGTACTTTCAGAAAGGCTCTCCAAGACCCCAGTGAAGGGAAAGTGTAGTAGCATTCACAGTAAACAGTGTTGGATCTAGATCATTATGCCTTTTATAATCAGAAATATCTTGGCAGGGACCAGCAGTTAGCGTAATGGCTATGTCGCTGGACTCCCACGTAGTTGACCGTGGTTCGCGTCCTGGACCCGGTAGCTTAAACTCACGCCGGGCACATGTATGTGCATGCCCAAGATCCCGAGAGGAGAATGGAGGAGAAGGGATTGCAGCGTGGCCATCCCCCCTGGGGGGTGATTTCTCGCTTTCTGTCTCTGTCTCTCTCTGTCTTTCTGGAGAGCACACGCGCCCTGTAGCAAAAACCTCTAAAAAAAAAAAAAAAAGAACATCTTGGCACCTTTAAACTGTTTATTCCACATTCTCATCTCCCTGAAGTACTGTCCTGGGGACCCACAGCACTGTCAGCAGTGGACTAACAGCCCCAGGGTGGGTGCAGGGACAGCAGTGCCAGCTGTCTTTTGTGAAGCGTCTGCCATGCAGGCAGGCTGCTGAAACTACCAGCAATGCCTTTGATTTGTTCCCGTGACTCATCATGAAACCAGTGTTGTCCTTAAACACTTCCTGCTGTAGACTGAGTTGTGTCCCCTAAAATTCATAGGTTGAAACCCTGACTCACAATGGGATTGTATTTGGATAAGGGTCTTTGGAAAGTAATTAAGGTTAAATGAGGTTATAGGGTAGGGCCCTAACCCCACAGAGCGAGGCACTCGTCTGTCCTCACATGGTAGACATGTCTCTACCATGTGAGGACAGAGAGAAGGCGGCCATCTGCAAACCAGGAAAGGGTGCCCACCAGACCCTGACCATGCCAGCACCCAGATTTTGGACTTCCAACCTCCAGGACTCTGAGAATTTAGTATCCATCAATTCACACACCTAGCAGGGGCATTTTATTATGGCAACAAAACAGGCGAACACAGCACCATAAGCGTGATGGCAGTGCTTTGGGAGAGCATCATGCATCTGCCCTGTGGGGCAGGCCCAGCAGACTTGACAGGTGTTGTCATGATCCCTGGGTCATAGAGGAGCTAGATGGAAGAGGTCGATTTCTTTCCAAATGAAAGATGTGTAGCTGCTGGGGCTAGCCTGAGAAAACTCCCTTTACCCCTTGGCCACTGTCTGCTGTGACTGTGGATTCTTAAGCACAGGATTTTTGTTTTTATTTTAAAAAAATGGACAAGAACAAGCAGAGTATCATCCCTGTGTGTCAGACACTGATTGGAAAAAGCATAGCTACTTCTGTGCATCCCTCTGTCTGCACCCATATACTGACGTGGTGCTCACTTTGGATCCTAACGACTGTGTGGTGTGGTCACCTCCCCCCCTTTCACTGAGATGTAGCTTACATAATCATTTTGTTGACTATTTTAAAGGGTAAACTCAGTGACACTGAGCACATCACAGTGCTGCTCAGGTATCCTATGTGGCTAGCTATTGCCACATCATCCTGAAGTGAAACTAGCTATAGGCTTCATCATCCTGAAGTGAAACTTTATACAGCAGACACTCCCCATCTGCCCTCCACCTGGATTGGCAAATGCCATTCTGCTTTCTGTCTCTGTGGGTTTGCTTATTCTGGACAGTTTAAGTAAAAGGAATCCCACAATCTCTGGCTTTTGTGTCTGATTTCTTCTACTAACTGGTATATCCCTAAGGCTTATCTACATTATAGCACACATCAGAACTCCATTCCTTTTTTTTTTTTTTTTGGAGAGATTTTCACTATAAGGCGCGTGCGCTCACCAGACAGACAGAGAGAGACACAGAGACAGAAAGCGAGAAATCACCCCCCAGGGGGGATGGTCACGCCGCAATCCCTTCTCCTCCATTCTCCTCTCGGGATCTTGGGCACGCACGCACACGCGCCCGGCGTGAGTTTTAAGCCACCGGGTCCGGGACGTGAACCACGGTCGACTACGTGGGAGTCCAGCGACATAGCCATTACGCTAACTGCTGGTTCCCCATTCCTTTTTAATAATAATGTTCCATGATCAGATATACCATATTTTAGAGTCCATTCATCTGTTGATGGACATTTGAGTTTTTCTACCTTTTGGCTGTCATAGTACTGCTATGAGAATGCTTTTACAAAGATTTGTTTGGAGGGAACCAGCAGTTAGCATAATGGCTATGTCGCTGGACTCCCACGTAGTCGACCGCGGTTTGTGTCCCGGACCCGGTGGCTTAAAACTCACGCCGGGCGCGTGTGCGTGCGTGCCCAAGATCCCGAGAGGAGAATGGAGGAGAAGGGATTGTGGCGTGACCATCCCCCTGGGGGGTGATTTCTCGCTTTCTGTCTCTATGTCTCTCTCTGTCTGTCTGGCGAGCGCACGCGCCCTATAGCGAAAACAGTGAAAATCTCTCCAAAAAAAAAGAAAAAAAAAACAGATTTGTTTGGACACCTCTCTGTAATTACCTGGTCATGGAATTGCTGTGTTACTTGATAATTCTCTGTTCAACTTGATGAAGAACCTCCAGACTGTTTTCCAGGGTAGCCGTACCACTTCACTTTCTGAAGGTGGCACGTTTTTATCCCCGTTTTAATAAATGAAGGTCTAAGGCATTGGAAATGGAAGAACTTGCTTGGTATAAGACAGCCATCTCCTTCCAGTGGCAGAGGCAGTTCCCTGTCAATCGGGAGCCCATTGCATAGTCATGATCCTGACCTACTGTGTGCACTGTGAGGTACATTTACAGGTGGCGAGGGGAATATCCAGGCCTGGCCTTTTCAGGAGCAGGTGGAAGGCAGGCTAAGGAAGCAGGACAGTGGAGCTAGGACATGGATTCCTGAGGAGTTTACATTAACACTAGCAGGTTTTATTGACTGCTAAGAGCACCACTTCCCAGGGTGGCCAAAAGCCACAGTGCTGGTGTTTTTGCTGACCAGCTTCTATTCTGCAAGCTGCTCATATCCCCCAACTGCATTTGACACTCACTCTGGTAAAACTGCCTTCTCACCCTCTTTAAAGGAGAGACCCCTGGGCTGAGGATGCCTTCTGTGTGTGCAGCCTCCTACAGGCCTGGCAGAGGCCAAGCCCTGCTGCGAGTGACACTTGCTCAGCCTATTGTGTTGCTCTCTGCATGGTGACAATGAGCCACCTTCATATTCTGCAGTGAGAACACATAGACAAGATGAAGACTGCTACCACCATGAGACTCTCACTTCTAGAATACTGTGTTATACTCAACTCTGCTTCTACTTCCAATGAATTGCTGAAGGCATTTCAATTACACAGTGAAATCATTAGCAGAGTTTTTGCCACTTAGCATCAGTCTGTGGGATATAATCATGGTTTCTTATGGGTGGCAAAACAGATACATTTGAGGGGAGATTTATTCAAATTTTCCAGTATATCATTATCACATTCTTATGTGATAGTTTTCTGGTAATTCAACTTGATTTAGTAAAATAGAGTGGCATAACTTTTTTTTTAAAGTTTATTTATTCTTGCATGAGTGAGGGAGAGCAAACAAGAAAGAGCACTCCTAAGAGCATCCCAACTTCATGAAATACCTCCAGCCTCAGCCCGCCCTGGATAATGGGAATGCACATCTGGAGCACCCAGGGAAGAGGAGAATGGAGGAGAAGGGATTGCGGCGTGACCATCCCCCCTGGGGGGTGATTTCTCGCTTTCTGTCTCTATGTCTCTCTCTGTCTGTCTGGCAAGTGCACGCGCCCTACAGTGAAAATCTCTCCAAAAAAAAAGAAAAAAAAAAACAGATTTGTTTGGACACCTCTCTGTAATTACCTGGTCATGGAATTGCTGTGTTACTTGATAATTCTCTGTTCAACTTGATGAAGAACCTCCAGACTGTTTTCCAGGGTAGCCGTACCACTTCACTTTCTGAAGGTGGCACGTTTTTATCCCCGTTTTAATAAATGAAGGTCTAAGGCATTGGAAATGGAAGAACTTGCTTGGTATAAGACAGCCATCTCCTTCCAGTGGCAGAGGCAGTTCCCTGTCAGCCAATTGGGAGCCCGTTGCATAGTCATGATCCTGACCTACTGTGTGCACTGTGAGGTACATTTACAGGTGGCGAGGGGAATATCCAGGCCTGGCCTTTTCAGGAGCAGGTGGAAGGCAGGCTAAGGAAGCAGGACAGTGGAGCTAGGACATGGATTCCTGAGGAGTTTACATTAACACTAGCAGGTTTTATTGACTGCTAAGAGCACCACTTCCCAGGGTGGCCAAAAGCCACAGTGCTGGTGTTTTTGCTGACCAGCTTCTATTCTGCAAGCTGCTCATATCCCCCAACTGCATTTGACACTCACTCTGGTAAAACTGCCTTCTCACCCTCTTTAAAGGAGAGACCCCTGGGCTGAGGATGCCTTCTGTGTGTGCAGCCTCCTACAGGCCTGGCAGAGGCCAAGCCCTGCTGCGAGTGACACTTGCTCAGCCTATTGTGTTGCTCTCTGCATGGTGACAATGAGCCACCTTCATATTCTGCAGTGAGAACACATAGACAAGATGAAGACTGCTACCACCATGAGACTCTCACTTCTAGAATACTGTGTTATACTCGACTCTGCTTCTACTTCCAATGAATTGCTGAAGGCATTTCAATTACACAGTGAAATCATTAGCAGAGTTTTTGCCACTTAGCATCAGTCTGTGGGATATAATCATGGTTTCTTATGGGTGGCAAAACAGATACATTTGAGGGGAGATTTATTCAAATTTTCCAGTATATCATTATCACATTCTTATGTGATAGTTTTCTGGTAATTCAACTTGATTTAGTAAAATAGTGTGGCATAACTTTTTTTTTAAAGTTTATTTATTCTTGCATGAGTGAGGGAGAGCAAACAAGAAAGAGCACTCCTAAGAGCATCCCAACTTCATGAAATACCTCCAGCCTCAGCCCGCCCTGGATAATGGGAATGCACATCTGGAGCACCCAGGGAAATCTATAGACTTGAACCCAGAACCTCCCAAGGTGAATCAGCCTCAAGGAGCATTGCATTTTACTACTGTGCCACCTTCTGGCCCCACAACTTTTCAAAGAAAGTATTGAAGATAGTTTAAATACTCCTATTTAATGTGCACATTTTGTGAGGAGCTCATAATTCTGCTTCCCGGTAACTTCGATTCCATTGTACTGACTTCTCATAGCCCCACCCAGTAGAGAGGAGCAGGTTTTCTTGAGAGTGATGGCTTGTGGCTACAAAGCCTGGGCTTAGGACATGTTGGATGGGCTGCCTCCTCTTTGTGATACCACTCACCTGTTGACAGGCACTTGGCTGAACACCAGGGCATGGTTAAGATTTAAGAACAGGTCATAAGAGGTGAGCTTTTGTAGGGTGTTCCAGAAAGATAATGCCTCTGCTTCTCTGTTCTGGGTTTGGAATCATTATCTTCTGGTAGCACCAGAGGTTTTATGTGATGGCAGCCATAAGCTCCCGTGCCAGTGCTGATGGAGTTTGCCTTTGTCTCTCGATCCTCCATTCCTCATGTGCTCCTGGTGCTCACTTGCTCATTTACTTGGCATTGGCTGAGGCCTGGCCAAGTCCCA
Source organism: Tupaia belangeri chinensis (assembly GCF_000334495.1). NCBI lineage: Eukaryota > Metazoa > Chordata > Mammalia > Scandentia > Tupaiidae > Tupaia > Tupaia belangeri. The sequence continues at coordinate 28,673 of NW_006203022.1, forward strand.
GGCCATATAAGGTGCTGTGGGACATGAGATGCCTATAGATCCCTTTTCCTACAGTACTCTGCTGCATTTTTCTGGTATATGAGTCGAGTAGGAATATGCTTTTTCAGGTGAAAGAGTGTTACAGCCGTTTTTCAGGTATGAGCTGACTCGTGCAGGCCTGTGCCTGGAGTTCAGGTGACAGTGTGTCATTTCCACTTTTGATGGTGTTTGTGCTGAGTCTGCCTCTAGCTGTGATGGGAATGTGGGTACTAGGGGTGAAAGGTCTTCTGTGATGAGCATAAAGTGGTTGCCTCTCTCATTTAGAGCAGGTTCAGGATGAGAAAACACTGTAAGGATTTCAGTGGCTGATTCTGAAAGGAATGAGGTATAAGCTCTTGGTCAGTAAAAGTGTTTAGGGGCCATGTGGATTGACAGAAATAATACGAAGAAAATCACGTAGTGGGTTGAACCTAGGTAGCTTTTAAGGTCCTCATTCAATTCTTAAGTTATATGATTATATGAAATATTTGTAGGTAGCACATGCAGTTAAAATCACTATATTCATTTCAGTGCAACTGGAATCACTATATTTATTTCACCTGGTAAAATATGTTTGAATTCAGTTTTATATTTGAGGAAAAATATAGGACAGTAGTTTGGTGCAGGAGAGTTCTGTATGTTTAATGTATCAAACAGATGTTTTGGCTAAATAATAAAAGACTACAGTTAATTGTTATGAGGTTCCATTCCCTACCTACCCATTTTTTTTTTCTTAAGCTTTCTTATCAGGCTTGAATTATTGAAGCTAAAGAATAGGTTTTTCTTTTAAGACTAGAATTGTTTCCAGATATTAGCTAAATCAAAACAGGTTCAAATCTTAGATATTAGAACAACCAAATTTTCTTTCGAAGCCAAAATGACTCAACCATCATATTTTCTCTGAAAGTCTGACTTTCATGGAAAAGACCACATACTGGGGCCAGCAGATGGTGTGGTAAAGGCACTGGATTCTCACATGACTGATCACAGTTTGCTTCCCAAAGCCAGCAGCTTGAAATTAACACGGGGCACATGCGTATGCATGCTCAAAATCCCAGGAGGAGAAAGGAGGAGAATGGATTGTGGCTTAACCATCCCCTCCAAGGGGTGATTTCCTTCTCATTGTCTCTCTTTGGCAAGAACACACTCTCTCTCTTTTTTCAAGAATTATTTTGTTTAATTTTATTTATTTACTTATTTTAACTTGACCAGAGAGGGACAGAGAGGAGGGGTGAGGGGAGTGAGAAGGCAAGCCACCAGGTCCAGGACTTGAAGCATGATCAGTCATGTGGGAGTCCAGTGCCCTTAACCACCACATCACCTGGGGCCAGCAGAAAACTACCACACCACCTGGGGCCAGCACACACTCTCTATGGCAAAAAAAAAACTTATAAGAAACAAAAGGGGAGCCAGCAGTTAGTGTAATGGCTATGTCGCTGGACTCCCACGTAGTCGACCGCGGTTCGTGTCCCGGACCCGGTGGCTTAAAACTCACGCCAGGCGCGTGTGCGTGCGTGCCCAAGATCCCGAGAGGCGAATGGAGGAGAAGGGATTGCGGCGTGACCATCCCTCTTGGGGGGTGATTTCTCGCTTTCTGTCTCTATGTCTCTCTCTGTCTGTCTGGCGAGCGCACGCGCCCTACAGTGAAAATCTCTCAAAAAACAACAACAACAACAACAACAAAACAAAAAACAAACAAACAAACAAAAAAAGAAACACAACAAGAAAAAAGAGGAGAGGAGAGGAGAGGAGAGGAAAGGAGAGGGGAGGGGAGGGGAAGGGAAGGGAGCGGGGAAGAGAAGAGGAGAGAAGAGAAGAGAAGAGAAGAGAAGAGAAGAGAAGAGAAGAGAAGAGGAGAGGAAAAGAAAAACCACTTACCTGTGTCATTTTATCTTCACATCCTTTTGGGATACGCAGTCTTCTAGTGAGTTTCTACTTCTGCCCAACTGCTCCATCCTTGCCTGGAAAACCTTGATGAAAGTTCATCCTTATCTCTGTTTCCCAGGGAGTTGCTACTTAACCATGGGGGATAAGAAAGCAGTAGAATTAGTTCTTCTGAAGACACTGGTCTCATCTTCTGTCACTGTCGGCTTATAGGTGTGTATGATGGGAGTTTAAAACTGTCTCTTCTCTATCTAAACTTCTTGTCCAGGACCAGTTGTATCAGGATGAGAACATTGGAAGTGGATATATTTTAGAAAAGGTTTATCTATAAACAGGTTCATGGATTAGGTCTACGAGGAACATTTACTGTGATAGAACTTCTTTTGGACCACAGTTAACTTAAAATTACATGAAGTATATACTGTGACTATGATGGAATTAAATTACAAATTAACAACAAAAGGGTATCTGGAAAATTCCCAAGTACTTATAAACTAAATTACATACTTCTGAATAGCCCATTGTCTTGGTTGAGTTGTGTTACTAACAGAAATACCTAAGACTGTGTAATTTATAAACATAAAAGTTTATTTGACTCATGATTGTGGTCATTGGAAAGTCCAAGGACATCACACAATGGTGGAAGGTAGAACTTTGAACAGAGTGTGGTCTGTATCCATGTAGCCTCTGCCTGCCTCATTTCTTTTTCTTATTAAAGTTCTCAGTCATGGAGGCCTCATTCTACTAATCTCTTCCCCAGAGTTTTACCTTTTGACATCGTAATTGAATCATGTTTTTACCCTCTTGATCCCATTACAGTGTCTCAACACATGAATATTTTTAGGACATGTATAAACTATAGCACCCATGGATGAAGAATAAATTTTTATAATAAAAGATATTTTCAAATGAATGAAAACAAAAACACAATATACCAATGTATTTAGGTTGCTGCTAAAGTATTACCTAAAGGAAAATATATACCACTGTACACCTATGTTACTATAGAAGAAATGTTTCAAATTACTGACTTCATCTACCACCGTAAGGAGCCAAAAAAAAAAAAAAAAAATCAAATATAAAAAAGCAAAACATCTACCACAGTGAAGAGCCAAAAAAAAAAAAAAAGATCAAATATAAGTAAGCAGAATTAGAGAAATAGCAGCAATCAAAACAGAAATCAGTGGGTGCTGGACACTCCCACATGGCCACCTAGGGTTCAAGTCCTGAATCTTGTGGCTTGCTTTCTCACTTCCTCTCTCTCTCACTCTTGCCCTCTGTCTCTCTCTGGTCAAACCAAAAAATAAATGAATAAATGAATAAAATAAAATAAATAATTATTTTTAAAAAAAGAAGCCAATGAAATACAAACTAGAAAAAATAATAGAGAAAACCATCAAAAGTGACAGCTCTTTGAGATTAATAAAATTGAAAAATTTATAGTGAGACATAAAGAAAAAGGAGAGAACACAAACTCTGAATATTAGGAATGATACAGATGACATCACTACAGAGTGTACAAATACTAAAAGATTATGCTATGATCATCCGTATACCAACACATTCAATAACTTAAGTAAAATGTAGATTTTATTTCTAAAGACAATACCAAAGCTCTCCCAAGTAGAGATAGATTATCCTAATACATATTTTCAAAAAATGTGCATTTATTGAAAATTTTCTCCACTAGCCCAGAGAAAAACATTTCCAGGCACAGATGGCTTCTGTAGTAAATTTTATCAATTAAGGAAGAAATAATTCTAATTCTACATAAAATATTCCAGAAAACTGAAAAAAGATAATATTGCAAATCATTCTATAAGGCTAGAATTACCCTAATAATAGAACCAAAGACATTAGAAGAAAATGAACAAAAAAAACTTTAGATATACTCATCACAAATATATATGAAAAAGATGTAACAAAATTTTAGCAAATTTGAATCAAAGTATAGAAAAAGTATTGAGGTCTTTCCTGGGAATGCAAAGTATGTTTTACATCCTAAAACTAATCAACATATTTCACCATATTAACAATGAGATACCACTTGGAATGACTGAGGAAAGTGCTGGGAAAGACTAGGAACATCTCATTTACTGTTGGTGAAAACATCTTGACATTCAACCCAAAATATATTAAATATACTCTTGCCGCATTTTGCTACTAGGTATTCACCCAAGACTCATGAAAGCATACAGCCATACAGAGTTTAAATAGGAATGTTTTCAGCAATTTGTTAGTGGCAGCTGAAAATGCTAGAAATGTCATAAATATACATCCATATATGAATGGATACACAAACTGTGATATATCCAGGTAGTAGAATACAGATTGAACTATTGGTATATATGACATTGAGAAATCCCCCAAAAATTATGCTGAGTAAGAATAGCCAAACTAAAAATCATTCTTTCTCTTAATATATATGTGTGTGTGTGTGTGTATATATATATATAGAAATATGCATATATATATATATGCACACACACACATATATAATGATATATATATGCATATGTGTATATATATATATGTGTGTATATATGTATATACACACACACACACACCATTTATATAGACTTTTAGAAAAAGGAAATTCTTTTTATTCCTAAGAAGTTTTTACCTTAGGACATGTGCACTCACCAAAGAGAGACAGAGACAGAGCAATGAAAGGAAAAGTGAGAAATAACCCTCTAGGGGAGATGGCTATGCCGCAGTCCCTTTTCCTCCATTCTCTTCCTGGGACATTTGGCATTACTGCACGGATACGGATAAGTCCTCAGCATGATTTTCAAGCCACTGGGTCTGAGACTCGAAACATGGTCAACCATGTCCAACTCAGCAACATAACTATTACACCGTCTGCTGATCCTCAGAAAAAGCAAATTCTAGAGTGTCAGAAAACAAATCAGTTGGTACCTGGAATTAGGTGATTAGTGCAGAAAGGAGAGAAAGGAAGGGATTATAAAGGCCACAGGACCGCAAGAAACATTTGGAGTGAGCACATTCATTATGATTGTAGTGATGTTTTCATGGGTGTGTACATATCTCAAAATATTTCAGGGACCAACAGATGGTGTAATGGTTATGTCTCTGGACTCCCACGTAGTTGACTGAGGGTCAAGTCCCGGACCCAGTGGTTAAAATTCACACTGGGTGCATGTGCATGGTGTGCCCAAGATCCCTAGAGGAGAATGGAGGAGAAGGGATTGGGTGTGGCCATCTCCCCTGGAGGGTGATTTCTCGCTTTCTGTCTCTATGTCTCTATCTCTCTGGCAAGCACACATGCCCTATCACAAAAAATTTCTCTCTCAAAAAAAAATTTCAATATGTATATCTAAAATCCATGTATTTTATTATATGCCATTTATATCTTAAAGACTTTTTTTTCTTTTCTAAAAAGAAAGCAGCCTTTGTTTTTGAAGAAAGACAGCATTGTTCAGAGCCAAAATTACTTTTTGATTATAGTGTTTGGTATCCAGTGAAAAATCTTGAGGCATGCTAAAAACAGGAACTATGGGTGAAAAACAAGAGATAAAACAAATGAGAAATACACCTGAACATGGTTTATTTAATTGCATTACCAGACAAGAACTTTAAAATATCTAAGATTAATACATTTTAAATTTTTAATTAATTAATTAATTTTAATTTTGACCAGAGAGGGACAAAGAGAGAGAGAGAAAGTGAGAAAGCAAGCCACCAGGTTCGGGACTCAAACCACTGTTGACCATGTGGGAGTCCAGCACCCTTAACCACCACACCACTTGCTGGCCCCAAGATTAATAAATTTTGAAAAAGAGGAATAGATGAAAAAATATATGACAAGATAGAGAATATCAGGTGGAATTATTGTCTATAAAAAGAATCATATTGAATGGACGTTGTAGAATTGAAAAATATGAGTCCAGCACCTTAACTACAATACCACCTGCTATCTCTAGGACAGAAGATTTTTTCATTGGAAAAGTTCTTGCACATCGATTTTTATTGCAGCACATTCACGACTGCTAAGACATGGAACCAACCCAAATGCCCCCATACAGATGAATGGATTGAAAAACTGTGGCACATATACTCTATGGAATACTATTCAGCTAAAACAAAACAAAACAAAACAAAACAAAAAACCCTGGCTCTTGACAGAAAGTGGAAGAACATGGAAAAATTATTGCTGAGTGAAGCAAGCCAGGCTATGAAGGAGAGACATTGTTATGTCCCCACTTAATATATACCGAGTGTCCGCACTCTATGACTGAAACTGACGAACTAAAGGATGTACAAACTCAAGAGATGGGTGTGAATGCCAGATGTGGTGTGTGTGGAGGAGTGGGGCCTGGGGAAGGACATTTGGAGGAGGGATACGGAGACAGAGCATTGTCAGGACAGGGAGGTAGTGTTGTCATATTTTGATCAACTGAAACGGGGAGAAATGTTCACATATTGAAATGTTCACTTTCTAAGCTAAATAATGCGATTGAATGTATAAAAAATGTAAATAAAGAAATAGATAAAAAAAGAAAAATATGAAATATGACTTCAGTAGTTTACTGGATACTAAGAGAAGACTGAAACAGACATAGTGAATTGGAGGCAATTAAATGCCACTGTATTGAGACACAAGGAAGAAAAAGAATGGGATAACACAAGGTAGTTGAAAGAAATCTATGGGGCAGAATCAAAAGGTCTAAAGTAAAGCAGAGTATCTGGGCGGGGGCCGGGAGAATTAGAAATATTTAGAGATAAAGGTCATTGATGTTTCCAAAGCATTGAAAGACGTATATTCTCAGATACATGAAATAGCCTAAACTGAAATGAACAAATCAAAAAGCATACAAACAAACGAGCAAAACAGACTTGCCTCTAGGCATGTCATTCTTTGTTGAAAAGTAAAGACGAAGAGAAAACCTTGAAAGCAATCCGATTTCAAAAGGCTAGTAGCTCTCCCAAGAGCCACAGTCCATGGTCAGCACATGCCTCCTGGCCAGCATGTGCCTCCTGGCCAGCACATACCCCTGTGCTGTGCATCTCTGGTTTGAGCTGCTGACACGGTTACGCACCTCTGACTTTGCTGTCTGATACCATCCTGTTTTTTTTTCATACAGTTGTTACTACCACCAGCAAAATGTAGACTTACTTCACATTTGGATCTCCTCTTTTGTCAAGTGTTTTCTCCAGTTTTTATCCATTTTTCTATTTATGTGTATGTCATTTATAAGAATGAGTGATTGGGCTGGCCTCAGATGTTTCCATCACATTTTGTGCTAGAATAAAGTGTAGCAAAGTATACATAATCTTTAGAGATAGAAAACCTTTTCTCTTTATTTTTTAATTTTATTATTATTTTATACATTCAACCACTATACATCATTTAGCTTGTAGAGAGAATTTACCCAACATGAAATATACCTCAGACCAGTCCAGTTGAGAATACTACACATTATCATCAAGTAATAAACCATTTCTGTATCCCACAAATGTCTTCTCTATTTTTCTCCCTAATTTCCTTCCTGTACTCTTCCCCTCTCCCAACCTCCTTCCACCTTTCTTCCCCTCTCTCCCCTTTCTTCTCCATTCCCACCCTCCTTCCCACCCTTCTTCCATAGTTATAGTGTCTCCAACTGTGCTCAATGCTTTTATGCCCTCCAATCTTTCAGTCTCTACCATAGAGTGCGGAGAGTGAGTATATGTTTAGTGGAGAACAGACAGATGTTTTAAAACAAATGAGATCTTGTCACTCACCAAGGTAAAAATTCTAATGGCTTCTCATCACACAGGAATCAAGTCCAAGTTCATGACCATTTCTCTTGCTCCAGCCCAACTGACCTTCCTGCTGTTCCTCATATACTCTAAATTTGTCTTACATGTCTGAAAAATAACAAATGTAGTCCTTTCTAATGCCTCATTCTTTCATACACAACTGGCCAATAAGTAGAGTGACCATGTGGCCTGGCTTTCCTAGGTCAGCATGAGTACTCCTTGATCATTAAGGGGGTAGGGGTAATCTGTACATACCCTTTTCCCTACTTTCCTTCTTCCCTCTCTCCCTTCTTCAAACAGACACAGATTGTCTACTAGGGACCAGGCATGTACTAAGTGCTAGAAGATGGAGACATCTGAAAATAAATAAGCCTTGGTTATGCCCTCAAGGAACTTTCAAACATCTGCACAGAGAAGAACAAAACAAAACAAAATCCTGATGATGTGATCTAGACATTTTCACATGAGATGTTTGCTATTCTATAGACAAAATGGCCAGCTATTGGCTTATACATTTTACAGTCTACCCAGATGTTTGGCACCACCTAGACATAGCCTTACTTCCCTCCACGTAGTTGACTGAGGGTCAAGTCCCGGACCCAGTGGTTAAAATTCACACTGGGTGCATGTGCATGGTGTGCCCAAAATTCCAAGAGGAGAATGGAAGAGAAGGGATTGCCACATGGCCATTCCCCTGGGGGTGATTTTTCATTTTCTATCTCTCTGGCAAGCACACATGCCCTATCACAAAAAATTTCTCTCTCAAAAAAAAATTTCAATATGTATATCTAAAATCCATGTATTTTATTATATGCCATTTATATCTTAAAGACTTTTTTTTCTTTTCTAAAAAGAAAGCAGCCTTTGTTTTTGAAGAAAGATAGCATTGTTCAGAGCCAAAATTACTTTTTGATTATAGTGTTTGGTATCCAGTGAAAAATCTTGAGGCATGCTAAAAACAGGAACTATGGGTGAAAAACAAGAGATAAAACAAATGAGAAATACACCTGAACATGGTTTATTTAATTGCATTACCAGACAAGAACTTTAAAATATCTAAGATTAATACATTTTAAATTTTTAATTAATTAATTAATTTTAATTTTGACCAGAGAGGGACAAAGAGAGAGAGAGAAAGTGAGAAAGCAAGCCACCAGGTTCGGGACTCAAACCACTGTTGACCATGTGGGAGTCCAGCACCCTTAACCACCACAACACTTGCTGGCCCCAAGATTAATAAATTTTGAAAAAGAGGAATAGATGAAAAAATATATGACAAGATAGAGAATATCAGGTGGAATTATTGTCTATAAAAAGAATCATATTGAATGGACGTTGTAGAATTGAAAAATATGAGTCCAGCACCTTAACTACAATACCACCTGCTATCTCTAGGACAGAAGATTTTTTCATTGGAAAAGTTCTTGCACATCGATTTTTATTGCAGCACATTCACGACTGCTAAGACATGGAACCAACCCAAATGCCCCCATACAGATGAATGGATTGAAAAACTGTGGCACATATACTCTATGGAATACTATTCAGCTAAAACAAAACAAAACAAAACAAAACAAAAAACCCTGGCTCTTGACAGAAAGTGGAAGAACATGGAAAAATTATTGCTGAGTGAAGCAAGCCAGGCTATGAAGGAGAGACATTGTTATGTCCCCACTTAATATATACCGAGTGTCCGCACTCTATGACTGAAACTGACGAACTAAAGGATGTACAAACTCAAGAGATGGGTGTGAATGCCAGATGTGGTGTGTGTGGAGGAGTGGGGCCTGGGGAAGGACATTTGGAGGAGGGATACGGAGACAGAGCATTGTCAGGACAGGGAGGTAGTGTTGTCATATTTTGATCAACTGAAACGGGGAGAAATGTTCACATATTGAAATGTTCACTTTCTAAGCTAAATAATGCGATTGAATGTATAAAAAATGTAAATAAAGAAATAGATAAAAAAAGAAAAATATGAAATATGACTTCAGTAGTTTACTGGATACTAAGAGAAGACTGAAACAGACATAGTGAATTGGAGGCAATTAAATGCCACTGTATTGAGACACAAGGAAGAAAAAGAATGGGATAACACAAGGTAGTTGAAAGAAATCTATGGGGCAGAATCAAAAGGTCTAAAGTAAAGCAGAGTATCTGGGCGGGGGCCAGGAGAATTAGAAATATTTAGAGATAAAGGTCATTGATGTTTCCAAAGCATTGAAAGACGTATATTCTCAGATACATGAAATAGCCTAAACTGAAATGAACAAATCAAAAAGCATACAAACAAACGAGCAAAACAGACTTGCCTCTAGGCATGTCATTCTTTGTTGAAAAGTAAAGACGAAGAGAAAACCTTGAAAGCAATCCGATTTCAAAAGGCTAGTAGCTCTCCCAAGAGCCACAGTCCATGGTCAGCACATGCCTCCTGGCCAGCATGTGCCTCCTGGCCAGCACATACCCCTGTGCTGTGCATCTCTGGTTTGAGCTGCTGACACGGTTACGCACCTCTGACTTTGCTGGCTGATACCATCCTGGTTTTTTTTCATACAGTTGTTACTACCACCAGCAAAATGTAGACTTACTTCACATTTGGATCTCCTCTTTTGTCAAGTGTTTTCTCCAGTTTTTATCCATTTTTCTATTTATGTGTATGTCATTTATAAGAATGAGTGATTGGGCTGGCCTCAGATGTTTCCATCACATTTTGTGCTAGAATAAAGTGTAGCAAAGTATACATAATCTTTAGAGATAGAAAACCTTTTCTCTTTATTTTTTAATTTTATTATTATTTTATACATTCAACCACTATACATCATTTAGCTTGTAGAGAGAATTTACCCAACATGAAATATACCTCAGACCAGTCCAGTTGAGAATACTACACATTATCATCAAGTAATAAACCATTTCTGTATCCCACAAATGTCTTCTCTATTTTTCTCCCTAATTTCCTTCTCTACACTCTTCCCCTCTCCCACCCTCCTTCCATACTGTCTCCAGTGTTCATAACTATTTTCAATGCTTTTATGCCCTCCAATCTTTCAGTCTCTACCATAGAGTACAGACAGTATATGTTATGTGGAGAAATACAATGTCTCTCTTTCATAGCCTGACTTGCTTCACTTAGCAATAAATCTTCCATATTCATCCACTTTCTATCAAATGTCAGGGTTTCTCTCTCTCTTTTTTATAGAAAGCTTTTTCTCAATAATACATTTTCAAACAATGAGAACTTAGGGAAAGTGATTCTCACAATCTTTGTTGTTGGAGGTTCTTTAAAATGGAACTAGATCCCAGAAGAGGAATGGAGAGATGGAGAAAGGTCACAGAAAGACAGGCAGTGACCTCCAAATGCAGAGGAGTGAGAATGCAGAGTTCACAAGGAGATATCTGTAGCAGGTTGACAGCCACAGAAGGCAGTGGGGGCAGGAACACTGCTTTCTGTTCTTTAGGCCAGCCAGTCAGTAAGTAGGGATTTAAGAGAATCATTCAGAGATTACCAGAAAAAAGACCTAAAATAGCTGGTTGACCTCTCACAGCCCAGTGCGGGGGGAAGGTGAGAATATAGTAATTGTCTGCTATCCAAAGGAGGCTGCCAGTTATTATGCTTCATGGACAAAGGCCCTGAATAGGACATTTAGACATATGAAGCACAAATACTCTGTCAACATGAAAAAGAGCTCAGACTCACTAAAAGTATTTACAGCTTTATAGTTTTAAAATGAGGAGGTAATGTTCTTTGTCTCTCAGTTTGTTAGAGATCAAGACCTGTGAGTGTGAGCCCTGAGAGCAGTGTGGGAAACAAGAGACCCCCGTAGGGAAGGTTTCTGGCTAACGCCTCTGTGTACCCAGAACCAGCTGCTCACTTCTGGGTTAGGAAGCTCTGAATGTGCTGACTTGAAAAATCTAAGAAGCATTAATAGTAAAGAATGATATATCTATACCAGGTGGAGAACAGGCATGAGCATCAGCTCCCATGTGCACAGAGAGATTCTGGATCAATTCACCAGGGAATGCGAGCAGTGGCTATGGCTCTGAGCCAGGGGGAGGGAGTCTGATTTCTCATTGTTTACATTTTTACTCATTGTAGTTAAATACCTATCATTTTAAGGACTTATGAAAACCACCTGAGATGAAGAAGAGTTTTAATGTTTATTATCATTAAAAGAATTTGTATATGTTGCTATGTTCATCTCAACTCGTGGGGTGTTAATGTTACTTAATAATTGTGGAAAAACCTGAAGCAGGAAGTAAAATACGTCACTAGGAATATGTGCAGTGCCACGGATGTTCTGGCATTGCTGCTCTCCTGCATAGAAAGAGCACAGATAATAGTCATTAAGATGCTGTAAATAGCAGCATGTCCTAAATTTACCCGCACCCTTGAAGGCATTATTAGGACCCATCTCCTTCTTCTCTCCACAAGAGTGCACGTGTCCCAGTGAGCTTGCAGCTCGCTGAGGAGGGGCGGCGCGGGGGGAGACTTATGCTTAGATCTCTGAGAGTCACAGCAGCTTAGCACCATGAGCTACCAGCTGTGGGGCCCTTATCAACTACTGCCCCTTTCTGTGGTCCTCTTCTGTCCACATCATGTTGATAGTGCCTGTTTCTTATTCCAATAAATATTAGCTATAGTATGATAAGTGTGAGAATACTGGGAATTAATAAAGTTCTTAAAAATTCAGTTTCTTCTCTTTTTAGGGTTTTGCATGTATTTCTAGAATATGATTTGTTAGTTATGATTAGGATGCTCATTCAATCTTGAGGTTTCATCTTTATTTTTTGAAAGTGTCTCTCTCTCTCTCTCTCTCTTTTTTTTTTTTTTAGGTTTTTGTCCAGTTCACTCACTGAAGAGAGACCATGAGAGGGAAAGTGAGAAATCACCCACCAAGGGATCATGGCCAAGTCGTAATCCCTTCTCCAGTTTCCCCCTGGAATTTTGGGCATGTATGCACACATGCCCAGCATAATTTTTAAGCCACCAGCTTCAGGACTCGAACTGGTCAGCCATGTAAGAGTCTCATATCGGAACCTCCATGCCACCTATTGGCCCTAGAAGAGCTTTTCTCTTGCCTATTAAGGAGCTTCCAGAGAGCAAGGTCTTGGCCAACCTGGTCACTGATGGACACCATCATTAGTGCATTAACACTAATGGGGAGGATGTCCCCAGTGGGGACTAACAGCTGTCCCTAGGTGGGCCTTTTTCCTGTCACTTGACTCCATTAGACAGGAGGATTCAGCTTGAGTCCACAGCATGCTCGGGTACCTTTATCCTCAGAAGTATGTTGTCAGGTTTTAAAAACTGTATTTCGGCCGCAGCAGAGCATTAGGGCAGTGAAAATCCAAACTGTTGTCTATCAGGTGTACCTCAGGTGGTATTTGCTGTAAGGGTTGAAGTCTTTGAGTAGACCAGAGCAAAGGTGAGGGGAAGCACCCCAGGGGTGGAGGAATGGACAGGAGGGCATGGTTGGTGTCTCTCCCTGGAGGCTCTGTGACCTGTAGGATTGTGTCTGACAACTGCTGATGGATACAACACTGAATTTCGTGTCATACAGTGTGCTACAACCTTCAACTTGAGAACAATAAGGAATTGAAAGGGGTCAAGTGGGCTGTTTCTTTGTGCTTTAGTATTGGCCTTGCCGAGTTCATCGGATAATGTGACACTTTTCCCTTGCTTTTTGGTAGATGGACAGTATCTCACCCTCGGGGAGCAGGTGGGCTGGCAGGACAGGCGTCCCCACCGGGAGAAGGAGACACTCCCAGGTACTCTTGTGCACCCCCCGCTGGTGACCTGCCTGCCCAGCCCCATCCTGTCCAGATGACAGCTCCCCTGTGACCCCGCCTGCCCTGACCTGCTTTGCCCACTGTGCCTGCCTGTGCCTGACCGCGGTGCCTGTCAGTTGGTCCACCTCAGCCCAGATCTCAAACCTCCCTCCCCCAGCTCAGGACCTGACCCTGACTTCTGGTTGCTCCCTTTGCCTGACCATTTCTTTTGGGTCCTTAACCCTGAACTGCACCTGACTCCCATTCACCTCCTCCACCATGGGCCATGCCACAGGGTCCCCTTGACAGGCGCCATTAACAGCCTCTCAGATGCTGACCTACTTCTCGTCTGTTTATTCTCTTTAACAGGGTGATTGTAGTGAAATGAGGAAAAACGTTTCATTCCTTAAATAACATGACCTGGAGTATGTGGCGCCTGTTGCTTTTCATCTACACAAAATGTTAGTAACGCTTTTGCTAGCCACGTGGTGATTCTCATCAGCTTAGAGACGTAGTGGAGGTGATGAGACTTTTCAGAGTTAGAATCGGTTTTAGGAACAACCCTAAAGGAGGCTGAAAGAAGTGAACTGCCATCCACAGTCAACAGCCACGTTCAGCCAGCAGGAGCCAGCTGCATGCCCTGTACCAGGTTCCGGTCGGGCGTGAGACGCAGGCATCAGTGCACATGCTGACAGGTCTGTCCCCAGATACAGCCATCCAGAGCGAACTTCACACCTGAGGAGGCCAGAAGGTGGTGAGCTCAGCAAGTCCAGGAGACGGGGTGCCAGGTAGGGCTCAGGCATGAGTGAGTGTGTGTATAAGTGGGTGTATATGTGTGTATTTGTGAGTGCACATGTGTGCACATGTGTGTGCCCACACGTGTGAATGTACATGTGTGAGTTGCTTATGTGAGTGTGCATGAGTGTATGCGTATGTCTATGTGTATACTTATTGTATGTGCATGTTTGTGCTTGTGTGCACACATGAGCGTGCATGTGCACATGCACTTGAGAGTTGTCAGTGTTCAGTAGAGCCATCAGAGCTGGCCTCACTGAGAAGGCAACATGTCAGTGACTAGGGGCAGGGTGAGCTGTGGAGGAAGAATCCCAGCAGAGGAAATAGCCAGCATGAGAGCCCCAAGGCAAAGGACTGCCTGGCAATGTAGCCAGAACACAGTGAGCTAGGGGACACATCAGGGGCTGAGTTCCAGGAGGCAAGGGGCTGAGTTCTGGGAGGCAAGGCACAGTCCTGGATGACTGTGAAGCATTCTAATGCTCTCACTCTGAGTAGGAGCTGTTGTTTGGTGTTTAGACAGAAAAGGGACCTGTACTGAATTAGATCCACGTGGAATAAAGACCAGTTAGGAGGTTCTGCCTGGCCTCAGGTGCGAGACAATGGGACTAGAGCCAGGGTCTAGTGAGGAGTGCTGAGAAGTCAGATTTGGGACGTGCTTTGAGGATAGGGCCTTAATGGAGCTCAAGTGAGATGTGGACAAAGGAGCCAAAGATGACCAGGAGGCTCTAGCCCTGCACAGTGGGAGGATGGAGCCATCTCTAGAACGTGGAATCATAGGTCAGGCAGTGCTGTTGAGCACACAGTAGGAGCCAGGGGACTGGGATCTGAGAGCAAGGACTGAGGAGATGGGGCTTGTGCTGTAGGCAGACCCAGGGCATTTTGTGTCAGGAAATGGTATGGGCCATCCAGGGAGCATCAGTATGGAGACATGAGAACCCAGAGCTGAGGTTGGGGCACTCTAGCCTTGGCCATGGGCATAGAGCAGGAAAACAAGCAGGGTCTGAACCAGCGGGACCGGGGAGGGGCCAGAGAACCCAAGAGACACACATGTTGAGTGAGGAGCCTGGTCA